>NC_069786.1:71011547-71330714 GCF_027406575.1 Nycticebus coucang | reverse complement strand
AGGGACCTGAGCAAGGTAACTTAGTGGTCCGCGTCCGGAACCTAGTTAAGCCAGGCCCGAGACCTGGCCAGTCTTGGACCCTGACAGGTGGTGTCAGAAGTGAGATGTGACACATTGTCATATTTACTCCTGTATAATTTTTCCCTAATTGGTACTTCATACATGTATTTGTGTGTTTTTTGTTTTGTTCTGAAATAGAGTCTTGCTCTGTTGCTAGGGCTAGAGATCAGTGGCATCAGGATAGCTCCCTTCAACCTCAAACTCCTGGGCTGGGCTCAAGGGATCCTCCTCACTCAGCCTCCCAAATAGCTGGGACGACAGGAATACAACACCATGCCTGGCTCATTTTTCTATTTTTTGTAGAGACAGGGTCTCACTGTGTTGCTCAGGCTGGTCTCAAACTCCTGGCCTCATGTGATCCTTCTTGTTTGGCCTCCTAAAGTTCTGGGATTATGGGCATGAGCCACCATTCCCAGCCTTATTGGGATGAATGAATGAGCTTTTATCTGATTGATGCTGAGCCAGATCTTTTTTCTCTTGAATCACTCACTAAAGGTTTGGCAATCATTTTGATTTCTAGGGTATTTTGAATGCATATCTTTTTTATTATTGGCTTGGCCAGTCTGGAAGGTTAAGGGATTGCATGCTAAACACAGTTTAACATGATCTCATATCATTAACTACATTTCACTTATCACAATTTATTAAAGATGTATTTGAATTCTAGAATCTTTATTGCATTTTGACAAACATCAGTGCAAAAAGAACCAGAAGTAATAACAAACTAGAATTGATTAGAGATACATTTGAAGCCTGGAATTGGTATTTACAAAACGGATAACGTGATGAGGTGGGAAGCATGAGTCATCACCTGAGTAGGAGGCTTGTTGAATCATGATTGGCTCCATGAGCATGTGGCCCGTGCAGTCATTCAGGGCCCTACACTCAGGAGAACCTTGTTCTTGGCTTAATGCTCTGCTGCTATCTTGAAATTCTTAGTAGTTTTTGAACAAAGTTTGCAAATTATATAGTAGGTCCTGATTTGAATTGTGGGAAAATAATCACAGAAAGACAGAATGTTGACATGCTATAAAACAACTGGTCCAGATATTTAAAAAAAAATGTTGTCACCATGAAAGATGTTTTTAAAATGTAGAGGAACAGAAAATGTTCTAGGTTTATAAACACTAAGGAGACATGGCAACCAAAAGCAATGCATAAGCCTTGATTGGATCCTGGGTTAAACATAACAAAAGGACATTTTTCACATAATTTGGAAATGTTTGATGATATGTTTAAATCTTGGTATACCATCAGGGTCTTTTTCTACCCAGTGTTATTTATTTATTTAATTTTTCCTGAGAGTCTTGCTCTATTACCTGTGGTAGAGTACTGTGGCCACAGCCTAGCTCATAGCAACCTCAAGCTTCTGTGCTCAGGCAGTCTTCCTGCCTCAGCTTCCCAAGTAGCTGGGACTACAGGTGAGAGTCACCATGCCCAGCTAATTTTTCTATTTTTAGTAAAGAAGGTGGTCTTGCTCTGGCTCAAGCTGGTCTTGAACTCCTGAGCTCAAGGGATCCTCCTGCCTCAGTCTCCCAGAGTGCTAGGATTACAGGTATAAACCACTGCTCCTGGCCACAATATTAATTTTTGAACTTCACTTTTGAGTAGATTTAACTATTTGTAAGGTTTGGTATTTGTTATCTTTTAGAAGTCTTCCAAAGAAGAAAGAAACAATTTATTTAAATTTTATTTATTCATTCATTCATTCATTCATTCATGTTTTTTGAGACAAAGTCTCACTTTGTTGCTCTTGGTAGAGTGTCATGGCATCATAGCTCACAGCAGCCTTAAACTCTTGGACTCAAGACACCCTCTTGAATCAGCCTCCCAAGTAGCTAGATGAGAGGCTGCTGCCACAAAACCCAGCTATTTTTAGAGACCGGGTCTCACTCTTTCTCAGCGTGGTCTGGAACTCCTGAGCTCAGGCAATCCACCCTTTTCAGCCTCCCAGAGTGCTAGGATTATAAGCATGAGCCATCATGCCTGGCTTTTAGTTATTTTTCTAATTGAACAAAAGTCATTTTATTTTACAGTTAACTACATGGGTCCCTTTATAAATTACAAATTAAGGGATTTTAGTGATCTTAGTTTTTCTGTATCTTGAAACATTTTGCCACTCCATTATCCTATGAATTATTTGATCATTGCTTATCAGTTATTTCCAATTATGCAAGAGAAAAAAGACTAAAAGAGTAAGAAAACAAAAGAGTGTCCCAGTTGACACGACCGTTATTGTGTCTTCCTTCAGTTTTCCGATTGAGTTGCACGAAGTATTGCAACATCTACAAGAAGGTATAAAGGCAGCCTGGAGACTTGAATTTTGTTGTTCTGTGACATTTTCATTGAATATACTTTGTTGAACACATCTGGAAACTTAGGATCATTTACTTTAAGCCTGAAACAGCAAAGAGAAATACTGTGACAGAGACTTTTCATAATTATTAGATAAATCAGAGAAACAGGTCATAGCGTTCTAGACTCTAATGATGATGGGTAAATTTATTACATAGAATAAATCTCAGTATAAATTATCAGATGATGATATGCTAGGTTCAGGGTTGACAGCCTGGCCACAGTTTTACTGGGAAAAGTCATGCCTACTCACTTACATGTCATCTGTGGCTGTGTTTCCACCACAGAGGCTGAGTTCAGTAGTTGAGACAGAGATGGTTTGTTTGGCCAAGGCTAAAATGTTTACTTTCTGATAATTTACCAAAGCAGTTTGCTAACCTGCAGTCTTACGTGAATTTTATCAAACTCAGAAATTGACAGTGAACAATAAGTATCTAAGGATAAAAAAGGGATATGATACTCAAATACACTTAGTCATTCCACAGGAAGGATTTTATTGCAGTACGAATCCGGACCATCCTGTTTTGCTATTAGGACAGTTCCCTGCGTTTTTCCTCCTTTTATGATGTTTGTGCACCAAAATATACTTGATGCCGTTATTTAGCGGACAGTTGCCAAAACAGGTATGTGTTCAGAAGTGACTGGAAGGAAGTAGATGATACAGAAATGAACACATTTATTGGATGATTATTCTGATTGGCTTTTATGAATCTAACAATGAAAATGTTTTGCCTTTTAGCCATTGCAATTAGGGAAGAAAAGGCGATCAAGGGTATCCATGTAGGGTCAGAAGAGATCAAACTTTCACTCTTCGCAATTGATATGATTGTATATCTGGAAAACACCAGGGATTCTACTACAAAACTCTTAGAAGTGATCAAAGAATATAGCAGCGTCTCAGGTTACAAAATCAACATTCATAAATCGGTAGCCTTTATATATACCAACAATAGTCAAGCTGAAAAAACAGTTAAGGACTCTATTCCATTCACAGTAGTGCCAAAGAAGATGAAATATTTGGGAGTTTATCTAACAAAAGACGTGGAAGATCTATATAAAGAGAACTATGAAACTCTTAAGAAAAGAAATAGCTGAAAACGTTAACAAATGGAAAAACATACCATGCTCACGGCTGGGAAGAATCAACATTGTTAAAATGTTCATACTACCCAAAGTAATATACAATTTTAATGCAATCCTTATTAAAGCTCCACTGTCATACTTTAAAGATCTTGAAAAAATAATACTTCGTTTTATATGAATCAGAAAAAACCTCAAATAGCCAAGACATTACTCAGAAATAAAAACAAAGCAGGAGGAATCATGCTACCAGACCTGAGACTGTACTATAAATCGATAGTGATCAAAACAGCATGGTACCAAGGCACAAAAACAGAGAAGTAGATGTCTGGAACAGAATAGAGAACCAAGAGATGAATCCAGCTACTTATTGTTATCTGATCTTTGACAAGTCAATTAAAAACATTCAGTGTGGAAAAGATTCCTTATTTAACAAATGGTGCTGGGTGAACTGGCTGGTGACCTGTAGTAGACTGAAACTGGACCCACACCTTTCACCATTAACTAGGATACACTCTCACTGGATTAAAGATTTAAACTTAAGACATGAAACTATAAAAATACTAGAAGAGAGTGCAGGGAAAACCCTTGAAGAAATCAGTCTGGGCCAGTATTTTATGAGGAGGACCCCCCGGGCAATTGAAGCAGCTTCAAAAATACACTACTGGGACCTAATCAAACTAAAAGGCTTCTGCACAGCCAAGAACACAGTAAGTAAAGCAAGCAGACAGCCCTCAGAATGGGAGAAGATATTTGCAGTTTATGTGTCCTACAAAGGTTTAATAACCAGAATCCACAGAGAACTCAA
Organism: Nycticebus coucang; assembly: GCF_027406575.1. Lineage (NCBI taxonomy): Eukaryota > Metazoa > Chordata > Mammalia > Primates > Lorisidae > Nycticebus > Nycticebus coucang. The sequence continues at coordinate 71,326,411 of NC_069786.1, read as the reverse complement.
ACGTATAAGCAAGAAAAGAATAAGTGATCCCATCGCAGGCTGGGCAAGGGACTTGAAGGGAAACTTCTCTGAAGAAAACAGGCGCACGGCCTACAGACATATGAAAAAATGCTCATCATCTTTAACCATCAGAGAAATGCAAATCAAAACTACCTTGAGATACCATCTGACTCCAGTAAGATTAGCCCATATCACAAAATCCCAAGACCAGAGATGTTGGCGTGGATGTGGAGAAAAGGGAACACTTCTGCACTGCTGGTCGGAATGCAAATTAATACATTCCTTTTGGAAAGATGTTTGTAGAACACTTAGAGATCTAAAAATAGACCTGCCATTCAATCCTATAATTTCTCTACTAGGTATATACCCAGAAGACCAAAAATCACATTATAACAAAGATATTTGTACCAGAATGTTTATTGCAGCCCAACTCCTAATTGCTAAGTCATGGAAAAAGCCCAAGTGCCCATCGATCCACGAATGGATTAATAAACTGTGGTCTATGTATGTACACCATGGAGTATTATGCAGCCTTAAAGAAAGATGGAGACTTTACCTCTTTCATGTTTACATGGATGGAGCTGGAACATATTCTTCTTAGTAAAATATCTCAAGAATGGAAGAAAAAGTATCCAATGTACTCAGCCCTACTATGAAACTAATTTATGGCTTTCACATGAAAGCTATCACCCAGTTATAACCTAAGAATAGGGGGAAGGGGAAGAGAGAGGGGAGAGGATGGGCGGAGGGAGGGTGATTGGTGGGATTACACCTGCAGTGCATCTTACAAGGGTATATGTGAAACTTGGTAAATGTAGAATGTTAATGTCTTAACACAGTAACTAAGAAAATTCCAGGGAGGCTATGTTAACCAGTGTGATGAAAATGTGTCAAACGGTCTATAAAACGTATGGTGCCCCATGATCGCATTAAATGTACACAGTTATGATTTAATAAAAAAAAAAAGAGTGGAAGAAAAAGTATCCAATGTACTCAGCCCTGGTATGAAACTGATTTATGGCTTTCGTATGAAAGCTATAACCCGGTTATAACCTAAGAATATGGGGAAGTGGGAGAGGGAGGGGAGGGACGGGGGAGGATGGGCAGAGGGAGAGTGATTGGTGGGATTATACCTGCAGTGCATCTTACAAGGGTACATGTGAAACTTAGTAAATGTAGAATATAATTGTCTTAACACAGTAACTAAGAAAATGCCAGGAAGACTTTGTCAACCAATGTGATGAAAATGTGTCAAACTGTGTATAAAACCAGTGTATGGTGCCCCATGATCGCATTAATGTACACAGCTATGATTTAATAATTAAAAAAAAAAAAGAAAAGAAAATGTTTTGCCACATGGAGGAAAGAAGGTGGCTCTCCTTCCTTCAACAAGATTATAAGCCATCTTACTTTTTAAAAGTGTTCTGTTTTGAAGATGCAAGTGCAAGAGGGAGAAGCAGAAGTAACAGAAAAACCAGAACTTAATAAAGATGCTTTTGAAGGCTGGAATCTTGATTATATTTTGGCAGTGCCAAGGGCAAGAAGAATCAGAAGCAGCGTAAAGCTAGAATCTATTTGCTACGAGCTAAATGTATTTAAAACCGGGAATCAATATTTATAAAATGGGTGTGTCCCAGGTTCGTGCAAGACAGACAATTAATGAGCATTCAAAGAATGCTGTCCATTTGGGGTGTGTATCTTTAAAACAAAAAAGGTACGGTGTAAAATTTGGGCTTTAAAGTTTAAATTTTTATTAAAATTTCTACTATGTTTTTCACTGCCCTTTTCTTACATCTGCAAATTATTTATAAAATAAATTTATAGAAAAAATAGTTCATGGATGTGGATGATAAATGGTGATGATTTTTGTGACACAGGATTAATTTCTTGGGTATGATAACATTTTTTGTGGTTGTATAGGAGAATATATATATATGTACTTTTTTTTTTTTTTAGCACATACGTGTTGTGCTGTTTAAAGGTGAAATGTTGCATGCCTGTGACTTACTTTGAAATAGTTGGTGGGGGTGGTAACAGAGGGCATTGAAGAGGTGGTTAACAAATGGGACGAAATTTTTTTTTTTTTTTTGAGACAGAGTCTCACTATGCCCCTCCTCGGTAGAGTACCGTGGCATCACAGCTCACAGCAACTTCAGACTCTTGGGCTTAAGTGATTCTCTTGCCTCAGCCTCCCAAGTAGCTGGGACTACAGGCGCCTGCCACAACATCTGGCTGTTTTTGTTGCAGTTGTCATTGTTTTACCGGGTTTGTACCCGCCAGCCCCAGTGTATGTGGCTGGCACTCTAGCCACTGAGCCACTGAGTAAAATGTTAACAATTAGTGAATTTAGCTAAAAGATAAACTGATATTCCTATGCTATTCTTTCAGCGTTTTTGTAGGTTTGAATATTTTCAAACTTAAAAATTTTTTTAAATCGTGAAAATTGGGTGGCGCCTGTGGCTCAGTAAGTAGGGCGCCGGCCCCATATACCGAGGGTGGCAGGTTCAAACCCAGCCCCGGCCAAACTGCAACAACAAAAAAAAATAGCCGGGTGTTGTGGCGGGCGCCTGTAGTCCCAGCTACTCAGGAGGCTGAGGCAAGAGAATCATGTAAGCCCAAGAACTGGAGGCTGCTGTGAGCCGTGTGACGCCACGGCACTCTACCAAGGGCAGTAAAGAAGTGAGACTCTGTCTCTACAAAAAAAATAAAATAAATCGTGAAAATTTGGCTCTCAAACAGATGAAAAAAAGCTATCTTACCCCTTCTCCTGTACACATTCCTTTTAGAGGGAATACTTGCTTTTATACTATAGATATATATTTATAAATTATTAGGTTAGCCTACTTATGATTGTATTAGCTTTTTGCTATTGAGCAGTAGCGGAATAAAATAGTAAAATTATTAACATGCATTCATTTGCCACCAGGGTTTTTCTCCAAACTTCTTAGGCTTTCAGAAAATACTACATTTAGCAACAAAATGCATAAATTATTTCCTTTGTCTGTTGGGCAAAAGATGGCCAGAATAGTTAACCTCAGTGAGTGATTCAGTTTGTGTCAGTGTGTTCCTGTGTTTTTATCATTTGTTATGACCTGTTCACACAGAAAAATCAAGAGTCTTTTCTTTAAAATTATAGGCATATGTATTGGAACTCAAGTTTTCTTAACTGTTTATTTCCTGTAAGGTGTATGTACATGAAAGAAATCAGTCTCATGTTTGTGTTTATTAATGATATGAATAAAATGTATTACTCTTACCTTTATTTTTGAGCATTTCGTTGCTACTGGGAAAACATTTACTACTAGTATATTTGCACTGACTTTGATAAGTATACAAAATGTGTAAAAATTTATGAGAAAACAGAATTTGATCTAATTGTCACTTGTGAACTATAAAAATTTATTTATTTTTGTTATGCTGTATTGTAAAACTCTTGAAAGACTTATTATGGATAAATAATTCTCTTTAACAGACTGACAGGTAGATGAAAATGATTTTCCATTCCTGTCATTTCTCTGTGCTTAGTTTGAATCAGATAACTCTTTTTTCATTTTCCAGTCACAGTCACCTTTTGTTTTTCAGTCCGTAGTATTCAGCATCCTTGAGGGCATTCCAACATGTTAGCGCAGTAAAGCATGCAGACAGTATTTTAAACAAAATGCTTGTTCACAGCTGCATGGCATAAATCATTCAGGCTGCTTTTTGAATAACAATATTGCTTAGCTAGAAAGCTATATCATCTCTGGAATTAAACATAAGAAGACTCTATTTAGATACTTAAAAATAAACTGATTATCCATGTTTTCATGTTGGTAAACATTTTGGACTTTAACATTTCATGTGTGAAGTATGTTTGGCATTGGCACGGTATTCTGAGTCCTAAAGTAGAAGTGGGTAAAAAAAAATGATATCTTCAAAATAAGAACATTTTAAAAAATTACTTAAAATGTAGTATCTAGAAACAGCTAGATATTCTGTTTTAATATGTTTATATAAGAGACCCGTTGCACTACTTTAACTTACACATTTCTTCATATGGTTTTAACCAGTGCTCATTTCTCCACTGTATCCCATGCTTGATTTTAAAAAACATGATTGTTATGTGCATGGCCGTTAAAATCATGTCAGACAAATGTTGGTTGGAGTGAAATTGAGCAACTTTGGCTCTACCTCAGAGCTTTTTGTTAAGCTGTTTACTCTGTTTGCCATTCATCCCTCAAAAAATCTTTAGTAGCTTAGGAAATGCTCATTGCAAAATGACAAAAAGGAATATTACTCCGTAATAGCTCAAATTATGGCATCACAAATGTTCTGAAGACTGCGTATGAAAATCTTTTCCAGTGATGTCTATATTTGTTTTCCTGGAAATTTCTTTAATGTCAGGTACTTCAGGAATCAAATTAAAAACCTTTTTGTGGTAATACTAATAATAGCTACTATTCATTTGTCCAGTTGACATACCCAATGTCAGACTCTAAATTAATAATTGCTAGTAAAGGCAGATTTCCAAACCCCACTGCCCTGCACTGTCAAAGCCTGCAGTGCAGAGTAAGGCAAGTCCAAACACACAATCAGCCTGGCAGAAAACGTGTAACTCCTTTCCCCACCAACTGCCAGGCAGTAAAGTGCTCAGACGTTCTTTGTCTTGTGCTTGTATTTGCTTGTTGTTGCTCTTCATTGTCATCTTCATTTGTTTTCTGTGTTCATAGGGAAATATTCCAGAACTTGTGGTCATTAGTCCCTGACCTTCATGTGTCTTTTGTCACCTTCTGCTCCAGACTTTTCTGCCCTTCTAAGAAAAGTGTTTTGTGACTGGGTTTCCAGTGGCCTGAGCTGGTCCACTACAAGAAGACTGTAGTGCTCTGTGGAATGGAATCTAAAATGCTTAACTGTTTTTTATAGGTGTGTTTTCTGGTTTGTGATCTGGCAAAATGTTGAGTCACTGTGGTTCTGCGCACCATACGGTGAAGCATGGGCTGTGGTAGGAAGGAGGCGTGAAGATTGGACAGTAGCCTACTCAACTGTGGAAATGCCAGGGAGCACAATCATTGTTATCCAGCATTCTCTTTCTAACCGTGGTATGTTTACTTTAATGACCCCATGTAGAAGAATTTGGGGTTGAAGAACTGAAGGGTTCAAGGCAAAAAAAAAAAAGTATTAGAGTGGTCCTGTGTCACTAGGAGAGCTGTGAAAGCCCTTATAATTTTCTTTCTATATTCACTGATACAAAATGAAGATGGAATACTAAAGAAAGAGAATATCAGTGATTATATTAGGAACTTTACAGAAGCTCTCTTGTTTTTTTGAGAGAATTTTGAGAAAAAGCTAATATATATATATATATATATATATTCATTGTGCAGATAAGCATATCTTTCTATGTCTGGTCTTCCCTATGCATAGCTGAGTCAGAATTTTTCACTCTGTCTGTGATGGGGGCCTGTAACTTAATTCCTTAACCCCAGCCTTGGCACTAAATACATTACACATAGATGAATACCCTAATAACCTGACTTTATGGCCTCCCTCCTGCCCTCCTAATAGAGTGAGGAGGAGAGTTCCAAATCTCACTTTAATTTCTTTACCCCAGCTTCCATTGTTTGTCTGAACGCTGCATTAGTGAAACTATGACTGCTGCTCTGCCACCCACTTCACCTTTTTTTCTTCACATCCTCAATCACTCATTTTTTAATCATCCCCAATAAAAGTGATCCATAGGTTAAATATTACAAGCAATGGAAAATTCAGGATTGCAGAAAGTATATATGCATATTCTAGCAGGACTTTTTAGGTTAGCTACAGGAAAAACAACAACAGTAAGAAGACTTTAATAGCATCATGAATGTGCCTGACCATAAGGGGTACTGACTTCTTTCTGCTGTCCTTGGGAGCTGGTCTTGAAGCTAGATATTTCAGGGTTATTATTGTCCATTCTTTAGCCAAATTTGTTGGGCTCTCATGGACTGTACTTGAAGTATTTCCTCAAGCATTTGCATTTGCCTTTGCCTCTGAAAAGTTGTCTTGGCCTTTCTTCTGTTCAACATGAACTTGATTGGATTATCTCCCTTCAGTCCCCACTCATTTGGCTTTGTGTTTTGGCTGCTGTTTATTGCCTTGATATTTTAGATATAGTCGCCTGGCTTGGCACTGTTTGCCTTGTTTCTAACCTAGCATCCCTTTATTATCTGCATGAGTGAAAGTTAGGAGCATGGGAGATGGAGGGATATATTTTGGTTTAAGTATTAGCTCTGGGGCTTGTGACTTTAAACAGGTCTATGATCTTTTTCAGGTACTGGTTTTCTTATCTATAAAGTGGTAATAGTGATAATACCTACTTTATAAGTTTGTATAAATAAAATAAAGTATAAATGCATTTAGCAAGAGCCTGACACATTGTAAGTGTTCAGCACAACAAAATTTACTACTACTAGTATGTACAAATAATTTAGTAGGCCAGTGATTTTCAAACTTTTTGATTCAGAACCCATTTACACTCTTAAATGTAATATATTGAGAACCCTAAGGTACATTTGTTTATGTGGGTTATATGTATTGCCATTTACTATATTTGAAATTAAAATTGAGAAATTTTAAAAATATTAATATCAGTTTAAAAAATTAATATCAGTTTTAAAATAACATTCAACCATTTCATTTTAACATATTTTAAGAAAAATAACTATTTTTAAAAGTAGTGACTGGGCTAGGCACGGTGGCTCACACCTATAATCCTAATTCTCTGGGAGGTTGAGGCATGCAGATCACCTGCGCTCACCAGCTGGAAACCAGCCTGAGCTAGAGACCTAAAATCTCTAAAAATAGCTGGGGGTTGTGTTGGGTTCCTGTAGTCCCAGATACTCGGAGGCTGAGACAAGAAAATTGCTTGAGCCTGAATCTGAGGTTACTGTGAGCTATGATGCCATAGCACTCTACCAGGGGCAAAAATGTGAGATTCTGTCTCAAAAAAAAAGTAGTGAGTGAAAGTTGTAAATGGTGGCTTCCAGAGATGAGACCAGGTTTAGGCCAGGTTTATTGAAAGGGGAGGGTGACCCACCTGGGCAGGGCAGAGGTGGTGTATGCTGGGGGGCTGTTAGAGACCCCTTTTGTATGAGGTTGTAGGGGTGTGGGCAAATTCTATAGCTTGTGGGAGTTGAGGGGTCTTTGGCAGGAACTTCCGGTGGGGGGGCTAGTCTAATTCTTTGTATCTTTGTCTTAGGAGAAGGAGGGGAAAGAGTTCATGTGTGGGCTCATTAGGCCCCCCCAACAGTAAGAAGTGGTGTATTCTTTTACACTTTTACAAACTGGTTTTTTCTTGTTGTTTTTTTAGGCAGAGTCTCACTTTGTCACCTTTGGTAGAGTGCCATGGCATCATAGCTCACAGCAACCTCAAACTCTTGGGCTCAAGCAATTCTCTTGCCTCAGCCTCCCAAGTAGCTGGGACTACAGGCACCTGCCACAAAACCCGCCTATTTTTAGAGATGGGGTTTTGCTCTTGCTCAGGCTGGTCTCAAACCTGTGAGCTCAGACAATCCACCCACTTCAGGATTATAGGTGTGAGCTACTATGCCTGGCCTCTTTGCAAACTCTTTAATGTCTGGCTTAGAAAACATCTGTGGATTCTCATGTCTGCAGTCATCTTTTGCAATAGAAGGGCTGTCCCAAAAGTAGCCAGCTATGTATGTTTCTATTTTTCATGGTACATGGCTGGATACTTTCTGGACAGCCCTTATATATTGTTTTGATTGGGATACACGAAGAAAAGCTGGCCTTATACAGATGTACAATTGGAAAAGAAGGAAGTACTTTAATAATAATCTTTCCAAATAGTTTCGGATATTCTTTAATACTGCACTAAAATTTGATAGGTGGTTGTTTCTTAAAAGTCACTTGCCATGTAGACTCTGAAGCCATCCATATTAGTGAACATTTTGTACTCCGTTAAATTAAAATCCATTGGCATATTTTGTATTTCACTGAACTTTTTATGACCATGCTTGATACTGTATTATGCATTTGTCATTTCAATGGGTGGTACCTGTGGCTCAGTGGGTAGGGAACTGCCCCCATATACACAGGTTGGCAGGTTTGAACCCAGCTTTGGCCAGCTAACAAAAAAAAACAGCAGTGGCAACTGCAACAAAAATTAGCCAGGTATTGTGGTGGGCACCTGTAGTCCTACCTACTCAGGAGGCTGAGGCGAGAGAATCACTTAAGCCCAAGAGTTGGAGGTTGCTGTGAGCTGGGACACTACAGCATTCTACCAGGGTGACAGAGTAAGACTCTGTCTCCAAAAAAAAAAAAAAAAAAGTAAGTTCATTGAGTTATCTAAATCTGGAAAAGTCTTCAGATAATACCAATCTATCAAGCTCATTAGTAGTGGATACAAGTCTTCCCAAATTCTGATTTTCACTTGAAAGCTTGAATTTTATGAATAGCATAAATACTTTCAGTTAATTTTTATTGAAGTGACAAGCTCATTTTGTTCATTTTTGAGAAAATAGCTATCAGATACCCAAGTCTGATTAATCATAGTTTGTCATTTTTTTTTTTTTTTTTTTTTTTTTGAGACAGAGTCTCAAGCTGTTGTCCTGGGTAGAGTGCTGTAGTGTCATAGCTCACAGCAACTTCCCTCCATCTTGGGCTCAAGCAATTCTCTTGTCTCAGTTTTTCTATTTTTTTTTTTTTTTTTTTTGGTTTTTGGCCGGGGCTGGGTTTGAACCCACCACCTCCAGCATATGGGACCGGCGCCCTACTCCTTGAGCCACAGGCGCCACCCCAGTTTTTCTATTTTTAGTAGAGATGGGGTCCTGCTTTTGCTCAGGCTGGTCTCAAACTTGTGAGCTCAAGCCATCCACCCACCGCGGCCTCCCAGAGTGCTAGGATTCCAGGCGTGAGCCACCGTGCCCTTGTCCGTCATTCTTTCAAGTGTGCTTTATGCAAACTTCCCATTTTTACAACAGACTCAGGGTTAAGGTTCCATAAATTTAATACTTTTTTTTTTTTTTTTTTTTGTAGAGACAGAGTCTCACCGTACCGCCCTCGGGTAGAGTGCCGTGGCGTCACACGGCTCACAGCATCCTCTAACTCTTGGGCTTACGCGATTCTCTTGCCTCAGTCTCCCGAGCAGCTGAGACTACAGGCGCTCGCCACAACGCCCGGCTATTTTTTGGTTGCAGTTTGGCCAGGGCTGGGTTTGAATCCGCCACCCTCAGCATATGGGGCCGGCGCCCTACTCACTGAGCCACAGGCACCGCCCAATTTAATACTTTTTAAACTGCTTCAGCCAGGACATTCCCAGGTGAAACTAATTTTTTTTTTTTTTTTTTACAAGAGTGTGTGACTGTAAAGAGTACAATGACAACTAATATAGTTTGTTGCCTCTGCTTTGTTTTTGTTTTGTGCAGTTTTACCCACCATAGTGTTTGTACCACCAGTGCAAATGTCAGTACAGCAAAAAAGGCCAGTTACTTCTTAATATGATTATGAAAATAGTTTTGGCTTTATGGACCCACCAGAAACCCACAAGTATCCACAGGCCACATTGAGAATTTACTTCTAGGTTCTAAGGATGCAGCAGTCTTAAAAAACAGACAAAAGAATCCTTGCCCTCAGCAAATTTACATTCTAGTACGTATAATAATCAAAACCATTATAAGTTGGTGAAATGTGTAGTATTTTAGGTAGTAATAAGTACTAGGAAAAAAGGAGAATATGAAGTATGAGGGTTTTTGAACATTTTAGGAATATAACAGGGAGCACCTCAAGGAGTAAAGAAGCAGATGAGGGAGCAAACCATAGCAATACCTGGGGGGAATATTTCTTAAGCCGCTGGGTGGAAGCATGTCTCCTATGTCTGGAGAGAGGCAAGTAAACGAGAGGCTGGAGGAGAGTGATGTGGGGGAGTGAAGTAGATGAACTCCGTGAGATAAGGAGGCCATATCATCTGGGGTCTTGTAGGTCAGTGGTTCTGAAAAATTGATGTTATGCACATGACTGGTCTTGTGAGTATGCAGATTCTGATTCATGGATGGGAGTTCTGTAATTCTGCACTTCCAACAAACTGTGGTCCTCTTAGAATAGCTTTCTTTGTAGGCACTTATAAAGAGTTTGGCTTTTATTCTGAGTGACACAGGAAGCCGTTGGAGAGAACCCAGCAGAAGTGTGACATGTTCTGACTTATGTTTAACATGATCAGTCATAAATATTAATAACAGTAGCAGGTCTATAATTCCTTATCCAAAACCTCTGGGACCAGATGTATGAAAGAATTCAGAATTTTTCAGATTTTAGGAAGGTAATGCAGTTCATCTATATAGTATATTTTATAACACCCCTGATAGTGTCTGTAGCATTACTCTTTAATCACACATTAGTAGTCGCACTCAATTGGATAAAGGAAGACTAAATATTCTCATATTATTCAGATGAGATTTTTGCTACCTAATGAGTTATAAGGAGTTATTAAAATACTTCCAGGTTCAAGTCAGACCAGAATTTGCTGCCAAATGAGTTATAAAAATAGCTTTATTTTCCAAAGCATTTGATTTTATAATTGAGAAAACATAGACCTTTGTTGCTGTTATACTTTCAGTTAATTGCTCCTCATATCCACACACTGCAGGAACTTTTTTGTTTTTTTGCAGTTTTTGGCAGGGTCTGGGTTCAAACCCACCACCTCTGATATATGGGGCCGGTGTCCTACTCCTTGAGCCACAGGCGCCGCCCCACTGCAGGAACTTTTTCAGACAATTGGTCCAGTTCATCATGTTCAGTTTAGGATTTGTCGAATGTAAGTGCAGGCAAAAGACACCACAACGCCAGATCTTTCATGCCCTAGTTCTGCTCTCAGGAAGAAAACAAGTACCTATCAATTTGGAACACAAGTTCTTAGTTCTGAAGTTTTTGGATCTTGGCAGCCTATACTGTCACGTATACAGTCAAAGCATAGTTAATGAAAAGATGCTGAGCATTTTATTATACTTTGGGATAGTTGGCATGTGCTTAGAACTATTCAACTCTGCTCATTTGTGGTCGACACGTATTACTTCCATCTCTGATTTTGCTTTCTTCCCTCCAGCTATGAGCTGCCTTATTCTACATTTAGCTCTGCAGTTTGTAATCCAAAGCAAATGTTTCTGTATTCCTCAGAATCCACATTTTTCCCCCCTTAGTGACTAAGTGGTTTTCCCAGAGACGTCCAGTTTAAAAGAAATGCATTTGGAAATTATCATGACAAGACGAAGAATGTTGTGATCTTTTCCCATCTCAGTTACTTGCAGTGTTAAATTATTAATCATACGACCTTTGTGTCTCTTTTCCCTATAGCTATTTGTTTAAGGGTTAGAATATTGGGCGGCGCCTGTGGCTCAGCGGGTAGGGCACCGGCCCCACATGCCGAGGGTGGTGGGTTCAAACCCGGACCCGGCCAAACTGCAACAAAAAAATAGCCGGGCGTTGTGGCGGGTGCCTGTAGTCCCAGCTAGTCAGGAGGCTGAGGCAAGAGAATCACCTAAGCCCAAGAGTTGGAGGTTGCTGTAAGCTGTGTGATGCCACAGCACTCTACCGAGGGCAATCAAGTGAGACTCTGTCTCTACAAAAAAAAAAAGGATTAGAATATCTTATTTTCTGAACAACTGTTTTTTGTGTTTTTTTTTGAAACAGAGTCTCACTTGATCACCCTTGGTAGAGTGCTGTGGTGTCTTAGCTCACAGCAACCTCAAATTCTTGGGCTCAGGCAATCCTCTTGCTTCAGCCTCCCAAGTAGCTGGGACTAGAGTAGCCAGCACAACACCCGGCTATTTTTTAAAGACGGGGTCTTGCTCTTGCTCTTGCTCAGGCTGGTCTCAAACTTGTACGCTCAGGTGATCCACCCACCTCAGCCTCTCAAGTGCAGGGATTAGAAGTGTGAGCCACCATGTCCAGTCTACAACTGTCCTCTTGATAAAGCTTGCACAGATGTAAGGAAGACTTTGAAAGGCTACTGTTTTGGGCGATGCCTGTGGCTCAAGGAGTAGGGTGCCGGTCCCATATGCCGGAGGTGGCGGGTTCAAACCTAGCCCGGGCCAAAAACCACAAAAAAAGAAAAAAAGAAAGGCTACTGTTTTAATGCTTGCTGGCAAAATAACATATTGACTTTCATCATTGGGGAATCCTAACTATGGATCTATGTCAAAGAATAATGCACATTCTAATAAATGCATTGTTTTGCATACTCCCTAGACCAGAGAATATGATGATTGATTTCTTTTCCAAGGGCAGGGATCCAAGTGGGTCATTACTACAAAACTGTATTGTAGTATGAGAAAAGCAAGGATTAGACATCACTTCCCCCAAATGACGAAATATTAACAAGGAGAAAAACATTGTGATTTTTCCCATGAGGAAAGATCAAGAGGATATAAACCATGTCTGTTGAAGGAGGTGAGGGAATGTTAGACAACTGAAGTAACTGACTAGGAACATCCTTATGAAAAGTATAGTTTTAGTTGGTTATTTGCCAGAATTTGTATGACAAAAAGTAAAAGTTTTGCAAAGACTGTTCATATGGTTACATTTTAATATGTGGAAATTCAAGTGGAACGAAAAGTCTTAACTTCTTGGGTTTGTAAGAAAATGTTCATCAGATATAAATATACTTTTATTATAGTAAAACATGCATCATATATGATGTATTCTTTTAAGGATGAATTACAGTGACTTCGTAAATTTATTGCTTTGTAATTTTAGATGTGAGATGCAGAGAAGTAGAAAGGTATACTTCATTGCCAATGTTGAGAAAATAGAATAAGTACTATTTTATTCTCTTTCCTCTAAAATAGGAGAGGCATTGTTGAGAAAACTGAGTAGATAAATTTATTTTCTATTCTATTTATATTCTGGGATAGAAGGTTTCAGAAGTGCATGTGCATCATATTTATATAGGTGATTTTTTTTTTTTAACTTACCCAACAAAATCCAAATGAGAGTCAGGTGGGAATATTGAGGTGTTATTGAGAGACTTAGCAGAAGCTAAATTTCATCTTGAAGTTCCCTTTGAGAAACCATGTGGGTAAATAGGTCTCTATTTGATGACTTTCTATAAATATGTCAACATGTTAGAAGAAACACTATCAGAAATTACCAAATACTTCAAGAAGAAAACCTCAGATGTGTGACTTTTCTAGAAAAACTAGTAGTTGAAAAGTGACACCCCTTACCTTTGGATTGAATTGAATGACCCACTTCCTGTGTACCATTTTTTGTTTCCAAGAGTATAGTGAAAAGATTTGAGTAAGCAGAAGGGCTTTGTTTATATAATCTGTTTGCTAGGTCTGCCAAGCTGGTTGGAGAAAACTTTGGTAAGGCCTTTAATAAAAGGCCAAGTTTGAGTTTTAGAAAGGAGAAGTTTCCAAGTTTGCTTCACATTTCATTTAGGAGGCCTTGTTTGCCCAGGCCATGGGTCTGTGGTGAAGAATTGAATACTCAATAGCAGAATATTTGTTTCTGGAGACCTTTGATGAAGTTACGTGTGTGCACTGTAGCTGCACAGATTCAGAAATTTTCTTTCCATGTATTAACAGTTCTAGGTCACTATTCTCTGAAGAATTAAAAATAATTATCTTTGCTTGTAAAAATAGTTTATTTCTGTCAGAGTTGAATTATGACACGTCAGTTTTCAACTTGGAACAGTTTTAAATGACATTGTCACTTCTAAGGGTGAGTTTAACTGACCTCATTTGGCCATGACTTTGCAGGGTGAATTTCAATTATCTTAGCTGAAATGCCTTCTTTCCACATGTTGAAGTATTTTCTGGGAAAGAAGTTTAGTCAGGATATGAGGTATCTAGAAACCCAGCAAAGCTCATTTTTGTTTCTTCTTTAGTTTAAAATTGTGTATACTATTGTGAGCTGTTTAATTTTTACTGTGAAGTTTTGTTTTCCATGAAGCATTTCTGTAAAGGAGCTTGGTTGTTTTCCTTGTGACTCTTTCCAATATTAATAGTAGTACTTGTTTAATATTTATTGTTTATTCCTTTGCTCTTTTAAAAGATCACTTTATAGTAAAGTAAAAGTTTTGTGGTCATAAGCATATTATCATTTTGGTGTTTTCTAAATTTGGTACAGAAATAAAATAGCAACAGGTGGAGATTCATCATTAATGTTTTGCATTTTTGGATTAAAGTAGTACAAAGAATCTCACCAGTTGGTTGAAAGGTGATTCTTCATTTGAAGGGAAGAAATGTTCTTTCTCTTCAGTAAATGTCATTCTGTTTTATACGATTCAAAATTGTTAATTTTTAAACCAAAGACAATCTGAAATGAAAATGCTTTAAAACATCAAACAGCTTTTGAGTGTTTATAAGTCCTTAGTCTAAATCTCATATAAATTACAATCATAGTCCTTTTGAGAAAATTCATCATATTGTATAAAAGTTGTTAAAGCCTTTGGTTTGAGCCTAGAACAATAAATAGCTTAAATTTTAACATTCTGGTCTGTTCAAGAGTGAACTATTTAACTTTTACAATAAAAAAATAAGCAGTTTTAAACTTCAACAGAAAAATATCGTGTTAAACCAAAGAATGCATGACATAAATATATAATGATACAGAAAACTATATGTAATACAAAGAATGAAATAATTTTTTTCTAATTTTCAAAGGGTAATCATTTTTAACAACCTCCGTAGATTTACTGAATGTAAATAAGATCTAATTAAAGCATAAAGAATTTAATCAGTTATATAACATTTTAAGTTAATCTAAAAAATTAGGATGTTAGGGTGTGTATAAGTAGATTTAATTCTATCAGTAAATGAATACTTTTGAGTACCTCTTAGATAGCCCTAACGTTTTAAATTCTGAGTTACAAACATCCGGCTGACTAACTCACACTTGTGAATGAAGACTATTACCCTGTTTTCCCGAAAATAAGACATCCTCCGAAAATAAGACCTACTTACAGGAAAGATAAGACGTCCCCTGAAAATAAGACCTAGCGCATCTTTGGGAGCACACCTTAAAATAAGACACTGTCTTATTTTCAGGAAAACAGGGTAGAGGTAATAGGTAACCGCACTTGCTCCAACTTACAAATTCAACTTAGGGAAAAACCTGTAGAACCTATCTCTTTTGTTTTCTTTCTTTTTTTTTTTTTTTTTGCAGTTTTTGGCTGGGGGCCAGGTTTGAACCCACCACCTCTGGTATGTGGGACCAGCGCCTTACTCCTTTAATCCACAGGCACCACCCAGAACCTATTTCCTCTGTAACCTGGGGACTACCTGTATGTCAAAGATACTGTCTTAGATTTTACTGGGGATATATTTTTTTATCACTGCCTAAATGTGCAGATAAATATCTTGAAATTTTTAATATTTAAAGAAAATTAATATCCTGAAAATATTACTATTTAGAGAAAAAGCACAAAAGATTATGGCAACAATGAATTTTATACTACATCTTGCTTAAAATTTGTACCTTTGAGTTTAAGAAACAAGAACAATTGGAATCATTTTTCATAAACATGATAGAATATATAAAAATATGTTTAGATTAAAAAACTTTTTTTTAATGAATCCCCAACAATAAAAAAAAAAAAAAAAAACACTTTTTTTTGTGATAGCGTCTTTGCTCTGTGGCCCTGGTGGAGTATGGTGGCATGACCGTAGCTCACTGCAGCTTCATCTCTGGGGCTCCTGCAGTCCTTCTGCCTCACTCAGCTTCCTGAGTAGATGGGACTGTAGGTGTGTGCCACCACACCTGGCCAATTTTTAAAAAATTTTTTGTAGATACGTGGTCTTGGTCTAGTTCAGGCTGGTTGGGAATTCCTGAGCACAAGCAGTCGTCTTGTCTTGATTGCAGGTGTGAGCCACCATACCTGGCTAGGTAAGATTTTCTTAAATCGTAATTCTAGCAATTAACCAAAAGTGACAGGAAATTTAATGAAGAATTAAATTTTGCTGGGTTTCTCTGGTAGTATATTCATTTCATTCATTTCACACTCACCAGGTGTGGTGGTTCATACCTATAATCCTAGCACTTGGGGAGGCTGAAGAGGATGGATTGCCTGAGCTCAGGAGTTCACGACCAACCTGAGCAAGAGCAAGACCCTGTCTCTAAAAATAGCTGGACACTGTGGTGGGCACATGTAGCAAGAGAATCCCACGAGTCCAGGAATTTGAGGTTGCTGTGAGCTGTAATGACACGGCACTCTACTTTGGGTGACAAAGTGAGACACTGTCTCAAAAAAAAAAGAAAAAAAAGCCCACTCAAAGCAATTAGAACCTCTTGTGGAATTTGTTAGAGAAGACTTTTCTCTATCTCAGTGATTTGTCTTTTCTTTTCTTTTTTTTTTTTGAGACAGAGCCTCAAGCTGTCGCCCTGGGTAGAGTGCCGTGGCATCACAGCTCACAGCAACCTCCAACTCCCAGGCTCAAGCGATTTTCCTGCCTCTGCCTCCCAAGTAGCTGGGACTATAGGTACCCACTACAACACCCGGCTATTTTTTGGTTGCAGCCATCATTGTTGTTTGGCGGGCCTGGGCTGGATTCGAACCCTACAGCTCAGGTGTATGTGGCTGGCGCCTTAGCTGCTTGAGCCACAGGCGCCAAGGTGATTCAGTGATTTTTTTTAAACCAATATGCCGTGAGAAGGTCTTAAGTGTGCTATGAAAATCTCTATAGATCATTAATTAAATTATTTTTGAAAGGAGTTTAAAGCACAGTAAGTGTATTTTTTTGCTCTACCAACATAATTTAGTTGTGCCAGGGAAGTTTAACTGTAGGTTTAGGTGTGCCATGAGGTTAAAAAAAAAAAAAAAGGTTGAAAAACACTCTTCTATTTCAATCAGTTTCCATGTTTTCTTTATCTTACAAATAGTTTATTTACACTTTCTCCTTTTCTTTTTTCTTTTCTTTTTTGAGAGAGAGTCTCACTCTGTTGCTTAGGCTTCAGCACTGTGGCATCAGACTAACTCATAGCAACTTCAAACTCCTGAGCTTAAGCAATGTTCCTGCCTCAGCCTCCCAAGTAACTGGGATTACAGATGGGCACCACCCATCCTGGCTCATTTGTCTATTTTTAGTAGAGACGGGGTGTCGCTCTTGCTCATGCTGGTTTCAAATGCCTCCTGAGCTCGAGGGATCCTCCCGCCCCGACCTCCCAGTATGCTAGGATTACAGGTATGAGCCACTATGCCTGGCCTCACCTTTTTCTTTTTAATAATTTTTTTTCTTTTAACACAAATGTAATATATTCATTGTTTAATTTTTAAAGTATAGGTAGATACTTTAAAAAAGTAAAAGAATCATCATCTGGAGAAGCCTTTTTCCTCCTGGTTCTGGGAAGGAATACCCCACGGCCACATGGCACCTATTATATGTAATAAGTCATCGCTCTCCTGTATTTCTAGAAAGAGTCTGTTATCTGCCATAAAACCAGACAAACAAAAATGGGAGAACTGAGATCATTGTCTCTCAAAACATTATCTGTGTTCTGTGGTTTAGACACTTGGATGAGAAAGGCCAATCTAGAGATTACTAGAGTCAGATCCCTTTAGTGCCTCCAAGTTTTTCAGAGTTTCTATTAGATCAAAACTTTTCATAATAGTGTTGAGACATTATTTCACTTTTTCACACTCATTCTTTTGTTGAATCTTCCAGAAGGTACTTGACATGTAATATAACAACAGGTATAGATTTGAAAATCCAGTTATCTGGTGTTTGGCTAGACATTGAAGAGATTTGCAAAATGTAAAACCAATTTCTGAAAAATAGTTATTTCTTATAAAAATGTTAAAATGTAATGGGTTTATAAGTTTTAAGTAAACTTACAAAAATAATTTGTCTTTTTAAAATTGTTATTTTTTACTCCTAATATGGTTAATATCACTAAATATTAAAAGCTCTTTAGAATCCTGATTTCTCAGACCAGAAAGTTTGATAGCCATTTGTTCATAAGCTCTAAAATATTTAAAGAGAACAGACTTTCTAACAGATTAAAAGGTGAAATCCTTTCACGTAGTCAGGGTATCTTCAAACTGGATACTGTGTATCATAATTGATTTTATCAGTTTCCAATTGTTGGACATTTAGGTTGAATCCAGTTTTTGGTTTTTAAGTATTATAGTATTGCATATAATGATAATATGCTTTTATATTAATATTTTTAAACTTTTATTTTTTGAGACAGTCACACTGTGTCACCCTGACTAGAATGCAATGTCATCATAGTTCACTGTAACCTCAAACTCTTGGTTATCCTCCTGCCTCAGCCTCCCAAGGAGCCAGGACTGTGGACACCTTCCACCACCCTTGGATAATTTTTACTATTTTTAGTAGAGATGGGTCTCTACTCTTGCTCAGGACATTCTGATATCCTGAGCTCAAGTGATCCTCCCACCTCAGCCTTAGGATTATGGGCGTGAGCCACCTCACCTGACCAAACATCTTTAATTATTTTACAATAAATTCCCAGAAAAAGAATTGCTGGGTCAAAAGTTATGCAGAAGGAACTCGCATGACTGGTTACTTCAATTTAGGGACCAGATATGCTCCCATATTTTGTCTGTTGGTCAGTGCCCTCTTTAGCAGGAAATGTGGTACTTCCTCTTTACTTAATCTTCTCCTGCCTCAAGTTTGAACTCCAGGAGGTTTACTCAGTTTCAGAGCAGGCCCATCCTCTTCCAAGTGCCAGAAAGGGAACTTTTTGTCTGATAGTGCACTTCCTTTCCCCTTCTCCTTTTCTGTTAGTGTTGAAGACCAGTTCTGCACTGTTTGCTGATAGTTGCTTGCTAAGATACCATTTCTGGTCAGACGATGGCCCAGACCACAGCAATTACCCCTTCTGAGTGTCAAGATTGTAGTTTTGTTTCTTTGTTGTTGTTTTTAAGTTCACTCTCTTTTATTCAGCGGTTTAGTATGCCAGGGAGACTGACGTCAGAGATTTCCACCACCAGTCCCCATAGGCTGTGCCAGAATCTGTCCTCAGTAATAAATCCAGAAGCTTTTTGTGTGACCTTAGATCACCAGTTTCAGTTAGTTCTTTTGCAAGGCTATTTTATTTCAGGAGTATCTCTGCCTCTTGCCAGTCAGACTTGGTTTTGGCAATAAATGTCTTCTGTGACGAAACTCTTTAATTTCGAATCTCAGGAATTAAAGATTGAAGCAATGATTTTTCCTTTCCAGAAGGATTTATGTCCTAAAAAATTGGTCTCCCCGACTTTGGCAACCAAAGTTTAGTTCTGTATATCAACCATATTTTAGTTCTGTATACAAGAAGTTGAGGCACTCTTTCCTTAACTTTTCCTCTCAATGTCCTCTCTCCACTATCCTGAAGACAGTGGCTCCCTTTGCCTAAAGCAACTCTGATCTCAACAAAAAGTTATATGCCAGGGTGATCTAAGATCTCTACCTATAAACATAAAAAAGGTTGTCACAATTTTTAAGTGTTCTTCAGAGAACATCTCAGTTAACCCCTGCCTCAACAGATACCTCGAAAGACTTGCCATCACGTCACCAACTGCTCTTTACAGTGGTTATACCAGTTTACATTCCTACCAGCAAGAAATAGATTGTTAGGAAAAGACTTAAAACCCAATCAATGTTTTTAAATATTACTAAGTAGAGTTGTTATTTCTTGTGTTTTTTTTTGCAGAATACTAATTTTATTTGTCCACATGATTCTGATACATAGCATCTTAAACAATGTCTTCTATAATAGAATAGGAAGAAGAGAATAATTGGCTGAAATCATTAACAGTGACTTGAAGCTAATATGTTAATATTGTGTTTTCAAATTTACTTTGGTGAAGGCAGGAGAGGGTACCTATTTTCTATAAGGCTTTCTAAGTGGAAGGTGCTTTATTTATTATATCTGATTTAATTCTCATAACAAACTTTTGCTATTACTATTTCCAGTTTAGATGATATTGTTAATTCCATTTATAGATAAAAAGATTAAGGTTCAGAGAGGTAGTAAATTTCCTAAATTCTCACAGCAAGTAGAAGTTAATATTCTCTTAGGAAAGCCCCTCCTAGCACTAAGTACACAGTTCCTCAGAGTCAGAACTTTGAGACTTTGTCTCTTCCTCCAAAGTCAATCATCTCCAGGAGGCCCTCACTGCTCACAGTTCAGGCTTTGCACAGGGTATGTGAGGAGTTAGGACCAACGGCAGAGTTAGAGGGCACAGTCTCTGAGACTTCCCTCACTTCTGACACCCAACTGCATCTTGGGGCAGGGAAAGTCCCCAGGTCACCTCAGGGTCTATAATTTACGAGAAGGACTCAACAGAACTGAATGTAGAATTAAACACTGTTCTACTCATAGTCCTGGTTTCTTACTGGGAAAAAAATACAGATGTAAACCAGCTGAGGTAAGAAGCACATGGGGCAGAATCCAGGAGAAATAGTGAATGTGGCGCTTCCATTGTCCTCTCTCTTTGGCGTCAGGGCACACACTCTTGGTGCATTTCTCTGTAACAATACAAATGGCATATTTCTAACCGGAGAAGCGCTCTCAAGTCTTGGCGTTCACATTGTTACTCTCTATCTCCTAGGAGTTGAGGGCAAAGGCCAGCCCTCTTCTAGGACACCAGGAAATTCTTTACCATCAGGGTCCTGGTTTGATTGAGTGCCCACTCCTTTCCTAGTACCACATAGTAGATCACGAGACACCTGGTCACTCACTGCAGCTTCTGGTTCAGCGTCAGACAAAGAGGCTGAGACGTGCTTGCATGGAATATGGGGGAGCATCATGAGAGTAAATTTACCTTCTTCCGTTATAAACCCTAAACTTACTTTGCGTCATACTCCTTGGGATTGAATAATAATGTAACATAATAGTATTTATAGCTCATCAATGAAATCATAAAATGACTTAAATACTTATAGGCAAAATTTTTCTAGTATAGAGAAAATGCATTTGAATAATGGTTTACATATAAAACAAATTTCAATATAATTAACCCCCCCAAATGCATGTTCACACACACACATCTCCCCCCAGCAAAGGAAATATGTGTGTCTCTATATTACACTGCGTTAAGATCATGTTTTATCCTAACTTTTTCCTATTGCTAAGTAAGTTCACTTGAGCAAGCAGTTTTCCCAAATAATTGCTTATTACTTGGTCTTCATTATTCATGGATTCTGTATTTACAAATTTGCCCACTTACATTTATTTGTAACCCTAAAATAAATACAGGTGACACTTTTGCTGGCATTTGCAAATATTCGCAGAGGAGTAGAAAGTTTGAGTCCCGTGACCTTCACGTCCCCAGCTGTGGTCAGGGCGCTGCTCTGCCTTCTTGTTTCAGCTCTCATACTGCAAACAAGTATCTTTTTCATGGTCTGTTTAGTGCCACGTTTGTTTCATTTTTGTGGGGTTTTTAGTTAGTGATTTTGCTGTTTAAAATGACCCCGGAGCCTAGTATTGAAGTGTTGTCTAGACGTGTTCCTAAGCTCAGAAAGGCTGTGATGTATCTGAAGGAGAAAATACATGTGTTAGATCTAAGCTTCTTACAGGCATGAGTTATACAACTATTGCTGTGAGTTCAATGTTAATGAATCAACCGTATATACTAAATAAGGTGTCTTTAAAGAGATACATACATAAAACAAGATTATTATGTATTTATTGGTTGATGAAAATGTTATGACCAAAGCTGTACAGGAACCTAAACCTAGGAAGAATGGTTCAGTGTTTGCTACAGCGTTTGAGGTCATTTCATGGAGTACAACTACTATGAATACAGAGAATCAACCCTGTTTGCTGCATTGCTTTATTCATTATTCATTTATTCATGTAATCTTTTATCTGTGCTTTACATAAACATATTTAACGCGTCTACTGGGCACCAAGGAATTTCTACATGACTTCAAGTTTCCCTTTTTTGTCTGTATGCCCATTTACTAATAGTCTTGCTGTAGCTCTCAGACACAAAGCATTTTGTGTGGTTCATGATAACACATCATAAATGAAGTGTCAGAGTACATTTAAAGGTCAGGAATTGGGGGCTGAATGTTTTGAGTCTGTGACTGTTTTACTTGAGCTACAAATTCAGTCTTCTCAATAAACTTTCCAGGCATTTTCTTGCTTCCTTTGAGACCAAGATTTTTAGGATCATCAGATGCCTAATGTGTTCATCTTGGATGTTAGCAGAGCCAGATGATGCGGTGGGCCACACCTTTCTTACCTCCTACCCCATATGTCTGCTGTTTTGGCTACCAGAGTCTTGCAGGAGTGTATTTGGCTGTGAAAATTACTCTTCAGCTAAGCCTTGCTGATGAGAAGGCAGGCCACACTGGCCCCTTCTTTTCTAATTACTCTGTCTCTCTCACGCGTTTGTATTTCCATCTTGTCCACGGCCTCTTCACGCTGTCTCCTACATCTACCTGCACTCTCGCCACGTGAGGGAGAAGGACTCGGAGAGCAGACGCTCCCCTCATGTTCTCGGTGCTGCTGTAGAGGCACTGTCTTCCACTGATGCGTTTCTCATTTCCAGGTTGGACTGTCCAGGATGTGTGAGGACTTAGGGCCCCTTGCGGCTCTTCTCTCTTCATCTGAGGAAAGCCCATTAGGCTGGAATCCCCCAGATGTAATGGGGGGAAATACAGAGAGGCTCAGCATTTCTGGAGATTAAAATTACTGTCTGGTCAATTTGAATGCAGAAGAAAAATTCTAGTGATTTTAGGGATTTTCAGTGAAACAATTATTAAGTCCAAAGAAACAAGCACCTCATTGACTGTTACTTAGTTTCTGTGAGAAATAAGTGCCAGCAGTAAAATTAACGTATTTTTACATGATAAGCAGTTGAATAAATACAGTAACTTTCTTTGAACATCTTTGTAAAATTGTACTTAAGAAAGTAAGGATGAAGACTAAAAGACCATTTTGAATGCCTTGAATGCCTAGCACAGTGCTTAGGACAAATAGATCTTAACAAATATGTATTAAACAAATTAATGATTAAATATCTTATTAAAATATAAATATTTGATAATATTAATTTGATGTTTATTCTTTCAGATACAGATGAATATAGACCTCCTGTTTGGAAATCTTACTGTAAGTACACAAATTTATTGTTATCGTTATAGTGGGCTATAGTGCTTTATAAGTAATATAAAAATATTGACACCATTAGATACAAAGATACATTCCGTTTTGTACTTACCATTGAAAAACTAATTTACAGCAAAGTTTGTGAGTAGCATGGAAGTAATTAGGATTAAATTCTGTGCAGTATGTGATTTGCATGTCTGGTCGCGTCTCATGCCTTTGAGCTTGCACATAGTCCATGTAGTGGAACTTGAGGCCACTGGTTAAAAATGGTTGGTAAATCTAAGGTAAGGAGATGCTGGCTCGGCACCTGTAGCTCAAGTGGCTAAGGTGCCAGCTGCATACACCAGAACTGGCAGGTTCGAATCCAGCCCCTGCCTGCCAAACAACAATGACAACTACAACCAAAAAATAGCCAGGCGTTGTGGTGGGCACCTGTAGTCCCAGCTACTTGGGAGGCTGAGGCAAGAGAATCACTGAAGCCCAGGAGTTGGAGGTTGCTGTGTGCTATGATGCCACAACACTCTATCCAGGGTGACAGCTTGAGGCTCTGTCTCAAAAAAAAAAAAAAAAAAAAAAAGAGAGATACTAACTAAGAATTCAAGCAATCTAATTATTCTCAGATCCTGACTCTTTATGTGGTAAAGGGAATATATGAATCATGATAAACCAGGAGACTTTCTTTTTTTTTTTTTTTTTGAAATGGTAGAGTTTTTTTGAGCAGATTATGAATTGGGCACTACCAGCAGTTTGGGCTCTACAGAGAGGGGCGAATAGGGAAAACTTTCATAAGGTGATTGAGGAGGCGAAACAAAATATGGTCCCGCATGGCTTAACTACAGGAGTACATTCTGAGAAATGTGTAGTTAGTGATCTGATGGTTGCGTGAACATCATAGAGTGTGCTCACGCACACCCAGACAGTATAGCCATCTACACCCAGGCTATGGAGTACAGCCTCTAGGAGACTTTCTTAATAGGAAGAATGAGTAAAAGAAGCAAAAGTAATTTAAAATATTTTTAGATAATTGTTTCATCTTTTTAATCATGTATTTTTTTGTTTTTGAGACAGAGTCTCACCGTGTTGTCCCAGGCTAGAGTGCCATGGCATCAGCCTAACTCACAGCGACCTCAAACTCCTGGGCTCAAGCAATCCTCTTGCCTTATCCTCCTGAGGAGCTGGGACTACAGTGCCCGCCACAATGCCTGGCTGAGTTTTTAAATTTTTAATAAGCATCCTCCCACCTCAGCCTCCCAGAGTTCTAGGATTTTAGGTGTACCATTGTACCCAGCCAATAATTATATTCTCACAATATAAAAGAGTAATATTTGATTTCTATATTGCTCTTTAAATTTTGCATTAGAATAAATATTTCTTCAATGAAGCCTAGGTATTTAGTCCTGTATTTTCCCTTTCTTGTTCGCTAGAGAATATGATTTCATCAAGTGAATATTTTAGATTTTTTAAGAGTAGAAATAGCGTTATATTAGTTTTTAAAAATATATGAAGGCACTATTCCAGAAACGTATTTTTGTTTCTTGGCTATAGAATCAAACAAGCAGCCTAAGATACCTATACTTTAAATATAGATTATTAGCATCTTTGTAAAATGTTGAAGTTTATTTTAAATTTTGATGTTTGTAATCTTCTAAAATTTGCTGACTGAGGGAACAGCAACATACATTCTCTTTGGTTTTATGTTCCCAGAACAACAGATAGTTTTATTTTAATGGGTTATAAATTTCAGCTAATCTGAAATAAGTAAACTATGACCAGTGCCTAAAAATATTGCCATAGATAACTTACTGGGTTTTTTTCTCCCCCCGAGAGGTATCATTCTAAAAATGTGTAAAAATGACTAATGTTCTTTACCTCTAAGATTTTGTCTCATAATCTCACTGGCTAGAAGCCTATTTAAAATCCTTCTCTGCATTTTCTGGTTTTCAGTTTATCTTTATTACCCATACCCTTTAGTGTGACTTGTGATGTGAGAACATGGATGAAGCCTCACACCCTTACTGAGTTTGTGGTGATTTTTTTTTCCCCAAAGAATATTGATTAGTAAATTAGTATATGCAATTGACATTTTTTTTTATTTCATGTCTAAGCAACTCTTTTTCTTTCTTTTTTTTTATTATTAAATCATAGCTGTGTACATTAATGCGATCATGGGGCACCACACACTGGTTTTATAGACCATTTGACATATTTTCATGACACTGGTTAACATAGCCTTTCTGGCATTTTCTTAGTTACTGTGTTAAGACATTTATATTCTACATTTACTAAGTTTCACATGTACCCTTGTAAGATGCACCGCAGGTATAATCCCACCAATCACTCTCCCTCCACTCATCCTTCCCCCTCCCTCCCCTCCCTCTCTCTCTCCCCCATAGTCTTAGGTTATAACTGGGTTATAGCTTTCATATGAAAGCCATAAATTAGTTTCATAGTAGGGCTGAATACACTGGATACTTTTTCTCCCATTCTTGAGATACTTTACTAAGAAGAATATGTTCCAGCTCCATCCATGTAAACATAAAAGAGGTAAAGTCTCCATCGTTCTTTAAGGCTGCATAATATTCCATGGTGTACATATACCACAATTTATTAATCCATTTGTTGATCGATGGGCACTTAAAAATTGGTATTTTTTTTCTATTCTTCCTTTTTTGGCTTTTTTTTTTTTTTGGTTATAATTCTGTTACTGAGTTTTATAGTTTCTCAATGCCTAAACTCCCTACCATCTTTTTAATAGTAAAAATATGTAAGGAATTATTAGAAGAGATTTTTTTTTTCTAACCATCAAATAAAAAATTTGTGATTCAAGGAAATTTTGTAATGAAACTGTTAAAGCCAAGTGGAAAGATCCTTTTTCTTTTATTGGTCATATGAAATTTGCTTATAAAATCATAATATTGATCTTCTAAGATTTAAATATGTATAAATTGTAACCTATGAGAAAACAAAAATTGTATTCTAATGAATTGTTATTACATGATCATAAAGATTGTTAAATGTGTTTGTGAAAATTATGATACTAGAAAAAACTGTGATCAGGTTGAATCTTTTTGTTTGTTCTGTCTTTGCTGTTCTCAGACAGTTCTATAGTTTTTACAGCAGCAATAAATAATCTCCAATAAGGCATTTATTAATAATACCTTGAGGGGGTCGGGTGTGTTAGCCCAGGCCTATATTCCTAGCACTCTGGGAGGCTGATGCGGGTGTATTGCTTGAGCTCACTAGTTGGAGACCCACTTGAGCAAAAGCAAGACCCTGTCTCTACTAAAAAATAGAAAAACTGAGGCCCGAGTCGGAGGTTGCTGTGAGCTATGATGCCATGGCACTCTAACCAGGGCGATAGCTTGAGACTCTGTTTCAAAAATGATAATAATAATAGTAATACCTTGAGGACTTCTCATCTGTCCAGTAGAGTAGTCTTTTCATAGCAAAAGTTTCAAAGGTTGACAAACCTGCTATGTCTTTATTTCATCAATAAAGATTGGAATTTTAAATAACTGAGGGCTAGCCTTTTCTATTACCCTCAGTACTTGAGCCATAATGATTTTCTTAGGCTGTATACGTATGTTTGTGTATATATATGAGTACATACATGTGTATGTATAACTGGTTTGAAATTTATAACTGACAGTAATTCTACTGACAGTCTTTGGAACTAACAAACTGTAATGCTTCAGCATCTTCTCTGTGATACTAGCTAAGTTTAGTTATGAAAAAATCTTTCAAAGTGAGTTTTTAAAAATTATCAGTTATGTCAATTTATATACATGGAATGAAAACCATTCAAGAAGTCCTAACTGTTTACTTTTATTCTGTATTAGATCTATAAAACTTAAAGGGGACAATTTAATATTAACATTGTTACATGTTAGGGTTTTTTCCTGTCTTGTCATGTTGGGGTCTGGACAGCTTTTCAAGTTTGATTCTGTAAGAAACCTGTTTTATGTATGCTTCTGTTGCTGGGCTCCTTTAAAACAAACATGGTTTTATTGCTTTTTGATATGTGTTGTTTTAATTAAATAAGAAACCTTAACTATCGGGGATAGTCAACCTTTTTTTTTTTTTTTTTTTTCAGCTTGCACATATAAGAATTGCCTGGGGCCCTACATTAAACACACAAACACTAACAAAAGCTGATTAGCCCCCATCCCCAAAGAATAAATCAGGACCAGGCATACTTTTCATGATATTCTGCACCACAGATAGGCAAAAAAGATGCTCACAAAATCAGCATGCAGCCGTTGGCTGCTAGTTGGACAACCCAGTTTTACATGTAATAAATGAGACAGGCAAGGAGCAACCAGGTAGGGACTGTAAGAAAGTAGACCCTGAATACCTCGCCTGTAGAGAGGCGCTCAGTGTTAGCTCCCTTTTATTATCATATAAGATTCAGTGGTTAGTGTTACCAGACCTTCTGAGTTTTCGAGAGAAGCTGAAATTCTCTTTTGCTTTAGTTGTTAAAATTTAATCTCTTACTTTTTTAGATTTAAAATTAAAAAATTACAGCAAACAAAATACATGTGTCTCAGTTTGGATGTTAGGGTACCAATTTGTGATTTCTGAATCGATTAATAATGTATCGTCTTTAGGGACTGAGATTTTCATTAATGACTATATTAGTATTGACACTTTTAAGGTGATTGAAAATATGTTAAGTACTTTAATGATATATCCTTTCATCTTGAATTTAGCTATTGATTTTTGGCAAATGGTTTAATGATGATGCCCATTTAAATGCAGCTGGATTCCAATTCAGATTATCAAAAATTTTAAACTGAGGGAGATGGACCTGATTAATTAATTCTTAAATATGGTATATAATTTTTTTACTATTGTTTTTGAGGTGGGATCTTGCTGTGTCACTTGGGCTGGAGTGCAGTAGCACTTAAGTAGTTCACTGCAACCTCAACCTCCTGGCCTCAAGCAATCTTCTTGCCTTTTCAGTAGGTAGGACCATAAGCAAGCACCACCATGCCCAGCAGTTCTTGTTTAAATTTTCGGGAAGATGAGGCCTCACTATGTTGCCTAGGCTGGACTCAAACTCCTGGCCTCAAGTGATCCTCTTACCTGGGCCTCCCAAAGTGCTGGGATGATAGGTGCGAGCCACTGTGCCCACTCCCTATGTATAATTTTTTAATGATCATTTTGATAGGTGTTTCTTGAATCAATTTTGTTATATTTGGCTGTAAAATATGTAGATATTTCCCCCTGTAGGTATTATTTATTAACTATAAATAAGTCTTAAAGACAGACTAACCTTTGGTGCCCAATCAGGAGGCATTTGTCTAAAACAGGGGTTCTCAACCTTCCTAATGCCGCAACCCTTTAATACAGTTCCTCATGTTGTGGTGACCCCCAACCACAAAATTAGCGAAGTAGCAATGAAAATAATTTTATGGTTGGGGGTCTTCACAACATGAGGAACAGTGTTAAAGGGTCACAGCATTAGGAAGGTTGAGAACCACCTGTCTAAAATCTCCTTTTCGTGAAACAGAACTATACCCTTTGAGGCAAGAACTAAAAAAATTTGAAAATAGTCTTATGTGATTTAATATGAAGGGAAAAAACACTATACCTTTGGAACTCTGATGAAAACAAAGGGTGAAACCTAGATCCGTTTTCATGTGATGTTTTATCAGCCCTCCCTTTCATATTGGCTTATCTTAATGGTCGCTTGCTAAATAGGTAAATGCTTACTGATGATGAACAGGTACTACAATATTTGTGCTTTGAATCAAAACCAACATTTTCATTTCTCTAGTAACTTTTAATTTTTTTTTTTTTGACTAGCATTCAGACCTTAAAATTGTGTTTTCAAGGTGGCAATACTTTCCAGAGCATTTTCTTGACAGAGGAAAACAATCTACTGAGAATTACTGATCAAAGTAAACTGAATTTTCACCTTATAGTTACAGAGTATATATGCATATATATGCCCATATGGAGGAATGGGCCTGAAGAATCCTCTTTTCTTACAAATCATGTTTGGGCTGCCTTTAAGCTTTTAAAGAGCATGGCAGTTTACAGGTACTTTGGGCAATACACATCATGTATGCTCACTGTCAGGGCCAAATTTGACTTCGGAACTCTTTCTTCCCTTCTCTGTCTCAGAATTAACTCCCTTCACATCATCTCTTTAACCTGTACAACTGTATTCCCTGGAACATTTTTAATAAGCTAGTTCTCACAATGAAATATGGGTATCTAAAACTACCTTTTTTTGTAGAGATGGGGGTCTCATACTGTCGCCCAGTGGCATGATCATAACAAACTGTAACCTCAGACTCCCAGGCTCAGGTGATCTTTCTGCCTCAGGCACATACCACTATGCCCAGCTAAATTTTTTTTTTTTTTGAGAGATAGGGTCTCACTATGCTGCTCAAATTGGTGTAGAACTCCTACATTCAAGTGATCCTCCTGCCTCAGCCTCCCAAAGTGCTGAGATTACAAGTGTGAGCCCCTGTACACAGCCTAAAACTATTTTAATGTATTACTTCTCTTAGGGTTTTTTGCTTGCAACCAGAAAGGCAAAGATGTATTTCTCTCAGAATTTCAAACATTACTGAGGAAGTGCTTTGCTTTTTGATTTTTTTTTTAAGATGGTGAATTTGAATCTTCTCAGTTGCTTTTAAATTATAGCATCATCCAGACGTTTCATCTTAGTGATGAACTCAAGATGAATCCTGGTAATCAAATGTTATTATAAAAAATTTTATATATTAATTTCAGTCACCTACATATCCAGCCTTGACTTGTTATAAGGTAAAAAAGATACTTGTGTGGACTATGATTTTTCTGTTTGTGCTTGCTCCTGGCCTTTCACTAAATTTAGTTTACTTTCTTTGTTTTGTTCATAGCAGATTTTAATTTAATAACAAATAAGATTATACCAGTTTTCTTTTGAACATAAAATGCAGCCAATTTGTTATTCCTAATATATTTATAAGTTCTATGTAAAGGAAACTGAAACCTTTTGTTTGTGCCTTCTCACAGTATATCAGCTGCAACAGGAAGCTCCTCATCCTCGAAGGATTACCTGTACTTGTGAGGTGGGTGTGATGAAACTTACAACAAAATGCCTCTTGAGGTCATCTGTTTCCCAGATGACTTATGTCTTGTATTGTTGTATTGTTGTATAATGGGGTTATTGAATTATATTTTTCCATTGAAAGATTTAAATAATGATTTACAAAGAGAGCAAAAGACATGTATAACTCACCAAAAAAAAGAGGTATGACTTAAGACAATATATGTAAACATGTTGAAATCACTGAGATTAGGAAAATGACAAATAAAATACAGAGTCCATTTTCACCTTGCAGATTGGCCTTCAAAAGTTTAGCATATTCTTAGTTGGCAAGCCTATGAAGAAACAGGCACTCTTGAACATTGCTGATGGAAATGTGACATTGTACAGCACTATGAGAATTTTGTAATATATAACAAAACTATCCCCGCATCCACCCTTCACCTTACCAGTTTAAATTCTAGGGATTGTCCCTGCTAAATTACCTATACAAATATGCGATAATTTGAAATTTTTTTTGGAGGATTATTAGGAATAGCTGAATGTTAGAAAAAATCCTGGCTCAGCACCCATAGCACAGTGGTTACGGTTCTAGCCACATACACCAAGCCTGCTGGGTTCAAAGCTGGCCCAGGCCTGCTAAAACAACAATTACAGCTGCAACAAAAAATAGCTGGGTGTGGTGGCGGGCAGCTGTAGTCCCAGCTACTTGGGAGGCTGAGGCAAGAGAATCGCTTAAGCTTGAGAGTTGGAGGTTGCTGTGAGCTGTGACATCACCGCACTCTACTGTGAGGGCGACATAGTGAGACTCTGTCTCAAAAAAAAGAAAAAGAAAAAATCTTTAATGTCTATCCATAGGAGACTGATTGAATAGAATACTAAAAAGAATAAGGAAGATTTCTATGAGCTGATATGAAAAAATTTTCAGGTATAAAATATACATATATATGGTAAGTAGATCTTTTTTTTATTAGAATGGAAAAATGAAAAAGAAAACTAGTTTAATTTTGCAAAAGAGAAACATAGGAAGGATTAAAATTTTAAAATGGTGGGGACAGTGCCTGTGGCTCAAGGAGTAGGGCACTGGACCCATATACCAGAGGTGGAGGGTTCAAACCCAGCCCTAGACAAAAACTGCAAAAAAAAAAAAAAAAAAAAATTAAAAATGATATAAAAGCAATCCCTAAAATTGAATACAAATGAACCTAACACACTTGAACATAATCACCACAAAATTAAGTAGCTTTTTAAAAAACTTGACATATAATAATTATATATATTTACAGGTACAGAGTAGTGATATTTTGATAAATTAATGTAATGATCAAATCAGAGTAATTAGCATATCCATCACTTCAAACATTTATCATTTCTTTGTGTTTGGAACATGCAAATCCTGTCTACTAGCTATTCAAAAAAACACATTTTTTGTCCACTTTAGTCACTTTATAGTGCTGTAGACAGTAGGAATTATTCCTCCTCTCTAGGATAATTTTGTATCTATTCACTACCCCCCTCTCCATTACCCTTGCCTCTCTACTCTCTACTACTATGAGATCAATTTTTTTTTTTTAGCTTCCACATATGAATGAGAATGTGCAATATTCATCTTTTTGTGCCTGGCTTATTTCACTTAATATAATGTCTTCCATACTCATCCATGTTGCCTCGAATGACAGGATTTCTTTTTTTTTATTTATGGCAGAGAATACCTGGTATTCTCTTAGGTATAAATACTGTATTTTCTTTATGTATCTGTTGATGGACACTTAGGTTGATTCCCTATTTTGACTGTTGTGAACAGTGCTGCAGATAGACATGGGAGTGCAGATACCTCGTGAACATACTGATTTCCTTTCCTTTTGATATATCCCCAGAGATTGCTGGATCATATGGTAGTTCTATTTTTAGATACTATTTTCCATAATGACTGTACTAATTTGCATTCCCACCAGCAGTATATGAGAGTTTCCTTTTCTCTTTTCCTTTGCCAGCATTTGTTATTTTTTATCTTTTTGATAATAAGCCATTCTGACCAGGGTGAGATGGCCCTTCATTAAGTCTTGCATTTCCCTGATGATTAGTGGTACTGAATTTTTTTCATATACTCTTTGGCCTAAGTAGCTTTTAAACATATTTTTCTGACTGTATGAACCTAGAGGGACATATTCTGGGAACAAAAAAAGCAAAAAGGTCTTTAACTGTACTTAGTAGACTTGTTTTTGGCAGTGGTACCTGTGTAGTTGCCCTGAAATTATTTTGTTTATAATGTAGGATAGAGCAAATGAGGGATTATATTGTATTTGGGGGAACCAGGGATTTTAGGACATATAAATAAAGAATGGTGCAAAATTGGGAGAGACACTTGGGTAATTAATTTTGAATGGAGGTATTATGTGAAGGCATAGATTTTGAAAGAGTTTTTTTCCTATCTTCATCCATGGGTTTAGCAGCAGTAGTGTCCCCGTAAGAATAAGTATACCCAGTGCCTAGATTTTGTTTTCCAAATACTGTCATCCTACTAAAAGGAGCTCAGAATCCTTAAAAAAATGCATGATTTCAAAATGTGGGACAGAGAGGTCTCGGAACATCTTGTGTCATAAACCAAGAAAAGGCTCAAGAACTGATAAGAACATATCAAAAAGATGCAAGAGCCTGCTTGAAGGTTTTCTGCAGGCAAAATTTAGGACGATTGGAACATCTAAAATAATAATAGTAATAGATTATAATACATTGGATGAAAGAGGGTTAAAGAGTACATAATGATACTTTAAAATTTAAATTTAAAAAACTCACCCCAGTGTAAAGAGATAAAAGGGGGAAATGTGAAGTCGTTCTTTACAGAAGAGCTAAAGAGTTAAAATGTGGAATGATAAAATTATAAAATTACTAATTTATGCTAATAAATGCAGGCAAGGATCATCATGAGATGTTAAAACCATTGCACGAAAGGCTGTAGGTGAATAGGATGTTTTTATGGTGTCAAGTTGTCATCCCAGTAATTATTTATTATTTGCAAAAAGCAAAATAACACCTTTATAGTGGAGAGAGCTAGCAGTTACACCCTTAACTGGATGATCAAATTTAGCATTACCTGTAATAGACAAACTGACATGTGCCTCCTAAAGGGACATGGTAGGACACACAATGTCACCTGAATAGTATTCCTGCCAAAAATAGTTAAATCTAATCACAGACATGAGTCAGACCAATCCAGAATGTGTACATTCTATAAGACATCTGGGGCGGCGCCTGTTGCTCAGTAAGGCGCCGGCCCCATATACCGAGGGTGGCGGGTTCAAGCCCGGCCCTGGCCAAACTACCACCAAAAAAATAGCCGGGCGTTGTGGCGGGCTCCTGTAGTCCCAGCTACTCTGGAGGCTGAGGCCAGAGAATCGCCTAAGCCCAGGAGTTGGAGGTTGCTGTGAGCTGTATGAGGCTACGGCACTCTACCGAGGGCCATAAAGTGAGACTCTGTCTCTACAAAAAAAAAAAAAAAAGACATCTGCTCTAGGTTTATAAATAGTGTCATTGTCATAGTAGACAAAAACAGTGGGGCCACAGAAAATTAGAGGAGACTGAAAAGACATGGCAATCACATCGAACGTGTACACCGTGACTGTGTCCCGAATTTACATATACATTTGAAAGCTATAAATTTGGGGGGCAATTGGAGAAATTTGAACATTTGAATATGAATTATATTACGTAATAGAGAATATGGAGTCACAGTAACTTTCTTACTGATTGAATAGAATACTAAAAAGAATAAGGAAGATTTCTATGAGCTGATAAGAAAAAATTTCCAGATATAAAATATACATATATGTGGCACATTATATCAAAATGGATTTCACCGTGTGACATCTGGCTTAAAAAACACTGTAGCTTTGAAAGTCTATAGTTAATTACAAAGGGAACTAGTTGATAAAATTAGGTGGGAATTTCATAAGATTACGTTTTGAATGTCAAGTTGCAGGTTAGATATATGTTGCTGTCCAGTCTGCATTATATAAACATAGAGTGAGTGCGTAGTACTTGATGA
The DNA here is from genome assembly GCF_027406575.1 of Nycticebus coucang. NCBI lineage: Eukaryota > Metazoa > Chordata > Mammalia > Primates > Lorisidae > Nycticebus > Nycticebus coucang. The sequence goes on along the minus strand of NC_069786.1, from coordinate 71,292,284 downwards.
TTACATGTTATTACTGCTGTGCCACGATGAAGAATGATTAAATAATTCATAGGTAGTGGGAATTTTAGCAATGCCATTTAATAACATTTTCCATTTTTTTCCATGTTCTGTCCAGACATAACTTTTTAAACTTTTAACTCAAAGTAAGATATTGGCAGTAGTTCTGTGGATTATCCTGAAGTATTTCTTAGTAAAACAATGATCTTTATTTAGAAATAGCTATACATGCTTTTGTCAAAAGAATTTGAGACCACACAAATGAGAACATAATAAAAGGAGTAAAAAAAATTGAGAGAATAAAAACAAAATTTTAGTTGATTGCGGTGCTGATTGAGGATTTGTGTAATTGTGTGAAGTGTTTTACAGTAATAAACTATGTAAGTCTTAAGAGAACAGCTAGTATGATTCAGTTTTTTTCTGAATTAAATTCTTTCTTAAGAATTCATTTGGCATATTAAGAAATAATGTGGGGAGGCGGAGCAAGATGGCGGCCGAGTAACAGCAGCCTTGCATTTGGGCACCGTGAGTCTGGGGAGATAGGACTCCAGGCGTCTCTGGCTGGTGAGATCTGCCTATCATCGCCCCTGCGAGGATACAGGGAGTCAGTGAGAGACTTCTGGACCCCAAGAGGAGGATTAAAACAGTTGAAAAACGGCAAGTGGTCGCGTGTGTTCAATCCGTCCAAACCCGCCCACAACTTCCACAGGCACGAGAACTTAAAGAGCAAGAGGAAGTGAAAGGAAAATTAGGGCAAGGAAACAGATAAAAGAAATCACTCATGAGGAAGAATCAGCAGAAAACTCCAGGCAACATGAAGAACCAGTCCAGAACAACCCCGCCAAGGGACCATGAGGTAGCTACTGCAGAGGATTCCACCTATAAAGAAATGTTAGGAATGACAGAAAGGGAATTTAGAATACACATGTTGAAAACAATGAAAGAAATGATGGAAACAATGAAGGAAACTGCTAATAAAGTGGAAAATAACCAAAAGGAAATTCAAAAACAGAATCAAATAAGAGATGAACGATATAAAGAATATAAAAAGGATATAGCAGAGCTGAAGGAACTGAAACAGTCAGTTAGGGAACTTAAAGATGCAATGGAAAGTATCAGCAACAGGTTAGACCATGCAGAAGAAAGAATTTCAGAGGTAGAAGACAAAGTTCTTGAGATAACTCAGACAGTAAAAGAGGCAGAAAAAAAGAGAGAGAAAGCAGAACGTTCCCTGTCAGAATTATGGGACTTTATGAAGCGTTCCAACATACGAGTTACAGGAATTCCAGAAGGAGAAGAAGAATGCCCCAATGGAATGGAAGCCATACTAGAGAATATTATAAAAGAAAATTTCCCAAATATCACCAAAGATTCTGACACACTGCTTTCAGAGGGATATCGGACGCCAGGTCGCCTCAACTCTAACCGAGCTTCTCCAAGACACATTGTGATGAACCTGTCCAAAGTCAAGACAAAAGAAAAGATTCTGCAAGCTGCCAGGAGTAAGCGCCAGTTGACCTACAGGGGCAAATCCATCAGAGTGACCGCAGACTTCTCTAATGAAACTTTCCAAGCAAGAAGACAATGGTCATCTACCTTTAATCTACTTAAACAGAACAATTTTCAGCCCAGAATTCTGTACCCTGCTAAGCTAAGCTTCAAAATTGACCGAGAAATCAAATCATTTACGGATGTACAAACATTGAGGAAATTCGCCACAACAAGACCAGCTCTACAGGAAATACTTCAACCTGTTCTGCACACTGACCACCACAATGGATCAGCAGCAAAGTAAGAACTCAGAAATTAAAGGACAGAACCTAACCTCCACACTGATGCAAAAGATAAAACTAAGCAATGGACTCTCACCAAATAAGACGAATAGAATACTACCACACTTATCAATTATCTCAATAAATGTTAATGGCTTGAATTCCCCACTGAAGAGACATAGATTGGTTGACTGGATTAAAAAACGCAAGCCATCCATTTGCTCTCTGCAAGAAACACACCTGGCTTCAAAAGACAAATTAAAGCTCCGAGTCAAGGGTTGGAAGACAATTTTTCAGGCAAATGGCATTCAGAAGAAAAGAGGAGTTGCAATCTTATTTTCAGATACATGTGGATTTAAAGCAACTAAAGTCAAAACAGACAAAGATGGTCACTTTATATTGGTCAAGGGAAAAATACAACAAGAAGACAGTTCAATTCTAAATATCTATGAACCCAATTTAAATGCTCCCAGAATCTTGAAACAGACCTTACTCAGTATGAGCAATATGATATCTGATAATACCATCATAACGGGGGACTTTAACACTCCTCTTACAGAGCTGGACAGATCCTCTAAACAGAAATTAAACAAAGATATAAGAGATTTAAATGAGACCCTAGAACAACTGTGCTTGATAGACGCGTATAGAACACTCCACCCCAAAGATAAAGAATATACATTCTTCTCATCACCCCATGGAACATTCTCCAAAATTGATCATATCCTGGGACACAAAACAAATATCAACAGAATCAAAAGAATTGAAATTTTACCTTCTATCTTCTCAGACCATAGGGCACTAAAGGTGGAACTCAACTCTAACAAAAATGCTCAACCCCACCGAAAGGCATGGAAATTAAACAATCTTCTGTTGAATAACAGATGGGTGCAGGAAAAAATAAAACAGGAAATCATTAACTTCCTTGAGCATAACAACAATGAAGACACAAGCTACCAAAACCTGTGGGATACTGCAAAAGCAGTTTTGAGAGGAAAATTCATCGCTTTAGATGCCTACATTTGAAAAACAGAAAGAGAGCGCATCAACAATCTCACAAGAGATCTTATAGAATTGGAAAAAGAAGAACAATCTAAGCCTAAACTCAGTAGAAGAAAAGAAATCTCCAAAATCAAATCAGAGATCAATGAAATTGAAAACAAAAGAATCATTCAGAAAATTAACGAAACAAGGAGTTGGTTTTTTGAAAAAATAAATAAAATAGATAAACCATTGGCCAGACTAACGAGAAATAGAAAAGTAAAATCTCTAGTAACCTCAATCAGAAATGATAAAGGGGAAATAACAACTGATCCCACAGAGATACAAAAGATCATCTCTGAATACTACCGGAAACTCTATGCACAGAAATTTGACAATGTGAAGGAAATGGATCAATATTTGGAATCACACCCTCTCCCTAGACTCAGCCAGGAAGAAATAGAGCTCCTGAACAGACCAATTTCAAGCACTGAGATCAAAGAAACAATAAAAAAATCTTCCAACCAAAAAATGCCCTGGTCCAGATGGCTTCACTCCAGAATTCTATCAAACCTTCAAGGAAGAGCTTATTCTTGTACTGCAGAAATGATTCCAAAAAATTGAGGAAGAAGGAATCTTCCCCAACACATTGTATGAAGCAAACATCACCCTGATACCAAAACCAGGAAAAGACCCAAACAAAAAGGAGAATTTCAGACCAATCTCACTCATGAATATAGATGCAAAAATTCTCAACAAAATCCTAGCCAACAGATTACAGCTTATCATCAAAAAAGTCATTCATCGGGCGGCGCCTGTGGCTCAAGGAGTGGGGCGCTGGTCCCATATGCCGGAGGTGGTGGGGTCAAACCCAGCCCCGGCCAAAAAAGAAAAAAAAAAAAAAGTCATTCATCATGATCAAGTAGGCTTCATCCCAGGGATGCAAGGCTGGTTTAACATATGGAAGTCCGTAAACGTTATTCACCATATTAACAGAGGGAAAAATAAAGATCAGATGACCCTCTCAATAGATGCAGGAAAAGCATTTGATAAAATCCAGCATCCTTTTCTAATTAGAACACTGAAGAGTATAGGCATAGGTGGCACATTTCTAAAACTGATTGAAGCTATCTATGACAAACCCACTGCCAATATTTTACTGAATGGAGTAAAACTGAAAGCTTTTCCTCTTAGAACTGGAACCAGACAAGGTTGTCCTCTGTCACCTTTACTATTCAACGTAGTGCTGGAAGTTCTAGCCAATACAATTAGGCAAGACAAGGAAATAAAGGGAATCCAAATGGGAGCAGAGGAGGTCAAACTCTCCCTCTTTGCTGACGACATGATCTTATACTTAGAGAACCCCAAAGACTCAACCACAAGACTCCTAGAAGTCATCAAAAAATACAGTAATGTTTCAGGATATAAAATCAATGTCCACAAGTCAGTAGCCTTTGTGTACACCAATAACAGTCAAGATGAGAAGCTAATTAAGGACACAACTCCCTTCACCATAGTCTCAAAGAAAATGAAATACCTAGGAGTATACCTAACAAAGGAGGTGAAGGACCTCTATAAAGAAAACTATGAAATCCTCAGAAAGGAAATAGCAGAGGATATTAACAAATGGAAGAACATACCATGCTCATGGGTGGGAAGAATCAACATTGTTAAAATGTCTATACTTCCCAAAGCAATCTACCTATTCAATACCATTCCTATCAAAATACCAACATCGTACTTTCAAGATTTGGAAAAAATGATTCTGTGTTTTGTATGGAACCGGAAAAAAACCCGTATAGCTAAGGCAGTTCTTTGTAACAAAAATAAAGCTGGGGGCATCAGCATACCAGATTTTAGTCTGTACTACAAAGCCATAGTGCTCAAGACAGCATGGTACTGGCACAAAAACAGAGACATAGACACTTGGAATCGAATTGAAAACCAAGAAATGAAACTAACATCTTACAACCACCTAATCTTTGATAAAACAAACAAGAACATACCTTTGGGGAAAGACTCCCTATTCAATAAATGGTGTTGGGAGAACTGGATGTCTACATGTAAAAGACTGAAACTGGACCCACACCTTTCCCCACTCACAAAAATTGATTCAAGATGGATAAAGGACTTAAACTTAAGGCATGAAACAATAAAAATCCTCCAGGAAAGCATAGGAAAAACACTGGAAGATATTGGCCTGGGGAAAGACTTCATGAAGAAGACTGCCATGGCAATTGCAACAACAACAAAAATAAACAAATGGGACTTCCTTAAACTGAAAAGCTTCTGTACAGCTAAGGAGACAATAACCAAAGCAAAGAGACAACCTACACAATGGGAAAGGATATTTGCATATTTTCAATCAGACAAAAGCTTGATAACTAGGATCTATAGAGAACTCAAATTAATCCACATGAAAAAAGCCAACAATCTCATATATCAATGGGCAAGAGACATGAATAGAACTTTCTCTAAAGACGATAGATGAATGGCTAACAAACACATGAAAAAATGTTCATCATCTCTATATATTAGAGAAATGCAAATCAAAACAACCCTGAGATATCATCTAACCCCAGTGAGAATGGCCCACATCACAAAATCTCAAAACTGCAGATGCTGGCGTGGATGTGGAGAGAAGGGAACACTTTTACACTGCTGGTGGGACTGCAAACTAGTACAACCTTTCTGGAAGGAAGTATGGAGAAACCTCAAAGCACTCAAGCTAGACCTCCCATTTGATCCTGCAATCCCATTACTGGGCATCTACCCAGAAGGAAAAAAAATCCTTTTATCATAAGGACACTTGTACTAGACTGTTTATTGCAGCTCAATTTACAATCGCCAAAATGTGGAAACAGCCTAAATGCCCACCAACCCAGGAATGGATTAACAAGCTGTGGTATATGTATACCATGGAATACTATTCAGCCATTAAAGAAAATGGAGACTTTACATCCTTCGTATTAACCTGGATGGAAGTGGAAGACATTATTCTTAGTAAAGCATCACAAGAATGGAGAAGGATGAATCCTATGTACTCAATTTTGATATGAGGACGATTAATGACAATTAAGGTTATGGGTGGGGGAAGCAGAAAGAGGGATGGAGGGAGGGGGGTGGGGCCTTGGTGTGTGTCACACTTTGTGGGGGCAAGACATGATAGCAAGAGGGACTTTACTTAACAATTGCAATCAGGATAACCTGGCTTATTGTACCCTCAGTGAATCCCCAACAATAAAAAAAAAAAAAAAAGAAATAACATGTGGTCCAAGTATTAACAAGCTTTGATAATACTTGCAACCCTGATGCAAAAACACAACATAGAATCCAGTACTGGAGGAGTGAGTGACAGAGTCCTTTTGATTTACTTTTGCTACATGACTGACTGAATGCTGTCATCCCCTGAGGAAATGGACCATTCTGTTCTATTGATTAAAGGCAGGCATTTAAGCATTGGGAAACTAGAAAAGCAAATTGTACAGTTGACCTTTTATTTCTTAAATTGCCCAATCTGTCCATCATTTTCACTCTGGTTAAATATTCTTCCATGAAAAATTAGTAATCATGTTCTAGTGGCAAATTGGTGGCAAAGAAGGTCATTCAGTGTGTAAAAAGATTTACTGTGGTTGGGCTCTTGTACATTGTAGCTGTTCTCACATATTCAAAACTTACACTGTATAGGCACTTATATTAGACTGTTTAATAAAGATTAAATATGTGTGCATAAAATAAATATGTATCTTTATTTTGGAAATTAGCAATGATAGCTTGTTTCTATATGTATTTGACCAATCTTTATGTTACTCAAGTCACCTGTTTTCCCAAAGTAATTAAAGGTCTATTACTAAATAGGAATAAATGGACTTTCTTTTATAGAAATGATATTCATACTCTGTGTTATTGTAATGATTAGGTTTACAAGTAAGGTATTGAATGCATTTATAAGCCACCAGTGCTAATGGTTTGCTTATTCTATCAAGTTAATTTTTTTAGATAACAAATAACTTAGAGAGTCGTTTGAAATGAAAGTAAAGGATTAAGTAGAGTGCAATGGAACTAACCTAAAAATACTTCTTGGGGGAAAAATTCAGTGTTAGCCTTGATTAAATAGTAAGTGTGTGGTTTGGAGGAACTGGGTCTTACTGGAATGGTGAATGCTAAGGATAGAAAGTTACTGAAGTACCAGGTGATATTCAGTCTCAAATATTTAACTGAGGAATTGGATTGGGGCTGCTATTTTTCTTCACATTTCAGTGAAGAAAAAACTTTTGATAGGTCTTTTTAAAGTAATAGTTATTATCTGTGAGTGCTAATTATATTTTTAAAATGTATCAAATCACTTTGTCTTTCCCTACTATTGAAATTTCCCTTCCTCATAGGAAAGGAAGAGCTGATCCTGTTTATGCGTGCACATTTCCATTCCTTTTTCTTTGAATCTTGGCATTGTATCACAGATTGTCAACTCAGAGACCGAGGAGTTATGCCAGGCCTAAAGGGAACAGATATTTGGTGACGAGCAATGCAAGTGACCTTTCTCTGGTGATCTATTCTTCATTTTGGTGATAAACTCCATGTCTTGTTCTTAGCTGAATTCCTGTTGGCATTCTTGAGACCAAGATAAATATATGCAGCGCCTTATTTTAAAATGTGAGTTATCAACTGTTAAAACAATCATAAATTATTAGGGACAGAACTTTGACTTAAAATATGTAACAGTAAGAAGTAATTTGACAGATTATAACAGTTATAATCAAATTATAACTACTAGTTTTTTTTTCTAATTCCAGAAAGTCTTGCCAGTTGCTTTTAAAAATGATAAAATGTAAAAGATTTTATATTAAAAGCTATTGCTAACACAAATTTTGAAATTCAGATATGGATAATCCTTTTTCTGTGGAGAAGATGTCTAGGTGGCAACTAATTATTTAGGCATGCTTTATCTGTGAATAGGCAAGAGAGACAGGAAAGGGGAATACTTAGAGTCTACAGGACATGGTGACAAGATAGTTATGCCTGTGACTACTGGAGGGAGAAGTCCAGCAGGTTTGAGGAAAACAGTTAACTCTTCTGCTCTTCTCTCATGTCATACGTGCTTGACAAACCCGTAACTGTTTATTCTGCACACTTTTGTCTCTAAAATGTCTAGGTAACTTAATGCATAGTTGGGTAAAAACAAAAGTTTGTGAGCTTGAAGTTGGTACTTAATTCCTTATTCATCCCACCCCTTTTCTCTCCTCTCAATCCTCCAATATCTTTTCCCTCTCCTAGTTATCAACTCATAATCTCTTCTCCTCGTTAGTGAAGAAGGGCATTTCTGCAAACTTCCACTACCACGTATTCCTAACCATCAGCATTTGCATTCACATATCCTCCATTCTTGCTTATTATTATCGATGATAGACAGCTCTCCACTACAATAGATTCTGTTTCCTCTCATCTATAAGGAGAAAATCTTAGCAAATTTCCCCTCTCTTCCATCATTAAGATCATTTAATGATCTTTTTCCTCCATTATGACTTTTTTTTTTTTTGAGACAGGGTCTCATTTTCTTGCCCCTGGTAGAGTATTGTGGCATCATAGCTCATAGTAACCTCAAACTCTTGGGTTTAAGCGATTCTCTTGCCTCAGCCTCCTGGGTAGCTGGAGACTACAGGCACCCGCCACAATGCCCAGCGATTTTTTAGAGACAGGGTCTCACTCTTGCTCAGGCTGGTCTCGAACTCACAAGCTCAAATGATACACCCAGAGTGCTGGGATTAAAGGTGTGAGCCACTGCACCCAGCCCTCATCATTATCTTTTATAAGATCATTTTCATCAGCCCATAACCATCCTATTATTTCTCCCATTTCTTAAAAAAAAAAAAATTAATAGATTTAGGGCATACAGGAGTTTTATTACATGGATAAATTATATAGTGGTGACTACCTTGTTTAAAATTACACAGGTCTGGGCACAGTAGCTCACCCCTGTAATCTCAGCCCTTTGGGAGGCCAAGGCAGGAGGATCTCTTGAGCCCAGGAGTTTGAGGCTGCAGTAAGCTATGATCACACCACAGCACTTCAGCCAGGGGGTCACAATGAGACTTTACCTCTAAAAATGAATACACAAACTTTCTTTATCACCCTCCCCCAGGGTTCTCAATCCTTTCCTGTTCTTCTACTTGTCTCCGTGACACTTTTCATTTTGTAACATACTGTTAAAACATAAGTCTACTTGCTTATTCATTAGCAAGTTTTCCTAACTTTCATAGAAGAAAGTTTCATGAGGATAGGGATCTTCGTCTGTTTTGTTTACCAGTATTTCCAGGTGCCTTGAACAGTGCTTAACACATAGAAGGTGCTTAATGAAGGCTTAAGGGAATTAATAGGAGATACAAAGTGCTTGCTTTATAATTATTCTCTTTTAGAGGATGCATTCTGCTAAGTGGGAGTGTTAGAGTTTGCCCAGGAATAGGAAGAAAGCACTCTTAACTGACGGTTGCTTTTCTTGTTGATAGCTGCTATGTGCTGACACAGCCTATAGCTCAACTTTGGGTTCTGTAAAAGTAAGGATTACCATGTTCATTTGTGTATCTCGCATGTAATGATGATCTGTTATTTAGAATTATAATATGCTTCACAGATGGAAAGCATTTTTTTATGAATGCTGAGTGGTAGATTTGAATTATTAAAACTGACTATTTATTTTTAACTCATCCTCTTACTCCAAAGCCTATTTTCACCATATTTTACTTCTGACATGCTTTTAGTGCCACCTCTTGCTACTATTTAAAATCCAGATATAGTGAATTCCTACAATTGTATGTTGCCTCAGCGTCATTTTGATGAACTTTCTCATACTACCAACAGTGTGTAGTCACCTTTGACTGTTTCCAGTTCCCTGTCTTCCCAGGTTGTAGATACATGTATCTGATGACCACCTTCCTGTGGGACAGCTAGGTACAACTACATGACTGCCCCCCCTCAACAATGAACTTTCATGCCCTGCTTGGATCTCAGTCAAAGGGCTCAGCAGAGCTCACACCTGCTTGCCGTGAACCCACCAGTAAGAACTCCCCTTGGAAAAACCTGCTGAAGTAGTAACCCTCTGGACCCTAATGATAGATTTGGCCAACAGGTCCCTCCTCCTCTCTCTTGACCTCCTCTCTCTTGACCTCCACTTGCTGGTTGAGGGTGCTTGTGCCAGGAGGTTCCCCCCTCTCGTTGGCACTTTGAGGAGTGGCATCCTCTTCTCTTTGGAATCTGTAAGTAATAACTGCTTATGTTACTTCATGTGTTATTGTGCTGCCTTCTCCGTTCTCACCTGACTGACATATCCAAATCTAATTCTTTTCCTGGTTAGGGCTCTCCTAGAGAGTGGCTGTCCTGGCAGGAATAAACTGGACACAGATCACAAAAGAGCTACCAAGGGACTCTTCCTATATAAACAAGTTTCCTCTGAGAGGGATACCTGGTCTCAAGTCATACACTTAGATATTAGGTCAACCCCCAGAATAAAAACATACCCCTTGGAAGACACACTGTGAACATCCACAGCCTCCTGCCTTGGAGTCCTGCCAGGGTAGGGCTAGAATGTGCAGCCACTCTCCATGGAGAGCTCTCAAGACTGTAATACCTTAATATGGGCACACGTTTGTGAAGTTAGAGAGCACAACCACAATTCCAAAAAGAACCCCTTTACCAGTTAACTGTTAAATAAACAGTTTGGTAATTTCCTCCTCTTAACTACTACTTCCTAGAGGTTACTTGAATCTAAGTTGAGAAAACAGTGAACACAAATAAATTTGTTTTACAAAATTTGCCTATCATCTTCTTCCAATGAGGTCTACGGATTAGAAATCAAAACACAACATAAACTAAAGAACTAATCTCAAGAAGCTGAGTAACTGATTTTTAGCACCGTATTGAGTAGTATTACAGAGTATGAAAACCTCTATAAATATTCTTTATTGAATTAGTAAAATTTAACAGTAAGTAGAGAACAAACTTGGTTGGCATGCTGCAGATTACTGGTTTTCCTGGAGAAAGTCAAAAGCATAAGTGACAGTCTTAGTACTTGTCAATAGAATTCTGTAGAATTGAGGAAGAAAGTTTATCTTAATAGAAGATTGGAAGTTAAGCAATCTGTGTAAGTTTCATAACATTTCTGACTCACTTTTTCCTCATCTTTCCCCTACAAGTCGCCCCTGGCTCTCTGTAGGTCTTTGATAAGTATTTGTCCTTACTGTGGGCCCTCAGTTTTTTCTCAAAGTTTTCATAAGGATAATCTTTGTGGGTTTTTTGGAGCACAGCAGTTATCCATATTGATATTTCCTACAGTGTAATCTGTAATGAGAAAAAAAATTGGAAAATGTGATGAAAATGTGTGCTTCAGTGGAAGACTGCGTGGTCTGCATGTGGCAGGCCTCTAGTCTGTTACTGTTTTTGACCTATTTTACAGCCCAGTCACTTGTAGATAGCTGGTGATAATCTACGTATGGAGATGCAGATTTTGTCCTGTCCTGTAAAGTTCAGTTATATCCTTTCCCCGGGTATTTTATCTGTGGAAAAACTAGTTTTTCCCCTGTTTGTACATTCATTTCAAAATTCCAGATATATAAATATATCTATTCTCCAGATCATCTTTTGAACTGGTTATAACATCTGCCAAATCCCCTCACTGATTAGTAATTAATGACAAGAGGTAAAGAACAAACTTACTTATATTTATCTTTAATACAAATCTTTAACATGTATTTATATTTTGTATAAGTCATGATCTTTTTGTTTTGTTGTTAAATTGTCTTTTAACATCAGAGCCCATACTTTGATTTTTTTCACTTGAATATAAATGTATTTACCTTAACATACTGATAAATAATTTATGAGCATCTTGTAAGATTTGCCATTCAGTTTCTAACTTTGATTTAAAATGTGCTAGTAGTATATTTAACAATAATGTGACTGTTTCCCAAAGCCATGAGGCAATGGCAGCAGCTTCTGCTGCTTCCTCCTCCTCCCTTGAAGATCCGAAGCTAGAGCTGAATGCTGACTGATTCACTAGGCTTTAATTCAGAATATACCACTGTAGGAAGCAGGTATCAAATGTACATATATTTTTTTTTTCTTCCACCTCCAGATAACTGAGCCATTTTGAAAAACAGAAGAAAATCTTGACACTTGAAAGTTTTTATTTTTTGTGTATAGTCTTTATTTACATAGCCTCTTGCAGGGGTGTTCAACCTATAGGCTTCATGCTGATTTTGTGAGGGCTTTTTTCGCTTGTCTGTGGTCCTGGGTGTCATGAAAAGTATACACAGACCTCCCCCTATCCCTAGTCGACTTTTGTTAGTGTTTTGTTAGTGTATTTCATGTATAGCCCAAGATAAGTCTTATTCTATTGTGCGGCGGAGACAAAAAAGGTTGGATACCCGTATGTTAAGATCATTACCTGCAAAATAGTGATAGTTGGCCAAAGTAATCATATTATTTCTTATATTTCATGTATGTAACATGATAAACCTTTGGCCAACCTAGCCAAAAAGAAAATTAAAGTCTATAATATCATTAATCAGAAATGACAAAGGTGAAATAACAACAGACAACTCAGAAATTCAAAAAATCCTTAAGGAATACTACAAAAAACTTTATTCTTAGAAATATGAAAATCTGAAAGAAATTGACCAATACTTGGAAGCATGCCAACTTCCTAAACTTAATCAGAAAGAATTGGAAATGCTGAACAGGTGTATATCAAGTACTGAAATAGAATCAACTATATGAAATCTCCCCAAAAAGAAGAGTCCAGGACCAGATGGCTTCACGTCAGAATTCTACCAAACCTTTAGAGAGGAACTAGTACCTATATTACTCAACCTGTTCCTAATGTAGAAAAAGAAGGAAGACTACCCAACACATTCTATGAAGCAGATATCACCCTGATTCCCAAACCAGGAAACGATCCAACAAAGAAAATTATCGACCAATATCATTAATAATGATGCAAAAATATTGAATCAGATCTTAGCAAACAGAATTCAACAAACATCAAAAAAATTATACACCATGATCAAGCTGGTTTTATTCCAGGGTTACAGGGTTGGTTCAACATACACAAATCTATAAATATAATACATCACATCAATAAAATAAAAAAGACCATATGATTCTCTCAATTGATTCAGAAAAAGTGTTTGATAATATCCAGCATCCTTTCATGATCAGAATTCTTAAGAAAATAGGCATAGAAGGGACATTTCTTAAACTGATAGAGACCATCTACAGCAGACCCACAGCCAATATCATATCAAAATTTTTTTTAATTCTTTAAAGTATTTAAGTACTTTACTTAAATTTTAAGTAGTTTGTTTTATATGGAATCAGAAAAAACCATTGTCATACTTTAAAAAATTTTTAAATTCTTCAAAGTATTTAAGTACTTTACTTAAATTTTAAGTACTTTGTTTTATATGGAATCAGAAAAAACCTTGAATAGCAAATACATGACTCAGAAATAAGAACAAATCAGGAGGTATCATGTTATCAGACTTCAGGCTATGCTATAAATCTGTATGATCAAAACATCATGGTACTTACACAAAAACAGAGAGGTAGATTTATGGAACAGAATAGAGAATGAAGAGATTAACCTAGCTACTTATTGTCATTTGATCTTTGACAAGCCTATCAAAAATACTCAGCGGGGGAAAGACTCCCTATTTAACAAATAGTGCTGGGTGAACTGGATGGCAACCTACAGAAGACTAAAACTGAACCCCCACCTTTCACCATTAACAAAAATTGATTCCTACTGGATAAAAGATTTAAACTTAAGACATGAAACTATAAAAATACTAGAAGAGAGTACGGGGGAAACACTTGAAGAAATTGGCCTGGAAGAATATTTTATGAGGAGGACCCACTGGGCAATTGAAGCAACACCAAAAATCCATTACTGGGATCTGATCAAACTAAAAAGCTTTTGCACAGCCAAGAGCACTGTAAGTAAAGCAAACAGAAAACCTTCAGAATGGGAGAAGATTTTTGCAGGTTATGCTTCCAACAAAGGTCTGATAACTAGACTCTACAGAGAACTCAAACTAATCAATAAAAAAATAATAAATAACCCCATTTCTATATGGGCAAGAGACTTGAACAGAAACTTCTCTGATGAAGACAGGCGCATGGCCTACAAACACATAAAAAAAATGCTCACCAGGGCGGGGCCTATGGCTTAGTCGGTAAGGCGCCGGCCCCATATACCGAGGGTGGCGGGTTCGAACCCGGCCCCAGCCAAACTGCAACCAAAAAATAGCCGGGCGTTGTGGCGGATGCCTGTAGTCCCAGCTACTCGGGAGGCTGAGGCAAGAGAATCGCTTAAGCCCAGGAGTTGGAGGTTGCTGTGAGCGGTGTGAGGCCACGGCCCTTCTACCAAGGGCCATGAAGTGAGACTCTGTCTCTATAAAAAAAAAAAAAAAAATGCTCACCATCCTTAATCATCAGAGAAATGCAAATCAAAACCACTTTGAGATATCATCTAACTCCAGTAAGATTAGCCCACATCACAAAATCCCAAAACTACAGATGTTGGCATGGATGTGGAGAGAAGGGAGCACTTCTACACTGCTGGTGGGAATGCAAGCTAATACGACCTTTTTAGAAAGAAGTTTGGAGAACACTCTAGGAACTAAAAGTAGACCTACCGTTCGATCCTGCAATTCCTCTACTAGGTATATACCCAGATGAACAAAAATTATTTTACACCAAAGACATTTACACCAGAATGTTTATTACAGCCCAATTCATAATAGCCAAGACATGGAAACAGCCCAAGTGCCCATTGACCCATGAATGGATTAACAAACTGAGGTATATGTACACCGTGGAATACTATACAGCCATAAAAAGGATGGAGACTTGACATCTTTTATGTTTACCTGGATGGAGCTGGAACATACTCTTCTTAGTAAAGTATCTCAAGTAGGGGGAAAAAAGTATCCAATGTTTCAATACTACTGTTAAATCAATATGTAACCACCCAAATACTCATACAAATGGCAAAACATAACTATAGTCCAGAAAGTAGAAGGGAAGAGGAGAGAGAGGGGAGGTGAGGGGGGACGTGGGAGGAGGGAGGGTATTTGGGGCGACTTCACCTAATGTACATGATGCAATGGTACATTTCAAAACTATTAAGAAATGAGTATAATTGTGATGGATGTGTTACTTAGTTCAGTGTAAACATTTCACAGTGTATATTGAAGCAGTACCCTGAACCCCATAAATGCATCAATGTACAAAGTTATGATTTAAAAAATTTTTTTTAAAAAGTTTTTTCCTAGTTGAATGGCATATAGAATTTATGCAATCTGTGCTGTAAAACATTTTATGAGTATTTTTATTTTTAGTTAGACATCTTTTTTGTTTTCCAAAGTTCCCATTTTTTCTACCGATGGTACAGTATCATGAGTAAATGTTAACTACTAAATAAAGAAAATTTGAGAAAGCAAAGCATATAATTCAACACAAGTACACATTTTAAGCCATGTCTTTCTTAGTCACATTGACTTCAACCAGTTTTAGTCTATAAAAAGTCTCTTGACTATTATTCTGAATTTATAAGTGTGTAAGCATAAATTTATGTTTGCTATTGCTAGTACATTTAAAATACTAGTCTGATGAATTTGCAAGTAAATTAATTTGGGATCATTAGTAATCATTTTCATATTGCTCAGTAACTCTTTGATTATCTGAATAATGTTATATTGTCTTCGAGTTTGAAGACTATTTCCAATTACTGCTTAAGTAATAATATCTTAAACATCACCAAGTCATCAAAATACTATTTGTGGGGAAGAAAAACTTTTCTACTTTCCTAGAATTAATATTTGGAGCCTTGGAATTAAACCCACCAAAGGCAGATTAATAGAAAAGGTTTATTTCATATGCATTCAGAGAGGAGAGAAGTTACCATAATAGAAGCGAGATGAAAGGGAGAAGTTAGACTTAGGCCTTCTATACCATTTTAATGAAGGGTAATAAGGTGAAGAATAGTAGTTTGGGCTTGTGGGGGGCTGGTGGTAAATTGTAGGAAGGAAATGTATGGTAAATAAGAATATTTTTTTTTTTTTTTTGAGACAGAGTCTCACTATGTTGCCCTGGATAAAGTGCCGTGGCGTCACAGCTCACAGGCTCCAACTCTTAGGCTTAAATGATTCTTTTGCCTCAGCCTCCCAAGTAGCTGGGACTACAGACGCCTGCCACAATGCCCGGCTATTTTTTTGTTGTAGTTGTCATTGTTGTTTGGTAGGCCTGGGCCAGGTTTGAACACGCCAACCCTGGTGTATATGGCCGGGGCCCTAGCCGCCCAGCTATAGGCGCCGACCGTAAATAAGGATTTTTATTGTTAACATACTCAAGTCATTTCTTCTTGGTATGAGAGAGGAGTATACTTTTATATATGGAAATTTCCTTTTCAAATGTAAATTTTTTAAAAAGGAAATTTTATAAATTCTGTTTTTAGGCAGAAAAGGGAAGGGCATAAATAAACAGTTTGATTTTTTTTTTTTGTTTGTTTGCGACAGAGTCTTACTTAGTGGTCCTGGTAGATTGCAGTGGCATCATTGTAGCTCAGTGCAACGTCAGACTCCTGGCGCAAGGAATCCTGCCTCAGCCTCCGAGTAATTGAGACTACAGGCTCGTGCTACATCACCTGGATAATTTTTCTATTTTTATTAGAGACAGGGGTCTTGCTCTTGCTCAGGCTGGTCATGTTTGATGCTTTTTAATTGCCTAAAATTCAAAATAATCCTTATACCAAAGTGGCCTCTATTGGGGTGACATATTCTGATCTCCTTCACTGTCTACACAACAGAGAAAAATAATTAGTTTCAATTTGTCATGTGTGACATATCAATTATAAAAATAAAGATGAAATTGGTGTATGAATTTTATTTTAGCTACATTGCTTATTATATATATAACACTAATGTATTAATCTTAAATGTGTACCTAATTTCTTTTAATTCAGGATTTTTTGAGGGGTAAGCAAAATATTTATTTAGCAATATAAAGTCCACATAAACTATTTTGTGAAGATGATTACTTATACAATTAATGAAAATGATCTTGGATTTAATACAGACTATTAAATA
The DNA here is from genome assembly GCF_027406575.1 of Nycticebus coucang. Taxonomy (NCBI): domain Eukaryota; kingdom Metazoa; phylum Chordata; class Mammalia; order Primates; family Lorisidae; genus Nycticebus; species Nycticebus coucang. The sequence continues at coordinate 71,275,396 of NC_069786.1, read as the reverse complement.
CTCCGTACTTGCCTTGGATGGGAAATGTAATGGGCTGCCATATCATGTGCAGCCCCAGTCTCACTACTGTCACTACTACTTCTTTGTGATTTTCATTAGTGAGTAATGTATTCAAAAACTCTGCTTTCCTTCTATCTCACTGCCGTAGGCTTTGCCTTCGGCCATATGTGCGGGTCTCATGATGTGAAGGAAAGGCCATGATCTCTTCCTCTCACAACCTTAGAAGACCCCATTCACATGTGTCCAAAATGCCAATATTAGGTTACACAAAAGTTGATCTTGATTTCCATTTTTAAAAGGTGATTTTAGCAACCTTAACACATGACTACATTCCCCTTTAAAAATTACGATTTTACAGGTAAGATTTAAGTTTCTTTTATGCCTTTCCCATATCATTTCTCCCCTCTTTTTCCTAGCAGTAACTATTTGCATTTAGTATGTGCACTTCCAGATCTTTCTCTGTGTTATAAACACATATTACAGCATGTGCATGTGCTTCTCCTAAGTGGCGTCATACTGTATTAGTATTACATAATTTATATTTGTATTCAGTTGTTTGATTGGTCCATGTTCTTCCCTGTCATCATTCCTTCAAACCGTGCATGTTATTTATACTACAAAGCAGTTCAGTTATTCTCCTATTGGCATGTATTTCCATTTTTAAATGACTGAGCAGTGCTCAAGTGAACATTTTTATACATGTTTTCATGTATACATGTGCAAGTGTTCTCTAGAGTAAATAATGAGCATTTGCACATTTTTAATTGGAACGGACATTTCTAAATGGTTCTTCTCAAGAACGTTCTATCATATACTATCATAGAAAGTTAAATTAATTTTTAAAAACCTGAACATTGAATTTTCCTCTCAGAAGCAGAGGTTTGTTCTTAAGCAGATGCATGATCCCACCCTGTACTTTAAGCCCTGGACCGAAAAATAGCATCATCTGTAGCTGTAGAGAACCAGGTGGAATTCACTCGGGGAAGATAGTGAGTAACCTAACTACAAACTCACCAAACAACAAAAGATTCAGAAGGGGTAAAGTATTGTTTAAGTCTAATTTTTTTTGAATGTTAAATCTAACCTTTTATGAATAAGTAAAATCATGACTCTACTGCAGATGAAAAATTAATACAAATAAAAATTTTTTATTTTACTTATAAGGTATGAGAGTACCAGGCAGATGTTATAATCAATTGAAAAGAAAAGTCAGAAGCACAGATTTGTATGGAGTCAAGGAATATTGAGATAATTGCACATGGGGACAAAACTAGATTTTCCACTTGGGGTGGGGTGGGGAAGAAGTCAATTAAACCACCACTACCATAGGAAAAAATTTCAATACCAGTTACCTATACCTTAATTTCAAAATAGTTCAGAGACAGTGTATAGTGCTACAGTTGGATCAGTCAGTAAGATATACTACAGATAACACATAGTTTGTCGTTGAAACACGAATTTTTTTCCTGTGCCGTGAATAAGTACCTCAAGATTGCTGAAAACAGTATTGAGAGGACAAAGGTCGAAAATAAAAGAGTATTCCAAAACGTGAACAAAAGGAAATGGAGTCCAGGTTCTGGGAGGGCAACAGCGGCCTTTATTCCCACCCAGTGTGGGTGAGCTGAGTTCGAGAAGGAAGTCAGCAGGTGGGTTGAGGTGGATGGGATTTTAAAGGGTCAGAAGGGTTGGGGTTGGTACATTACTCTTTCCTGGGTGGGACATTCATGTACTCATTTCTTCCTGGGGGGGGTCGGTTCTATTCAGGCAGTCCCTCCATTTTACTCTATCAAGTATCAGACTTGGTAGCCAGATTATGTGGGGGACTAAGGGAGATAATCACTAAGACAACAAGCTTTGGGAACTGCCGTATTTCACCTAATTCAGATGGGTCAGTGTCAAGCAGGCAGAGGGTTTAGTCCCTTTTTGCTATTTCTGAGTAGGAATCTGTTTTGCTTCGAGCTCTACCATTTGTGTAAGTAACCTTGAGCAAGACACCTAATCTCTCTGATACTCGATTTCTTTGCTGCCACATTATACAACAATTCTACTTTTGGATATTTGTCCAGAGGAAATGAAAACACAATGTTGAATAAATGTCTGCATCTCTGGTCTCGCAGCATTATTCACAATAGCCAAGATATGGAATCAGCCTAAGTGCTTATCACTGAATGAATGGGTAAGGAAAAGTGGAATGCTGTATATTCCCTTCTAATACACAGTGGAATACTATATATTTCAAATGGAATATAGCCTTAGAAAAAAAGGAAATCTTGTCATTTGCAATAAGAATGGACCAGAAGGATATTATATTGATAAAATAGACCAGGTACAAATGTTACATTATCTCACATGTGGAATCTAACAATGTTAAATTCATAGAAACAGAATAGAATGGTGGTTACCAGCGTGTGAGAGGTGGGATGGGAGTTGGGGAGATATTGGTTAAAGGATAAAAAAAAAGTTTCAGTTAGGCAGGAGGAGTAAGTTCGAAAGATTTACTATACAATATGATGACTATTGTTAATAACAAAGTATTAAATATGCTCAAAAATGGCTGAGAGTAGATTTTAAGTGTTCTGACTATAAAAAAGTAGGTGATAATATTTATGTTAATTAGCTTGTTTTAGCTATTTCATAATGTATACATGTTATTTATCAAAACATTGTGCTTTGGACCATAATATGTATGTAATTTTTGTTAGTTATAAATAAAAGTTAAACTTCAAGAAAAATAAATAAAATGAGAATAATACTATCTTAAGAGGATTAAATAGAATAATGCCTATCTTATTGTGAGAATTAAATGATTTTTAAACATGAGTAAAATATATAACCCATAGCAAGAGTTCGGTATAGTCCATGGTGTCCCCAAGGTACTTCCCTAACGAAAGGTTTTTGGTTTTTTTTTCATTCCTGTGGTTTTGCAGTTAGAGCAGGCTTCATGTCTTTCAGAACTCAGTTTAAATGTCCTCTTTTCAAAGAGGCCTATCCTGACCACCCACCTGAAATACCTCACTAGTTCTCCCTGTTGTTACCCATTCTTATTTTCATTATGGAACTTACCACTTCTCCTCCGCTCCCCTCTTTTTTTTTTTTTTTGAGATGGAGTCTCATTATATTGCCCTCGGTAGGGTGCTATGGTGTCACAGCTCACAGCAACCTCCAACTCTTGGGGTTAAGCAATTCTTAGCCTCCCAAATAGCTGAGACTACAGGCACCCGCCACAAAGCCGGGCTATTTTTTGTTGTAGTTGTCATTGTTGTTTAGCTGGCCCGGGCCGGTTTCAAACCCGTCAGCCTCAGTGTATGTGCCTGGTGCCTTAACCACTGTGCTATGGGTGCCAAGCCTCTCTCTCTCTGTCTCTTTTTTTTTTTTTTAATTTATTGTTGGGGATTCATTGAGGGTACAAGAAACCAGGTTACAACTGATTGCATTTGTTAGCTCTCTTTTCTTTTTTAAACTTTTTCTTTATTGTCTGTCTCTAACTATTAGAATGTTAAGTTCCAAAAGAATGATGACAATTTTGATCTTATTCAGTAATATGTCCCCTGCAGAAGGAAGAAAATGCCTTGACATATTTGCAGTTCAACAAATGATTCTTAATTGTATGGGGCGAATGCTGTCTCGATATTCGGTCTGTTCTTCAGAATCTGTCTTAGCGGGTCTTCCCTTAGGTATTGCCAGCCTGCCTTCCCAGAAAAGTCAGGGGAAGGTAAACTGTCATTAGGGAAGAGCTAATGGGAGAACAGGGATGGCAAGTTGATATGGAGGGTTAACAGAACGGAATGAAGACTCTGGAGTCACAGGAAGGGAGAACGGTAGTGGGGAGGAGGGAGAAAAAGCTACCATCTGTCGTGGTAATTGTGGCATTAAGGTTTTGGGTGTTTTAATTTACTCTTTGAGAAAAGAGATGTAGATTTTTTTTTTCAGTTCATTAAATTTTTGGATGAAAGATATTTAATAGTCTAGTCCAATGTTTTACATACTCAGCAAATATTTTATAGATAAGAAACAAGTCTAGAGAGGTGAAGTGACCTGTTCAAATGGCAACAAATAAACTGCCGGTAGAACTGAGGGTCTAGCCTTGATCTCTAATCTTATTCAAGTTCTTTCTTAAAAGTATATGCTTTATTTAGTTTGTCACATGCATAAAATGTTATGTTCTGCACATGTTCATTTTCACAAATAAACTTTTCTTCTCCTTTTCCTATAGGTAGAAAACAGACCAAAGTATTATGGAAGAGAGTAAGTACGGATTATAAGAAAATATTTTATAGATTGGCATGCGTAAAAGAGACAGGTAAATGAATGCTTTAGTAAAAATAAAAGCAAGATGAAGGAAATATTCAAGTTTGGTGAAGTTGAATTTTCTTTTTCCTAATTATAAATGTAATTCTAATTAGTGAAAAGAATAGAAAATAATTACAAGTTCTAATCACAGGGCAACAACATGTAGAAAGAAAAAAATATGGCAAACGTGTGTGCAGTATGTGAAAGAGGCAAGCCATGTCAGTAAATGAATAATCCTAGATGTGCATGAGGAAGATGTGTATATTTGATTGTGTGTGTGCATAGGTATGTATATTAGGCATCTGGGTGTACACATGTATATGTATACATATAGTGGGATCTGGATGATTTATTCTATATTATACCTTTGTTTTTCAAATTTGTATAAGTAGTAGGTATTCTCTTTATAAAAAAATATAATTCATGCTATTCAAAACAACAAATGTTAACATTTTTAAATATTGCCTTTTTTAATTTTTTTTTTTTTTTTTTTTTTTGAGACAAAATCTCACTGTGTTGCCCTCGGTAGAGTGCTGTGGTGTCACAGCTGACAGCAACCTCAAACTCTTGGGCTGAAGCAATTCTTTGGCCTCAGCCACTCAAGTAGCTGGGACAACAGGTGCCTGCTACAAGGCCTGGCTATTTTTCTGTTGCAGTTGTCATTGTTGCTTAGTTGGCCCAGGCTGGATTCAAACCTGCTAGCCTAGGTGGCTGGTGCCGTAACCACTATGCTACAGGCACCAAGCCTACCTTTTTAAATTTTTTTATCCCCAGTATTACCTTCTGAAGTATTACCTTCTGAAAATCTGTTTTCCTAATTTCTTTTTAGAAAATCGAGATATTATACATACAATTTTGTGGCCTGATTTTACACTAAATATTAATAATGAGCATTTTTCTGTTTTGTGAAAAATGCAATAATTTTTAAAGTCCTTAATTTTCTGATTACTGCAAAACAGAAATGTAGCTCTTTGGAGAAAAGAATAAAAATCACTTACGATCCATCATTTCCAAAATAAAACATTTGTTTTATGACTAGAGATCATATCAGATAACCAATAGTGTATGTAGCAAATATTTTAAATTGTTTAAAAATTCCATATAAATTTTTAATACTCTTGTAAATGAATCGCAGGTATCTACCTATGAGACAAGGGGAAGACGATTCCAAAGTGGAAAACACTGGCATTCTTTGCAATTGTACTGTAATTTATATAGTCTTTCTTCTGCTTTTGACATTTGGGTTGCTTTAACTGTACTATTAGAAGTAGCACCGTAAGGAAAATCTCAGTACCTAAGGTTTTATGGGTATCAGAAATTTGGGGTCAACTGGTATGAATAGTTTTAAAGTTCTTCAAATATCATTGTCAAGTTTTATTCCACAATTTGTTTCCTTGAGTTTGATTTTCTTTTGAGTTAATTGAATTTTTTAACAGATACATGCTATATTTTACTAACTTTATTAATTGATGTCATGTAAACTAAAAATTTATACTAATATGTTAATCTAATGGTGTATGTTACTACACTGGATAGGTTACCATCTTCTTGCTTCTAGCAGATTCTGAGTGTTAGCCTATGAACCTGGTTTCAGAGATTGAGAAATTTATTAAGATGAGAAATTCAGGAGCCCATTGTAAACCTGGCTGTTAAGATTATGATTTGAATATACCTACCATGAAATTGAATTGAGAGAGACTGAACCATTCCTATGAGGTAGAACTCTAAAAAGTTGCCACTTGCCCCTAGTAAAATTTCTAAATTATTAAAGTGCCATTTTAGGACCTTTTAAATACCACTTATATCATTCCAAATTCAAGAGACTATTGTGGGCCAGATGTGGTGGCTCACTCCTGTAATCCTAACACTCTGGGAGGCCGAGGCGGGTGGATTACCCTGAACTCACAGGTTCAAGACCAGCTTAAGCAAGGGCAACCCCCTATCTCTACTAAAAATAGAAAAACTGAGGCAAGAGGCTCACATGAACCCAAGAATTGGAGGTTGCTGTGAGCTATGACACCATGGCACTCTACCCAGGGTGACGGCTTGAGGCTCTTTTTCAAAAAAAATAAAAAGAGGAGACTATGGTGGGGTTTTTTTGTACCAGTGAAAGCTGTGAAGTTTCTTTTAAGCACCGGGTCAATGCAGTTATTATAGGAGAGGAAATAGTTTCCCTCTGTTTCATAGGTTGGTCTATGAAATAAACTAACAACAGAAAGGTTAACAGGAAACAAGGTATACAGATTTATCAATTTTTAATGTTCAGCAGCATCATAGACCAAATAAAGCGAACACATCAAAAAAGCAAGATTTGAGAGGGACAAATGTAGTGACAGGGAAGGGGAGTTACAGGCCATTTAGGGGAGAGTAAATGACTTTTAGGAAAGATGTTTGGGCTCATAGAAGAATAGATGGGAGTTATGCCAGTTTGTGGCAGTTTGTCTGGGCCTGATGTTGCAATTTAGTCTCCTGTCCTGCGATAGGAGCAGGTCTTCATTGATGAAAGTAATAGGAGGGGATTGATAGCAGTGAGTTCCTTTTGGAGGACCTGTCTTTAGATAGGGAAGAGGAGTTCAAAGAAAACTTCTCCCCATTTGCTACTTTTCAAGACCAGCTCAGAATAACTGTACACCAAAGTAGTGTTGGGGGTAACACGTCCTGGATTCCTTCATTACCTTTGAGTTACTGAAAAGACATAATATACTATGTATTTGTAAGTTATTTATAAATCACCATACAAATATAAGATAGTTTTATTTTTTTAATATGTCACCACTGACATTTTTTTTCCTTTTCAGTGTTTATATCATATTGTTATAGATGAATCTACTGTGTTTGTGTAAAGAATGTGTTGTGTTTATTATTTCTGTTTTTTTCCATGTTAATCAAAGATAAGGTCCTAACAGAGAGTGAAAGCAAGTATTATAGTTGTTTGCTTTGGGTTTGAATATTCAGTAATGCAGATTATGCACATTATTGTTCAATCATGCCAATTAAGGACAACCCAGGGTCCTGGAAAATTGCCAATGTAGACGACTCAGAGCCAAAATTTTTGAGCAGTGTTACTAATGGAGAGAAAGGAAATGGGACACGTTTCTGTATACTTTTTTAGCAAGTCCGTATGCTTAAATGGCTATATAAGAAAGAAATTGTCCTCTCGAGAGAGGTGGTTGATCTTCCTTTAGATGGATGTGAATTTGGATTCCATCGTTGCTAACTGGATTGGATCCCTACTTTGGTGCTGTTCTTACTGCCACAGAGAAGCTGGCCACAGTCCAGCCCAGAGAAACACAAGCATAGTTAAACCCAACTGTTCGCCTTCCATTATATGCAGTACTTTGTTTAGAAAACAACAACAGGAGGAGGTGGGGGCTTTTGTTTCATTGAAAATTGTAGAAAGCATGCAGTTTCTGAATTGACTTTGTGTCTTAGGTTTCACGGCATGATCTCCAGAGAAGCCGCAGACCAGCTCTTGAGTGTGGCTGAGGGGAGCTACCTCATCCGGGAGAGCCAGCGTCAGCCTGGGACATACACTTTGGCTTTAAGGTTGGTCATGGGCCTGCAGTTACAACTGTGCTTTATTTAAAGCCCTTTTAATAGCATCCAGCATGTAATTGAATTGGTTCTTGTTTTCTTGGGACCCGATTACCATTTTAATAGCTTTGAGACCCTTTAAAAACTCCTCATGAATGGTAGCACTCAGTAATTAAGTGAGTTTTTAAAGCCATTTTTGGGGTAGCTACTTCCTTCCATTCCATCCTACCCCTTCTTTCCCTGTCTTGCAGTGTTGGCTTCCTTGGATTTCTTGAATAAGGAAAGGCACTTAAAAAAATAAAAAACCTTTATAACTCATAAAGCTAAAGCCAATGTAATTTCTCTTAGGTTGGCTTTTGGCTGAAGCAGCTCTTTTCTTGGGAGCTCTTGTCTCTTCCCTATCAACTGAACTATGCTTCGTCGCTAGATACAGATATTTCTATTAACTTTGTAATAAGAACAGTAATAAAATAGCATGCTTATCCATCGATTTACCTCATGCTGGTCCTCTAACCTTGTTTAATCTTCACAACATATTTGTGTACAGTTATTACCCCCAGTTTACAGATGAGGAGAGGGAGGACCTAGAGGCTGAACGACTTGGTGAAGGCCACACATTTAAGAAGCTGTGCAGCTGGTATTTAAACCGAAACCGCCTGGCTTCACAGGCTGTGCTCTTAATCTCTCTACACTGCTGTCTCTCCAAAGGCTTACAATAATTATCCATTGTCTTTGTTCATTCCTTTATGTATTTATTCGTCTATATATTCATCTACTCTTTGGAAAAGGCTTAAAAGTAGCAACTCTCAAAGAAGGAGGTCAAAGACGTGACATTTCTTTTGGTGGCCACAAATAGAGGCTAGAAAGATAATGTTAATATTTAGGACTGACATGTCTAACTCCTTTCCAGTGACTTGTAGTATTGTGAGTGAGCAAGACCTACTCTTATTCCTGTCTACAGATTTAATATTAATCTTTCTAATAAACAATATAACTTATTACTTCATGCTGAATTCTGAATCAGCTGCATACTTGGAGACTATATTGTTGGATAAGAATAATGTGTTCTTATCCAACACTTCCATTTTCAGCTGATCATCCGATTCATATCAATTTGTTTTGTTTTTGATGTAATTCATGAGCCATTTTGGGGTAGTCAGTTTGTCTAGTTTAGAGCCATAGTGTTCATTATGCATTTACTATGTTAACCGAAGGCTCTGATATTAGGAATAAGTCCTTGAATTCAGTAGGCTTCTCAATCTCAGTATGTCCAAAACTGAACTCACCACTTTTCCTCCCAAATTTGTTATAATTTTTACATTTATTTTCCTATTTAGTGACATTATTTTTCAGTCCATTCCAGAAGACAGAAACCAAGAAATCCTTTTTCTTTTTTTCCCCTTAGGTCATTTTAAGATGTAGACCCTGGCACCATTCATAGTAATTGTATACTTTTTTGCTGTTAAAATTGCGTAAGTTTTTTATTTTATTTTTTATTTTTTTATTTTTTTGTAGAGACAGAGTCTCACTGTACCGCCCTTGGTAGAGTGCCGTGGCGTCACACGGCTCACAGCAACCTCTAAGTCTTGGGCTTACGCGATTCTCTTGCCTCAGCTTCCCGAGCAGCTGGGACTACAGGCGCCCGCCACAACGCCCGGCTATTTTTTGGTTGCAGTTTGGCCGGGGCTGGGTTTGAACCCGCCACCCTCGGTATATGGGGCCGGCGCCCTACTCACTGAGCCACAGGCGCCGCCCTGCATTAAGTTTTTTTTAACATAAATTGCTTTTGGAATTAACTTTAATTTTGTTGTAGTTTTCGTTTTGTATTTTGAAGCCATATCTTTCTCCTTATATTTCATACTTTTTCATAGACCCTGGAAAGTCCTATGCTTAACCATTAGTCCTATCTAATGGTTAAAAGGACTTTATTTTCTTTTCTTTCTTTTTTTTTTTTTTTTTTTTTTTTTTTTGCAGTTTTTGGCTGGGGCTGGGTTTGAACCCGCCACCTCCAGTATATGGGGCCAGCGCCCTACTCCTTTGAGCCACAGCCACCACCCAAGAGGACTTTTTCTTTTTTCTTTTTTTTTTTGAGACAGAGCCTCAAGCTATTGCCCTGGGTAGAGTGCGTTGTTGTCACAGCTCATAGCAACCTCCAACTCCTGGGCTCCAGTGATTCTCTTGCCTCTGTCTCCCAAGTAGCTGGGACTACAGGCACCCACCACAACGCCTGGCTATTTTTTGGTTGCAGCTGTCCTTGTTTGGTGGACCTGGGCGGATTCGAACCCGCCAGCTCAAGTGTATGTGGCTGGTGCTTGAGCCACAGGCGCCAAGCCCAAGAGGACTTTTTCTTTTTGCTTATCTCACACAGTCAAAATCAACAATCTTATTTCTTAAGTATTTCTCAAAATTTTTCCTTTTCAACTTTAAGCCACTTCCTGAACTAGTTTAATAACTGCCTAATCTCCAAGTGTCCAGCCTTGTCCCTTCTAATGTGTCTCCCACAGTGTCATAAATAATTCGTCTTAAAACCTGATGGGATGATCAGCAAGGTTATTGGGTTAAATAGGACACAGTTTGAAATAACTTCCTTCTCACTGTCACCGGCATCCCCCCACCCCGTGCTTGCAGGGCCTGGCTCCCCGGGATGAGCTGTGTGTGTGCCGTAAGGTGCTCTTCACGGGTGTCTGTATCCCATGTATGCTGTCCTACTGATTTCACACAGTGAGAAACGAGAGCCTCACTGCTCGGCATGTCAGGTGTTCTCTGGATGAGATCTTTCCCCTCTTCAGGTGCATCTCCTCACACCCCAGCTCAGCCTGAATTCTAGGCCAGGCCTTTTTACCTGAGTTTTCTGTCTCTGCTCGTGTTCATTCCTTAATTCAGGAAAAACGATATCACTCACGGAGAGTTTGTTATACACAGGGAGCACATAGGTAGGCATTCACATGTTTGGAGTGTGTCATTGAGAAGAAGATGCTAGACTGGGCACTGGGTTATGACTCATGAAGTGTTTCAAAGTAACTTTGAGGTTTTCAGTATGTTGATTTTGACAAGGTACTAGATTAGTGATAGTTTAATGAGATATCATAGCAGATATCAATTACATGTAGCCTAAAATAGTTTTTGTTGAAAATGTTTTCTTTATGGTTTTCATAGTTTTAGAAAGAATTCTTTAAAAGATATATTTTATAAGGCATTATATAATTTTTCTCACTGAAAAAAAATTATTAGGTTCAGTTTGGACATTTTTAATTGGCCTGATTTCCAGTTTACTAGCCCTGACTTCTGCTATTTCTGATCTGCTTCTGCTGTTAAACCCATCTATTGAGTTTCTAATGTCAGATAATTTTCATTTGCTTCTTGGAAATAGTGAAATAGGAGGTTAAAAAACTAGAGGAGGGCTAATATGAGTGATCATATTAAATGACCTTCTAAATATTTCACATGTATGTCACCATAATACCAAATAAAAATCTAAACTATTTCTGGGTATAAGTGCAGTTATAAACCATTCATAACTGTTTTGTTTTGTTTTTGTCTGTTTTTATCTTAACATTTCATTTTTTTTTTAAATGAGATTGCTGTGAATGCAAAAAGGCCTTCACTAATTAAACAAATTTGTAAGTGACGTTTTCAGCCTATTGGCTGTTTACTTTTTCCTCCCTTAACTAAAATATAAAAGTAGGTTAATATTAACCTAAATATAACTATAGGTTAATATTAAGATCTCACTATTGTTTCTCCTAAGTCGTCCGTTTAACATAGGACGCACTTGCTTGAATTTTGTCCAAGAGTTTTCTTGGAAATATAAAAAACATTTCTTTATAGCAGTGTTGCACATTTAATATCTCTTAAGACTAAAGATATCTATTACTTTGATGTATTATTGGGTTCACTATTACTTTGATGTATTATTGGGCTCACCGTCAACATTGATTGCCTTTGATATAAAATGCCTTGAGCTAGTGAATATTTTTTAAAACCTATCACAAAATAATTGCCTTATCTACTCTGTTAGGATTTTGAAATGAAATTGCAGTATAGATTTTAGAGTAAGACAAACCTGAGTTCTAGTTGCCTAACCTTATTTTATTTAAGGTTATATTTAATATAAACCTTATTTTATATAGAGGTTATATTTAACCTTTTCAAGATTTAGTTTTCTAATTGTAAAATGGAGTAATCATCCCAGTAAAACTCAAAAGATAACTTGTTAAAGTCAGTTATTAGCAGCATCCCACTTTTAAGAATCATATTATCTATCCATTGACATGCTTTCAACTGTGTTATGTAATATTCAAATAAACTCTACTGACTTAAAATAAAAAAACATAAATTATTTAAAGAGAAATTCAGAAATGTAACCATATTATAGATCAGGCATCCTCAAACTTTTTAAACAGGGGGCCAGTTCACTGTCCCTCAGACCGTTGGAGGGCCAGACTATAGTTTAAAAAAAAAAAAAAACTATGAACAAATTCCTGTGCACACTGCACATATCTTATTTTGAAGTAAAAAAACAAAACAGGAACAAATACAATCACACCACCTCATGTGGCCCGCGGGTTGCAGTTTGAGGACCCCTGGTATAGATGATCGGTATCCTGGCGATGTTATGAAGAATTTGAGATCTTTCTGTTTCTGTTCATGAGCGTTCAAAGCATCAGTTTTAGTCTAAGGCTAGTATTCCTAACAGTCAAAAGGAAGCTGCCCAGCAACCAGAGCTTTAGGCTTTCTTGTTTATGGCTAGCAGGAGAGTATAAGGGAAGCTCTTCTTTCTCATGCAGCAATCATCCTTTCCTTCAGGTTGACGAGGCTCTCCCTACCCCGGGCCCATCAACATCTACGGGGAAATGTGTGTACTGATGGCATGTCTCATTGACACCTGCTTCTAGAGCTGGGAACTGGGTCCACTTCTTCTGGAAGATGAGGCTTTGGGAGGAAGACTGACCAAACAAAATCTGGTTTTCTTTTCTTCTTTTAAATGAAGGAAGAACTTTGGAGGGAGAGAAGGAAAATAGATACAAGTTAGACAGTCATAGCTAGCAGTGTTACAGGCTGTACTCATTAAGATAGTTTCCTTCTTAGGCAATCAACCCATGCTGTAATTTGTGAAATCTTTTCATTTTTCACTCTGGCCAATCTCTTATTAAAGTAGTATGTCTAATTTTAGTTTCAGTAACTACTGTAGTAAGAAAATCAGATGTGAATTCCAAAGAAAGTTTATGTGAGGACAGACATCAAAGTTCTGTAAGTTGTGCTATGATGATGTTCTTTTGCCTGTAGTATTTTCAAAACTTGATTTGAAATATTTTCCAAATTGAATTTAAAATATTTTAAAGGTTAATGGAAAACTCAATTATGTTAATAATTTTAGCATAGTGAAATCTATAGCACTTTTGACTAATAGATACCTTAAAATATTTATCCCTAGTATGTCAAGGCCTTTTATGGAAATCAGAGGTTTAGTCTTCATGTTTAAAATGGATAATTAAAATAATTCTCCTGAGAACTGAATAATCAAAGCAGCAGCATTTCTTGCAGCCAAGTACTGTTGAAGTGGATCAAGGAGGACCGCTTTTGTATTAACCTGGATGGGGCTGAAACACATTCTTTTCAGTAAAGTATCCCAAGAATGGAAAAGCAAATTTCCAATGTACTCAATACCAATATGAAGCCAGTAGATGATCTAATTCACACCCACAAAGGAGGAAAACTCAATTCAAGTCAAGTCGAGGGGTGGGGGAACGAATGAGGGGGGAGAGGAAAAGGGGATTGGGGTGCTCCCACTGAATGGCACAGTATAGGGATGTGTGGCATACCTTTTCATGCAGGACATAGCTATAAGAGAGACTCTACCTAACAGATTCAAATACTGTGATTTGGTTGATGGTATCCTGACAGTAACCTGAAATAAAAAAGAAACACAGAAAGAAGGCATTTTAACAGGCTCTTAAAGATACTCTAGAAGTTCATTGGGTAGAAGTGCCAGTTTATGATGAAAAACGAGCATTTTGGGAAGAACAATTGGCCACAGCAGGAATATATAGAACAGAATGGAGTCTTTAATGTGTGACAAGCTGCTGGGATGGAGGAGTGGGTGCAGGAAGTTTTAGTATGTGTTCTAGGAGAGCCTGGGATTTTATGTTTAAGAATTTAGACTTTATCTATAGGAAGTGGGAAGACAATGTGGGTGCACTTGGAATTTAGAAAGGTCATTGTTGGAGCAATAAGAATGATGGAAAGAGTGGTGGGAACTAAATTTACTGGAATTTTTTAGATAATTAATTTAGTGAGCAGTTTTTCTTTGCCTATGGAGAACTGATATTTGAAAAGGTTTCTTGATACCTTATGGATTTTAAAGGTTCATTTTGAGGAGTAATGTTAAGTCCAAATTTGGTAGGTCCATGGACTTTTTGTTAATCTGACTTACGTTAGTTTCTGTAAATTGAGAGATCAACAAAAGTCTTGATGATCACCAAATCCTGTTTCTGGGTATTCTGGGACTATTTGGACTTATTCTAGAGAATGCTTTATACCTATCTATAAAATACTTGTCTCTTTCCTGTTGATTTTATGCTGAACATCAAAATAAGAATTATTTGGAAAAAAATTTTTTTTTTTTTTTCAGACAGTCTCCCTCTGTTGTCCTGCGTAGAGTGCCGTGGTGTTGGTCACAGCAACCTTAATCTCCTGGGCTCAAGCGATCCTCTGGCCTCAGCCTCCTGAGTAGCTGGGATTATAGATGTTCACTACAACACCTGGCCAATTTTTTTATTTTTAGTAGAGACAGGGTCTGGCTGTTGCTCAGGCTGGTCTTGAACTCTTGAGCTCAAGCAATCCACCTGCCTCTGCCTCCCACAGTGCTAGGATTACAGGCGTGAGCCACTATTCACAGCCTGGAAAAACTGTAAATAATTGAGAACAAATGAAAATGTAAACACTGAAAAAACAATGTTTGGACAAATTACATTTTCTTTTAAAATATGTCATATTCTTATTTGATAAATTCTGAAACATAGACTATATCAATCTGAAAAATAAAATATACAGAACAATATGTATGATATACTACTTCAGTAAAATTTTGTTTCTATAGGTATATTTGTAAGTAGAGAGAGGTGTCTAAAAGAATGGTTACCAAAATGTTTAGTATATATCTTTTAAGTGCTGAACTTAAAGGTGATTTTTAGTTCTTCTTATCTTTTGAGTTGCTTGTTTTTACAGTGCACATATATCATTTCACAGAAAAATAACTCAGTAGAGCTATTTTTATTTTGAGAAGAAATGAAGACATTAGCTGTACACGTAGGTCAAAAGGAAAGACAATACTTTCTAAATTTCTAAAGAGTTGATTATGAACAGAAGTTATCAACTTATTTAGCTAATTCCTCAGAAGCAGGATTCATTAGCCCCAAGGCAATACATAAAGAAGGCACAAGGGCCTGTGTTTACCCGGGCAGGAGAGAAGTCTCAGCCCATTCTGCCAGCGAAGGGTCTGCCTGCCATTAAGCATCATCAATTAGATGTTTTTCCTGCAGTACTTCTCAGGGCCTGTGGGTATTGTTAACAGGACTGGGCTGCATTTCCCAGACTCAGTTGCTCATGAGACCTTCTTTTCACGGGATCTCTCAGAGGAGCACACTTTGAGAACGTTTCATTAGACTGTGATCGCTCACTTCCTCTTGCTCTGGACTCCACGCTCACCAAGCAACCTTCTGATAAATGGCTTCCCATGCAGTCTGTCTAGATGGGAGAGAAAACTTAAAATATATAAGCTGAGTATTGAGGGCCTTTGAGTTATTTCTCATTTTTGATTAACAAGTTAAGACTAAATGCTGGGGGTAGAGGGAGAAAAAGAAGGAAGCAAACGCATTTCTTCTGTTTGGCAAATTCAGATAAATGTATACCTTCCCTCTCATTTTTTTACCCTGTATTTCCTATACCCTTTTTTTTTTGATTAATGAACTTAAAAGACTGTTTGCTAAAGTGTTAATTTGATAGGAAAAAATGTTTAAGGACTGATCACCTGAATTTGCCTCACTGATTCTTTCTCTTCCTGTTTTCTGGACCAGGAGAGACTTGCCTCCCATCCAGAGTATTATGAAACTTCTGCCTACGACAACCAAGCACTGTTTCGATGGATTACAAAAGTGCACCTTTTTGTCTAACTCTTTTGCTAGCATGGCTTTTGCTTGTTCTTGTAGCTTACTCATTTTTTAAAATAGTTTTTTGAATTATAATTAATACAGCAATTCATCCATTTGAAGTGTACAATTCTGTGGTTTTTAGCACATCCACAAAGTTATGCAACATAAGCAATTCTAGAACATTTCATCACCCTAAAAAGAAACTCTACCCATTTGCACTCACTTTCCGTTTCTCCTCAGCTCTCTGAAGCCCTAGCCAAGCAGGGCCAGTCTACTTCTGTGTCTATAGTTGAGTATATCTTGGACACTTAAAATAAATGAAATGTTATCTTTTGTGACTGTCATCTTTTCCTTAGCATCATGTTTGGTTCCTCCATGTTGTAACATGTATCAGTATTTTATTCCTTTTTATTAGTGAATAATATGAGAGAAATATGCCAATGTATGGACACCATATTTTGTTTATTAATCAATTGATGGACATTTGGGTTGTTTTTCCACGTTTTGGCTATTATGAATAATGCTGTGTACAAATTTTTGTATAGATATAGTTTGCATTTCTCTTGGGTATATAACTAGGAGTAAAATTGCTGTGTCCTGATGTAACTCAGAAGTAACCGTGTGTGTGTGTCTGTGTGTCTGTGTGTCTGTGTGTGAGAGAGTCAGTCTCACTCTGTCTCCTAGACTGGAGTGCAGTGGGATGATCACAGTTCACTGCAACTCCCAATTCCTAGGCTCAAGCAATCCTCCTGGCTCAGCCTTCCACGTAGCTAGGATTACAGGCACATGCCTGTATCTGAATTTTTTTTTTTTTTTTTTTTTTGTATAGAGACAGGGTCTCACGGTGTTTCCTAAGCTGGTCTCTGTCTCCCTCTTAGCATCAAGTGGTCCTCCTGCCTTGGCCTCCTGGAGTCATGTGATTACGGTGTAAGCCACTATGCCTGGCCAAAAGTAACCTTTTTTTTTAGAGACAGAGTCTTCACTGTACCGCCCTCAGTAGAGTGCCGTGGCGTCACACAGCTCACAGCAACCTCTAACGCTTGGGCTTACGTGATTCTCTTGCCTCAGCCTCCTGAGCAGCTGGGACTACAGGCGCCTGCCACAACGCCCGGCTATTTTTTTGTTGCAGTTTGGCCGGGGCTGGGTCCGAACCCGCCACCCTCGGCACACGGGGCCAGCGCCCTACTCACTGAGCCACAGGTGCCGCCCCAAAAGTAACCTTTACAATTTGACAGTTCCTCAAAAGGTTTCCCAAATTGCAATCCCACTGGCAGTGTATTAAAGTTCCAGTTTTCCTACATCTTTGTCAGCACACTTTGTCAGCACTTATTTCTTTTTGAACATGGATACCCAAGTGTGTGTGAAGTGGTATCTTATTGCAGATTGATTTGTAATAAAAATGGTACTTCATTTCTCAGATTTTTATTATCATCAGTGGTGGGTTTTTTTGTTGTTGTTGTTGAGACAGAGCCTCAAGCTGTCGCTCTGGGTAGAGCGCTGTGGCATCACAGCTCATAGCAACCTCCCAACTCCTGGGCTCAAGCGATTCTCCTGCCTCCACCTCCCAGGTAGCTGGGACTACAGGCGCCTGCCACAACACCTGGCTATTTTTTGGTTGCAGCTGTCATTGTTGTTCGGTGGGCCTGGGCTGGATTCGAACCCGTCAGCTCAGGTGTATGTGGCCAGCGCCTTAGCTGCTTGAGCCACAGGGTGCAGAGCCTCATCACTGGTTTTTATTCAGTAATATTCTGTCTATTCAGGTTTCAGTTCTCTCTAAAGTGTGCATACATGGCAATGGTAGATAAAGACAAAAAAATGATGTCAGGGTATGTTTGAGTTTTTTATTTTTAAGGTATGGCATAAGGCAATTTCCACTGAACCTTTCATTTAGGAGGAAGTTGAATTTCAAGTACATTTTTGAGCTAATCAATAGGAACCTTGCCAGAGTATTACTCTCCAACTGTGAGATTATGTACTTTGCAAAAGCAAACTAGGATCTGACTTGTGTGTGTACCTTAAGGTGCAGGAGGAGACATACCAGATTCTTTTAAGATCTGGTTTTTAGAAACCAGATATAGCCCCAGAATGTGTTGATAATGTGATTCCTTTTCTGTGAGTGACTTGGTATATCCAAATATTTTATTAATGGACTTAACAGTTTTATAAATATAATGATAGCTAATGTTTACCAGATATTTACTCTTCCAGGCATTATGGTAAATATATGAATCATTTTTCAGATTTCCCAGTCTTTTTCGTATTGTGGCACCCATTGAAGATATTGTTGTCTGGTTCATTGAGATAAGTACACAAGGCTGATCGTGGCCTGATCTGTGACTGGCCCAAGGATTTCAGTGAGTCAGCCCCTCTCTGGCCTCTAAATGGGCTGAACCAGTTTTGATATCTCCTAACCTGTAACCTCTGTCCATGGGAATAGGTTGGAAAACTCAGTTTTATCTACCAAATAAACCAGTGTGGTACATACTGTTACTTTCTGCATTTTACAGATGAGAAAACCAAGGCTTAACTTGCTTAAGAACAAAATACAGAGAAACTCAAAAATATAACTTGTTAAAAATATCAAAAAACAGTCCTAAAACATGTGGCCCTTTGTTTTAAGTAGACAAGGGGTGGGACACGAGAGTAAACTTAGGTTTTAAAGTCAATGCCTTTTTAGTAATTAAGATTTTAAAGTTATTAACACATTACCACTTTTATAAAGCAGATAAACCTTTTTTGAATGCCTTTAAAGAGATTTGTTTCAACTAATTCTCAAGGGTTAAATTTCCATTCCCCACCCCTAAAGGAAAAAAACAAATTAAGTAGATTTGAAGTTTAATAATTTAAACCAAAATTTCATTATAAGATCATTTATTGATAATTTGTACTTATAAAAATTTTTATAAGTCTGGATAACTTATTAAAGAAAAACGGTAGTAATTCTCTATAAAAATAAGCATATTTGAATTCATGTAACTAAACACTATGTGAAAACGACACATAGATATGGTAAAAAAAATTTCAAATAGGAGAAGAGTATTTATGATGATAAATTAGTTTCACTCCCTAGAGATAACACCATTCACAATTATTTGTTTATCTTTTCAGAAGTTGGTCATGCGTAAAATATGCACTATCTTTTTATGGCATGTATGTATATTCTATTTTATATTAAATGATAATTGCTAAAGGGTAGCTAATCATAATAGCAAAGATGATCTCTAGTCACTGCAGAGGTTTGCCCTGTTGTCTGCCTTACTCCATGGTTGTGTGATAAACATCTAATGCCTGACAAAAGTCATCATTACTCTGTTTATTTAGTTTTAGCTGATGATTGGCAATTTATGAACATGTTGAGCCAGATTCTGTGAGTTTGGCTTCAGTGCTTATGATGAAGTTTGATGACTGGTGATAGAGTGGACACCCAGATGGTAAAATAGGACTCTTTTGTAGTCTATAAATGGAATTGTGATTTAATCTATTATGCCTTTGTGCTTCAAATGCTGATAAGATTCCATTAAACAGGGGATTCCTGTGAAAAAGTTATTTAATCTTTATAGTTCTGAAGATTTAGCATGAAGAAACTTGCTACTATATTAGAAAGTGGCAAAATGTATTGAAATAAAGAATGTAATTTTGCTAATGATGAAAAGAATCAACAATTAATTCCTAATTGAATCTCAGATTATTAGACTGACTTTTAAGTGAACTTGGCCAAAGAGTTCCTGAGTGAAACCAAAGAATCCTGGTAGATATTGGTAAAGGGGCTTTTTCACTTTTAAAATATAAAAATTGGTTGAAAGCTTTTTTCATCTTTAAGAAGAAGGATCAAAAGGAACTGGGGAAGGATTATGCTGCTAGTAGGCGTTGATGTGTAATGTACTGTGTGTTCTTTTGATCTGATAGCTTATGATAGGTTTAGCTGGTTGCCATGGTTTCATTTCTTTTCCTGCAAACCTTCTTGTTGTGCTATTTGGAATAAGTGGAAAATAATGTTCTGCAGAATAAATTTTCAAAAAATATTTTTCTGCTTTACTTAGTTATGATTATCAATCACTTCATGGGAGATTTTCTAGGTATGAAAGTAGGTGATAACATACATGATGACAGAATTTAATAATCCTATAATGTCAGAAAATTGATATTGATAAAAAGGATAGCATAATTTATTTAAAAATATAACATGTTATCAGTGCTATAAGCTTTTTAAAAAGAAAACATTGGTAAGGTAATTCTAGTTTACATGAGGTACCTTGATTAGCTGTGCTTTAATACAACAAATTCTAGAAAGTAATTGATACGACACAGTGAGGAGTGGATAATTGAACATAAGGCATCCTTTACTTAAGAAAATAGAAGTGTTCTTGAAAAAGTACTGCAATTTGAACAATATTGGAAATGCACAAGAGAAGATAGCTACTTAAAGAGATTATTTTTTCCCTAACGTATATATGATACAGAAAACATTAAAACTGTAGGAAAGCACAAATAAAAGCAAGAAATCACTTGACTCCCACTACCCAGAGAAATCACTGTTAAAATTGTGTATGAAGTTCTAGTATTTTCCTGAGTTATGCAGAAACGACTTTATTCCAGGTACTTATGGTATGCTTTTTTTCAGTTGGCTGGGTATCATGAATATTTTCTACATCTATGTGTGCATGGGAAATTTGCTGTTTCCATTCTTTCTTTATAAGGTCAAGTTTCACTTCCCATTTTTTTAAACTCAGATTTTCTGGTTATATTTACTTATTTAAATTTAGCTCTGTCCATGAACTCCTGATTTTTATTAACATGTGCATTATTGAATATATATAAAATGCTGAAAAGTAGGGAAAGGAAAATATTACCTATAATCTCACTGATTAATATACAAATACTAATACTGTTTTGGGGATTAAAAAAATATTTTTCTTTTTATACTCCTTTGTTTTTGGAAGATAACAAATGCTGGGGATACAAGGATCAACCCTACAGTCAAGGTACTTGGCCTTATGGAGCTTGATAGTTTATCAGGTAGAGAGAGGATTAGACTAATGAAATTGTCCCATAAATACAAAGCTAAAAGCAGCATGTGAGTGCTGTGGAAAGAAAACATAGTAGCTATCACTGTATAAAGGGGGGGTCTGATCTAAGTCACAGTTTCACTCTAAATCTTTACATTGCAGTCAAGGAAGGTTTTTCTGAGAAAGGAAGTTTGATTTGAGAGCTGAAGGCTGTGTGAGAGTGATCTATGGGAGGAGGGTGAGTAAGAGGACGAAGAAGAGAGTAAGCCTGGCGGGCAGACCAGCATGTCTGTGTGAGGGCTGTAATGCCAAACTGAGAGACCGAGTGTTGCGGGGCTCAGTGAGCTGGACGGGGAGAGTGAGGCAGCACCATATGCTTCCTGTAGGCCGTGTTAAGAACTTTGCTCTTTATCCTAAGAGCTGGGTTGTGACATGACCCAAGTTTGAAAATCCTTTTGGTTTCAATAGGGAAAACAGCCAAAGGATACCAATAATAGATGTGCACAGAAAATTACTTGTTACATTTTTTCTTAGGAACCTGTTTGTGTCCATTGCCGTATATATTTTGTGTACACTATCTATGCAGCCATTTCAATATCTACTGTGCATGTTTTATCTGGTTTTCTTGGTCTTTTAATTTTACATGGTTCCGCTTTTAGGGAATCTTTTAAAGTGATTTATTCCTTATTTCTTTAGCCTAGAAAGCACCACCCCTACTGGAAATTTGATAGTTACATTGATTTTCTTCCAGATTTTGTGGTGTGTTTTATACATTTAACTTTTTAAACTTCCATGAATTAATTTTGATATTATATGAGATAGATATATTTCCCAAACTATTCTATGGAATACTTTATTCAGTATATTAATAGGTGCCACCAAAGTAAGATAAAATGAATTTGGGAGTTGTTGCACCATATCCCTCTTCTGGGGATATTTTTAAAGGTTCTGAAAAGTCTCGAAGTAAAACAAAATGAACACGCATATACACACAAAAACTGATAGTTTGTTCACCTTTTTATAATAAGCATTTCTCTAAACTTTTTAGACCACAGATACTACATATAAATGCCTCACAGAATACCATAGATATAATCCTAAATAGATGTATTTGTTAATAGCTAACCAGTGCTTTGGAGTCAATCTGGGTAGTCCTTTCTTTCTGAATTGTTGGGGATTATTCTTACCATTTTACTGCTATTGACTGTACTGTGGAATTTGACAAACTTCTCAAAATTGAGGTTATGTTTATTTTTCCTGTCCTTAATCCTAGTCACAAAGATGTAGTCAAATAAATTAGGTGTTGGCAAACCTTTTCTGTAGTGTAAAAGATCTAATAGTAAATATTTTAGACATTGTAGACCAATTGAGAATATGTGTATTATGTGGTATAGGTGGTGATATAGCCATTTAAAAATTTAAAATCCATGTTTAGAAAGAATTCCTGAATCTATAGGACAAAAAAGTAAAATAAAATCCTTGTTTAGCTTATTGGTAGTACAAAAATAGACAGTGGTCTAGATTCAACCCTCGAGCTGTAGTTTAACAACCCCTGATATAGACCACTGTGTTATTAATACTATATTTGGCAAATCTTTGACCTTTATTAGAGTTTAGTTTCATACTGAATCAAGGACAAGAAGGTAGTTACCAAATGTTAATGTTTTTATTTTCACTTTGCTTTTGTTGTTCAAATATAATTGCTATAATTTTTTATCAATGATTTAAAAACTTACCTATACCATTTCTCTTTTCAATTTTTATTTATCTTATCTGTCTAAACCCAAGTGCCCTATATTTTCAGTTACCAAAATCTTTCCACTATCAGACATCTTATAATGCTTTTTATTCAGAAAGATTCTATTGGCTTATATGCACATTTAAAAGGAATTTAAAAGGTGCCAGAGTGGTATGGGATCCTGTCCCATTTCAAGAAATTTTTTTTTTTTTTTCAGAGAAAAAGTGTATAGAATTTTATTTATTTTTTTTAACTTTTTTTTTTTTTTTTATTGTTGGGGATTCATTGAGGGTACAATAAGCCAGGTTACACTGATTGCAATTGTTAGGTAAAGTCCCTCTTACAATCATGTCTTGCCCCCATAAAGTGTGACATACACCAAGGCCCCACCCCCCTCCCTCCTTCCCTCTTTCTGTTCCCCCCCCATAACCATAATTGTCATTAATTGTCCTCATATCAAAATTGAGTACATAGGATTCATGCTTCTCCATTCTTGTGATGCTTTACTAAGAATAATGTCTTCCACGTCCATCCAGGTTAATACGAAGGATGTAAAGTCTCCATTTTTTTTAATGGCTGAATAGTATTCCATGGTATACATATACCACAGCTTGTTAATCCATTCCTGGGTTGGTGGGCATTTAGGCTGTTTCCACATTTTGGCGATTGTAAATTGAGCTGCAATAAACAGTCTAGTACAAGTGTCCTTATGATAAAAGGATTTTTTTCCTTCTGGGTAGATGCCCAGTAAAGGGATTGCAGGATCAAATGGGAGGTCTAGCTTGAGTGCTTTGAGGTTTCTCCATACTTCCTTCCAGAAAGGTTGTACTAGTTTGCAGTCCCACCAGCAGTGTAAAAGTGTTCCCTTCTCTCCACATCCACGCCAGCATCTGCAGTTTTGAGATTTTGTGATGTGGGCCATTCTCACTGGGGTTAGATGATACCTCAGGGTTGTTTTGATTTGCATTTCTCTAATATATAGAGATGATGAACATTTTTTCATGTGTTTGTTGGACATTCGTCTGTCGTCTTTAGAGAAAGTTCTATTCATGTCTCTTGCCCATTGATATATGGGATTGTTGGCTTTTTTTCATGTGGATTAATTTGAGTTCTCTATAGATCCTAGTTCTCAAGCTTTTGTCTGATTGAAAATATGCAAATATCCTTTCCCATTGTGTAGGTTGTCTCTTTGCTTTGGTTATTGTCTCCTTAGCTGTACAGAAGCTTTTCAGTTTAATGAAGTCCCATTTGTTTATTTTTGTTGTTGTTGCAATTGCCATGGCAGTCTTCTTCGTGAAGTCTTTCCCCAGGCCAATATCTTCCAGTGTTTTTCCTATGCTTTCTTTGAGGATTTTTATTGTTTCATGCCTTAAATTTAAGTCCTTTATCCATCTTGAATCAATTTTTGTGAGTGGAGAAAGGTGTGGGTCCAGTTTCAGTCTTTTACATGTAGACATCCAGTTCTCCCAACACCATTTATTGGATAGGGAGTCTTTCCCCCAAGGTATGTTCTTGTTTGGTTTATCAAAGATTAGGTGGTTGTAAGATGTTAGTTTCATTTCTTGGTTTTCAATTCGATTCCAAGTGTCTATGTCTCTGTTTTTGTGCCAGTACCATGCTGTCTTGACCACTATGGCTTTGTAGTACAGACTAAAATCTGGTATGCTGATGCCCCCAGCTTTATTTTTGTTACAGAGAACTGCCTTAGCTATACAGGGTTTTTTCCGGTGCCATACAAAACGCAGAATCATTTTTTCCAAATCTTGAAAGTACGATGTTGGTATTTTGATAGGAATGGCATTGAATAGGTAGATTGCTTTGGGAAGTATAGACATTTTAACAATGTTGATTCTTCCCATCCATGAGCATGGTATGTTCTTCCATTTGTTAATATCCTCTGCTATTTCCTTTCTGAGGATTTCATAGTTTTCTTTATAGAGGTCCTTCACCTCCTTCGTTAGGTATATTCCTAGGTATTTCATTCTCTTTGAGACTATGGTGAAGGGAGTTGTGTCCTTAATTAGCTTCTCATCTTGACTGTTATTGGTGTACACAAAGGCTACTGACTTGTGGACATTGATTTTATATCCTGAAACATTACTGTATTTTTTGATGACTTCTAGGAGTCTTGTGGTTGAGCCTTTGGGGTTCTCTAAGTATAAGATCATGTCGTCAGCAAAGAGGGAGAGTTTGACCTCCTCTGCTCCCATTTGGATTCCCTTTATTTCCTTGTCTTGCCTAATTGTATTGGCTAGAACTTCCAGCACTACGTTGAATAGTAAAGGTGACAGAGGACAACCTTGTCTGGTTCCAGTTCTAAGAGGAAAAGCTTTCAGTTTTACTCCATTCAGTAAAATATTGGCTGTGGGTTTGTCATAGATACCTTCAATCAGTTTTAGAAATGTGCCACCTATGCCTATACTCTTCAGTGTTCTAATTAGAAAAGGATGCTGGATTTTATCAAATGCTTTTTCTGCATCTATTGAGAGGATCATGTGATCTTTATTTTTGCCTCTGTTGATATGGTGGATAATGTTTATGGACTTGCGTATGTTAAACCAGCCTTGCATCCCTGGGATGAAGCCTGCTTGATCATGATGAATGACTTTTTTGATGATAAGCTGTAATCTATTGGCTAGGATTTTGTTGAGAATTTTTGCGTCTATGTTCATGAGTGACATTGGTCTAAAATTCTCCTTTTTGTTTGGGTCTTTTCCTGGTTTTGGTATCAGGGTGATGTTTGCTTCATAGAATGTGTTGGGGAAGATTCCTTCTTCCTCAATCTTTTGGAATAATTTCTGCAGTACAGGAATAAGCTCTTCCTTGAAGGTTTGATAGAATTCTGGAGTGAAGCCATCTGGACCAGGGCATTTTTTGGTTGGAAGATTTTTTATTGTTTCTTTGATTTCAGTGCTTGAAATTGGTCTGTTCAGGAGCTCTATTTCTTCCTGGCTGAGTCTAGGGAGAGGGTATGATTCCAAATATTGATCCATTTCCTTCACATTGTCAAATTTCTGGGCATAAAGTTTCTGGTAGTATTCAGAGATGATCTCTTGTATCTCTGTGGGATCAGTTGTTATTTCCCCTTTATCATTTCTGATTGAGGTTACTAGAGATTTTACTTTTCTATTCCTCGTTAGTCTGGCCAGTGGTTTATCTATTTTATTTATTTTTTCAAAAAACCAACTCCTTGTTTCATTAATTTTCTGAATGATTCTTTTGTTTTCAATTTCATTGATCTCTGATTTGATTTTGGAGATTTCTTTTCTTCTACTGAGTTTAAGCTTAGATTGTTCTTCTTTTTCCAATTCCATAAGATCTCTTGTAAGATTGTTGATGTGCTCTCTTTCTGTTTTTCGAATGTAGGCATCTAAAGTGATGAATTTTCCTCTCAGAACTGCTTTTGCAGTATCCCACAGGTTTTGGTAGCTTGTGTCTTCATTGTTGTTATGCTCAAGGAAGTTAATGATTTCCTGTTTTATTTCTTCCTGCACCCATCTGTTATTCAACAGAAGATTGTTTAATTTCCATGCCTTTGGGTGGGGTTGAGCATTTTTGTTAGAGTTGAGTTCCACCTTTAGTGCCCTATGGTCTGAGAAGATACAAGGTAAAATTTCAATTCTTTTGATTCTGTTGATATTTGTTTTGTGTCCCAGGATATGATCAATTTTGGAGAATGTTCCATGGGGTGATGAGAAGAATGTATACTCTTTATCTTTGGGAT
Organism: Nycticebus coucang; assembly: GCF_027406575.1. Classification (NCBI taxonomy): domain Eukaryota; kingdom Metazoa; phylum Chordata; class Mammalia; order Primates; family Lorisidae; genus Nycticebus; species Nycticebus coucang. The sequence continues at coordinate 71,248,954 of NC_069786.1, read as the reverse complement.
GGAGTGTTCTATATGCGTCTATCAAGCACAGTTGTTCTAGGGTCTCATTTAAATCTCTTATATCCTTGTTTAATTTCTGTTTAGAGGATCTGTCCAGCTCTGTAAGAGGAGTGTTAAGGTCCCCTGTTATTATGGTATTATCAGATACCATATTGCTCAGACTGAGTAAGGTCTGTTTCAAGAATCTGGGAGCATTTAAATTGGGTGCATAAATATTTAGAATTGAACTGTCTTCTTGTTGTATTTTTCCCTTGACCAATATAAAGTGACCATCTTTGTCTGTTTTGACACATGTATCTGAAAATAAGATTGCAACTCCTCTTTTCTACTGAATTCCATTTGCCTGAAAAATTGTCTTCCAACCCTTGACTTGGAGCTTTAATTTGTCTTTTGAAGCCAGGTGTGTTTCTTGCAGACAGCAAATGGATGGCTTGTGTTTTTTAATCCAGTCAACCAATCTATGTCTCTTCAGTGAAGAATTCAAGCCATTAACATTTATTGAGATAATTGATAAGTGTGGTAGTATTCTATTCGTCTTATTTTGTGAGAGTCCATTGCTTAGTTTTATCTTTTGCATCAGTGTGGAGTTTAGGTTCTGTCCTTTAATTTCTGAGTTCTTACTTTGCTGCTGATCCATTGTGGTGGTCAGTGTGCAGAACAGGTTGAAGTATTTCCTGTAGGGCTGGTCTTGTTGTGGCAAATTTCCTCAGTGTTTGTATATCCGTAAATGATTTGATTTCTCCATCAATTTTGAAGCTTAGCTTAGCAGGGTACAGAATTCTGGGCTGGAAATTGTTCTGTTTAAGTAGATTAAAGGTAGATGACCATTGTATTCTTTCTTGGAAAGTTTCATTAGAGAAGTCTGTGGTCACTCTGATGGATTTGCCCCTGTAGGTCAACTGGCACTTACTCCTGGCAGCTTGCAGAATCTTTTCTTTTGTCTTGACTTTGGACAGGTTCATCACAATGTGTCTTGGAGAAGCTCGGTTAGAGTTGAGGCGACCTGGGGTCTGATAGCCGTCTGAAAGCAGTGTGTCAGAATCTTTGGTGATATTTGGGAAATTTTCTTTTATAGTATTCTCTATTATGGCTTCCATTCCTCTGGGGCATTCTTCTTCCCCTTCTGGAATTCCTATAACTCGTATGTTGGAACGCTTCATAAAATCCCATAATTCTGACCGGGAACGTTCTGCTTTCTCTCTCTTCTTTTCTGCCTCTTTTACTATCTGAGTTATCTCAAGAACTTTGTCTTCTACCTCTGAAATTCTTTCTTCTGCATGGTCTAACCTGTTGCTGATACTTTCCATTGCATCTTTAAGTTCCCTAATTGACTGTTTCAGTTCCTTCAGCTCTCCTATATCCTTTTTATATTCTTCATATCGTTCATCTCTTATTTGATTCTGTTTTTGAATTTCCTTTTGGTTATTTTCCACTTTATTAGCAGTTTCCTTCATTGTTTCCATCATTTCTTTCATTGTTTTCAACATGTGTATTCTAAATTCCCTTTCTGTCATTCCTAACATTTCTTTATAGGTGGAATCCTCTGCAGTAGCTACCTCATGGTCCCTTGGTGGGGTTGTTCTGGACTGGTTCTTCATGTTTCCTGGAGTTTTCTGCTGATTCTTCCTCATGAGTGATTTCTTTTATCTGTTTCCTTGCCCTAATTTTCCTTTCACTTCCTCTTGCTCTTTAAGTTCTCGTGCCTGTGGACTAAGGGTTACAGGACCCGAAGAGTGAGAAGGTTGAAGAGCAAAAAAGGGATGAAAGAAAGGAGTACCGAGTGATAAGAAAAAAAAAGAAAAATAGAGAAAGGAGAGGGGGTGGGTAAAAGGAATATTGACAAAAAGAAGAGAGGCACAGAAAGAGGGAGACGGAGCAATATAGGTGTACAGTAGGGTACTTTGATACAACCTTAAAAAAAATGAACTACCTTCTGGGGGTGCCCAATTGGGTGGTTCCCTTGAGGTCAGCAGCTCTTTGCTAACCTGATCAGACACAGTACCCCACCTCCAGCAAGTAGAGAGGGAAGACAGAAATGCTATAAATCAAACCAAAACAAGCAAACAGAAAACTTTACGGGATAAAATTGGGTGGAAAAACAAATAATAGTGGTAGAAATCGTAACAAAAATGAAGTTCTAATTATTGAAATAGGCAGCAATGGGAAATTATAATTAAACTAGAAAAATTGAGAAACAAAAATGATCTGTATGGAAAAGGTTGAACTTAAAAAACAAAACAACAATCTACAATATGAAAATAAACAAAAAAACACAACCAAACCAAAAAAAAAAAAAAAACACAACCCAAAACAAAGCAGTATGTATATGTTATTGAATATTGTCTGGGCAACACGTGGTCTTCTGGGGTATGAGATGTTAATCACAGTTCTGATACGACTGGAGGCTGCTAGTTTCTGAAACCCCAGCAGGTAGACACTAAATCTCTCTTCAGCCCACTTAAAGGGCTCTTTGAACTTGTTCACTTGCTGAGCAGAAGCTTTCCCAGGGAAGTGCTTGTCGCTGGAATCACTGTTGAAGTGGCTATCCACTTACCCTGTGTGCCAAAACTGGTCTCCCTCTGCCCCCGAGGGTTAGGGCTGCAAGGCGGCTCAGATCCCGCCTTTAGGCTACTTGGTCACTGGGTTACCAGCTCCCACCCAATTCTAGCTCTGCGACCCTGAGGGCTAAGGTTGCTGGGGGCAGATCGCTCACAATGGCTGCCTGTGACCCAGAGCCAAACACTATTAGCTCCGTCTGGCTCAGCCGCTCAGACTGGGGCCCTAGACAAAGGCCAAAGTTCTCCGCACTCCCGCTCAGGCTCTCCCCAAGGCAGTTCAGCTGAGTGCCAAGTCCAAAGACACCAAAGCAGTTCACAGGTAAGGCCTTTCTGGTTTGCAGTCTCGCTGCTACTGAACTTACAGTTGCGGGCGGGTTTAGACAGATTGAACACACGCGACCACTTGCCGGTTTTCCACTGTTTTAGTCCTCCTCTTGGGGTCCAGAAGTCTCTCGCTGACTCCCTATATCCTCTCAGGGGTGATGATAGGCAGATCCCAGCAGCCAGAGATGCCTGGAGTCCTATCTCCCCAGACTCACGGTGCCCAGATGCAAGGAAGCTGTTACACTGCCATCTTGCTCCGCCCCTATCCCATTTCAAGAAATTTTAAAAGGGTTTTCTGAAAGTTTTCCAAACAAGGCCAATTCCCATAAAAATAACTAAAATTATGCTCTTGATTTTTCTTCTTTATTATTAGAGATATACAAAAGGATATTTGGTGGTGATGGTAGGTAATGGAGAATAGTTTAGGGCAGTGGTTCTCAACCTGTGGGTCATGACCCTCAGGATCTGTATTAAAGGGCCGCGGCATTAGAAAAGTTGAGAACCACTGGCTTAGGGACTTCTGCATATACATTTTTTTGTTTCATTTGTTTTTTTTATTATCATAGCATTGTTAAACAAGGCTAGCTAGTGCCATGGATCACTTTTGAAAAATTTTGTAGCTCTATACCCAGAAAGACATGATATCGTAGAAGAAAGTCTCAAAGTAACAGAACTATTCTGTCTTTACAGTATGGAATGAGAATTGGGATTAGCTTTGACTACAGATAACTAAATAAAAAGTTAAGAGTTTCTTACACAAAATAGATGGCTATTTTTCTCCCATGTTTCAGAACTTGGGAGATAGTTCAAGGCTCATGTGGCTCTCCACAAGGTGAGAGGCCCGTACTTCCATTTTGTTGCTTTCCTGTGTGTGACTTCGAGGTTTCTCTCATGATGGCTGCAGAGCACCAAACTTCATATCCACATTTCAGTTAATAAGATGGTAGGATTGTAATTTTCCACTTCTACCAGCAAGACAAGGGAAACTGACAAATGTAGTCTTTAGTGTAAGGAGCCACAGTCACACTTGAAAACAAGGGATTCTCTTATTGAGGAAAAAGGGAATGGATATTGGGAGGCTATCAGCAGTCCTGCTGCAGAAGGAAAGATGGATTTCTGTCAGATTTTGCCATAATTTAGAGGCAGGTCATTCATTTTGGGGAAACTAGAAGGTAATTCTTTCCTTCCTCCTCCTTTTTTCACCACACACCTTCTTTTTTAAATGATAGTCCCAGAAGAGGATAAATTATGAATCATTTCCAAAGAGCCTGTTCTTTCCGGATTGTCAGAACTACCTTGTTTAGCGAGTTTTTAGTTCCATTGTACTTATTTTTGTGTTTTCTATCAAATTATGAGTTTGTTTCCTCAATAAAAATACACACATACATATGTAGTTTAACTAGCCACGAGATTGGCTGATGAAACTTTATATTGCTTTTAGAAACTAATACGTGATAGGGATAATACTTAACTACATGGAACTAAACTTTGGAGCATTTTAATTTTTTTTTTATTATCCTGCCAATAGAACTAACATACCTTAGAAATAGCTCAACAAAATACCTCTATATGTATGTATATATAGAACACAGACAAACGTACAGATTTGTTTTCTCTGAAAACAGATACCAATCTTTTGTCATATATTTGTGCTGCCATCCATTCAAGGACAGGCTTCTGCTCTGCCAAAATACAGAAGAGTGAATTTTTTTTTTTAGATTATAATATGCAAAATAATAAAACTTAGTAAATGTACAAAGTGATTATTTCAATAATAATCATCTTTTTAGTCTTTAAATTCAGTGGATTTCAGAAAATGGAATATTTATGCCAAAAAAGAACAAATGATTACCTGGTCTTTGGTAGCTGGATTTTGCCAAAACACACAGTTTTCAGAACATACTAAATTTTATAATTTGCCAGAGTATATCCGTAAAAGGTGAGAAAAGAAAACCCTTCTTTCTTCATCCTCCCTCTACTTTTTTACACTTAGTCATAAGCCATTTCACTAAAATTTGTATATGATTTCAGTGTTGATACGACATTCACAGTGTAGATAAAAATGTTAATTTATACCATTAGATGATGAGTGTATACTATGTACAGGGTGATCATAAAGTTCTATTTTAAATTGCACACAAACTTTATGGTCACCCTAAAAATGATTGTTGGTAAATATTAAAATTTAACTGGTTGATTCTAATACTTGACCAACAAATATAAATTTTGAAGATATATTGAATCAAGTGCAGTGATGTTGGAAACAAGAAAGCTAAAAGCACCAACACCATTGACATTTACATACACGTTTAACATAGCCATTAAACTGGGTTTACTCAGTTACTTTGCAAATAGGTAGGATGAATATGATATATACAAATTTGGACTTCAGTGTAGTGATATCTGCAGGTCTTTTTCCTATGAGTTGTACTGGCCTATCATTATTTTCAGCACTATGATTGAATAGCAATGAGAGTAGCCATTTTTGCCTTGTCTGGGAAAGACTTTGGTTCCCTTTCATTTTGAAGAACAATTTGCTAGATATAGTACTCTTGGTTGTTAGTTTCTTTTAACAGTTTGAATATTTCATCCCACTCTCCTCCAACCTGCAAAGTTTCTGCTGAGCAATCTGATTTTAATATAATTGGAGATCCTTTGTACTTTTTTGTCTTAAGGTTTCTTGTTTCTGATGTCTTTCTATTCATGTTTATTCCTCCTCCCAATTTTTCCTCTCCTATATAAATACATACTACTCAACATTTTCTCTGAATTCTTTTTTCCACAAACACAACTCCCTTGTACATAACTTCCTTTTTCTCTGACTGCTTTCAAGATTTTCTCTTTGTTTTCTACTTTTGAGAGTTTGACTATAAGGCATCTTTGTGTGGCCCTCTTTGGGTTTATCCTGGTTAGAGTCCTTTGAGCTTCTTCAGTCTGGATCTTCCTTTTCTTTGCTCAGACTTGCAGAAATATTCAGCAATCCAGAAAAATTCAGGGCTGGGTTTGAACCTGCCAGCTTGATATATGTGGCCGGCGCTATACCCACTGAGCTACGGGCACTGTCAGAATTTGTTTCTTTTTTATAGTTTCTATCTTTGTTCATAGTATTTTTTCAGGCATATTTTTTCTAATGTTTAGTTGTTTATCTGTGTTGTCTTATAGATGATTGAGCTTATTTTAGAGATTTATTTTGAATTTGCCAGGTGATTTATAGATACCCATTTGGGGAGATTGGTTTCAGATTCATTTTATTCCATCGATTGTTCTGTTGCCCTGTTTCTTTGTGTGCTTTGTAAGTTTGTTGTCATTACCTAAGTTTTATGCATTTTAAAAAACAGCTGCCTTGCCCACCCTTTATACACTTGATTGTACAAGGTACAATCAGCCTGTCTAGAGATTGTGGGGCACTCTGAAACATTTCGGGGAGCTTGTCATTTCTCTGGGCTTGTTCATCCCAATTAGAGAGGTTTGCTAGTTTCTTTTCCAGGAGCTCATAATCTCTTACTCCCTCTGGTGTCTGCCTATTATATATTTTGTGGTCCGCAGCAGCAAGTTGCCCCTCTCTGCTTTGTTCTCAGAAGGCTTCAGCCATCCAAAGTATACCAGCTCCCTTAAGCTTCCTGATTCAGGTGAGATACTAGTCCCTGAGTAGTTCTCTGAAAGGGTGAATACCATATATGCACTTACTCTTCTTCCTTTCTGAGGAAGAAGCCATGAGTTGAGCGACTTTGGTGGCTTTGCATCAAGCTGGCTGGCCTCTGTCTGTGGCATCACAGGCCTCTGTTGCTGCATCAAGCCATCCTCATGATGCCAGTTCCATTAGCACTCTAAGTCAAGGGAGAGAAAAACCAGTCCCCAGGAAGACCTCCAGAAAGCAAAAATGTTGAGTACATGTTTTACTCTTTTTCCTTCAACTCCCATACCTCCACCCAGAAGCCACAAGCAGAGTTGACAACTGTACTACATTTGGGAACGGGTTATTGTGGATAAAGTAAAATGACTCTTCTTACCCTATTAATGCAGCTCTTCTGGGCTTTGCCCTTCCCTAAAGTACTGCAACTTCTTAACTGATATCTGAAGTCCTCATAAGGGTATTTTGGTTCATATATTGATACATTGCTCTTATTAAATACACTGAATGTTTCCTTTGATTTGTTTTGTCTGCCTCTCTCCCCGTATTGTTCTTTCTTTGTTGAGTGTAGTAGAACAGGTATCCTATGACTGCCTCATGTTATCCTCAGGCTTAAATAGCTATGTTATGGTTCTTGTCATCTTCCTGAGAGTGTTCCTTACTCCTCCTGCTTCCCATCTGCTCTTGTTTCAGACAATGTGTTAGCTTTGGGCTCTACTTCTGTTCTCAATTGAGGTCATTCTCCAGGCTACAGATTGAACCCTCCTGCTAGGGCTTTCAAAATTTTGGGGCAGAATTCCAGTAGCTACTTCCTGGCAGATTTTTAGTTTCCCTTAGAAATCTACTGATGACTCAGGTGTTTTGATATTTAGGATGGTACCTAATATGCCAGGTTATATTTGAGTTTGTGTTGAATATGGTTAGGCCTAGTATTTTTGATCATATAGTTATTAATTTATTTTCTGAGAAGATCTTTACATGGTCCTTAAATATATCTAGATATAGGAACTACCCATAATAAATATGTATATGTCTGTCTGTCTTTTTTTTTTTTTTTTTTTTTTTGTAGAGACAGAGTCTCACTGTACCGCCCTGGGTAGAGTGCCGTGGCGTCAGACGGCTCACAGCAACCTCTAACTCTTGAGCTTACCTGATTCTCTTGCCTCAGCCTCCCGAGCAGCTGGGACGACAGGCGCCTGCCACAACGCCCGGCTATTTTTTTTGTTGCAGTTTGGCCGGGGTTGGGTTTGAACCCGCCACCCTCGGCATATGGGGCCGGCGCCCTACTCACTGAGCCACAGGCGCTGCCCCGTCTGTCTGTCTTTAAAAGTGAACTGAGGTCCTCTAGGGCAAAAGCAAAGTCTTATTCATTTGGGCTTCTTTCATTCTGGTGCTTGGTACACATGTGTTCTAGGCTTATTCAATAGAATTGCATTTAGTAGTAAATTTTCCGATTCAGAATACTTGTGCTACAGTTCTTTGTATAAATAAAAAGCTTCAGAAGGCCATTTTGTATTCTTTTTTTTTGCATTTTTTGGCCGAGGCTGGGTTTGAACCCACCACCTCTGGCATATGGGGCCAGCGCCCTACCCCTTTGAGCCACAGGCACCACACCATTTTTTATTCTATTTACCACTATTATATAATGATCTCTTAAGTGGACAAATACTCATGATTTTTTTTGCTATGTTGCTCTAAAAGATATATAGCCTAATTATAGCCTATTATATAGCCGATTATCTTTTTTGGCCCTGGGGTTTCAAATCTACATGTGATTTTAAATCAATGTAAGTGGTCAATGATTTAGGATATGGCTTTGCAGTCAGACAGTGCTGGATTCAAACTCTTAGTGGTTCCTACATTTTTGTGTGCCTTTGGGCAGGTTACTTAATCTCCTTAAGGCTCATTTTCCTTATCTACAAAATAAGGATGTAATAATAATGCCTCATAAAGTTATTGGAGAGGTGATTTGGGATAATGCACACCTAGTGCCTAGCAGATAACACTCAAAAGGTATTAATTAGTATTATTAAAATAAACATACAAAGATACATTCTACATTACATGTTAAGCCTTTTACCATTGTAAGTCAGTAAGTGGCAAACATTTTTATGTTGATAATTCCTTTTTTCATCTAACACGTTGATTATATTCAATGCTTCATGTCTTTATGAGAGATAAGAGGCAAATTGAAACATGACCCCAGGAAAAAAGTAGCAAATACAAATATAGTTTATTGTTTTTCCACAGTCAGAAATCCTAGTCTAGTTTAAAATCTGATGAAAACAATATTCATTCATTTAAAGTAAATATTTATGTTAAAAACGTAGGTATCCAAACATAAAAGAATATATGTTCTATAATTCCATTTATAGAAACAGAAAATTATAGTGATAAGTTATTGAGTAGGACAAGGGACGAGACTGCAAAAGGACATCAGGAAACCTTTGAAGTTGTTGGAAATGTTCTGAATCTTAACTGTGACATTGGCATTTGTCAAAAGTCATTGAATTGTGCACTTTAAATGGATGCATTATTCTATGTAAATTATACCTTAATAAATTGACTTTTTAAAAGTAAGACATTTTTATGAGTAAAATATAATCTTTTGCTACTTGTTAGAACACTAGACATTAAAAAGTACCTGCTTGACCAAATTTACGAATGTGTCTGCTCATCTATTGTAGCATCCTCCTACCTGGAAGTCAGACTGTTGGCAATGCCAGGCTTCCAAAATATGGCCCCGAAGCTAGAAATAAATGGAAATGCCTATGGTGACTCAGTAGCTGTCTCAGAGCCCTTGTGTTTATTGCAAAGCATTGCTTAGTAATCCACATTTGAGTCTGTTCAATACAGTTTTAATATAAAATATTACATAGTTTTGTCTTTTTCAAGATTACCCATAGCAAATTGAAAAGTGAACACAGTTGATAACCCACAAAGAGCATTTAAAAATTTAATAAAACTAGATCCAAGAACTGAAAGTTCAATAATTGGGAGCAGTTTAGATCAAGGAAAGGCAACTCAGTATATTATTATAGTCTTGGGGATATTTCTGTATTCAAACACTAAAATAATATGTAAATGAGCCCAAGTCATCAACAAAAATATTAAATTATATTCATATATGGTATTAAGAATGGTGTAATTTATACTGAAGTGATTAAATAAAAATTTATGTATTTAACAGAAAAACATGTATGAATGTGTAGATTTGTATTTGTCTACAAACTCACACTTAGACAAACTCACACTTGTACAGGTATAAAACTCTACAAGAATTTGCACACATGTAACTCCATCATTTTGTAGACTTGTGTGAAGTTTTATCCTGATGTAGTAGCCCAATTGCAAAAAGTTTTTAGCAGGACTGATCACCAACTCTTGAATAAGCCAAATCTGTTATTAATTGTACAAAAGTTATCATTTCTAGGCCTACTCTGCCTTTTAAAAGATTGGAATGGGTATAAAACTTTTCTGTAAGTAAAAGCATAAATCTATATAATGGCCAAACAAAATGTGTAGGGTTGTTTCTCTGGTTTAGTAAGATGAAAAATAATGGGTAACAAATTATTGTAATTGATTCAATACATTCTTATTATTTGTATACTCCCAATTGTCGACATGGGAAGCAGCTTCATATTATATAGGTTATCACACCCAGAACATTGTATCTCTGCAAATGACAAAACATTGTATCATGGTAATTATCACTTCTTTTTAAAGTATGCCCAACAAAACTCTAGTAATCTGATTATATTTTGGCAGTTCTATGTAATTCTCATGTCTTTTAAAAAATACTTTTTATCATTACTTGTCACTGGCCAATTTAAGGAAAAGTAATAATGATACTCTTTTAATTCTATTCAACAGCCACTTACTTAGAGCATAATATATGACAAGTACTATGTCAGTCCCTGGTGCTTTAACATAAATAGAGCTAATAACTTATTCTCAAGGACTTATAGCTTGCTAAAGTGTTTGGACTTCTTCTAGGCAGTAGTGAACAATTAACAATTCCAAGAGGGCAAAATGATGTAAAAGAATCTTTCAAAGACAAAAAATTAACAGTCACAGTATGTGTACCATAATTTTTCTATTTTACTGGGAATTCGTATAGTTTCCAGGTTCAGTCACTTACGGGCATTGCTGTCATAAATATATACAGTGGGTGCCAAAAAATGTGTACAAATTCAAGAGAAAAAGCTATTTTATTCATGCCTGTTACATGGTGACACTAACATTCATTTGATTAATGCCATCTTTTGAACAAACATCATGCTACACGTTGTTACTGTAATTCAATTAAACTTCAAAAAGTAATGCATACGTCACACTTCTGTGTATATATCTCTTGGTGCACATAAGCACTGGGTTGCTGTTACAGGGTGTGTATATATATTCAGCTTTACTAAATAATATAAAACCTCTTTGTTAAGCAATATACCAGGTGCTGCTTATATTAGATGCTCTGTATTCTTGTTTGTACTTAATACTGTCAGACTTGTTAAATTTTGCCAGTCTGAAAATTTATTTGTGATTTCTGGACTATTCTTTGAATACTTGTTCCTGTTTACTATCTTGATAGGGGCCTTTTTTTTGTCCATTGTATAAACTTGTATTCTGTCGTAATAAATTGTTTTGAATTATCTCTTTGATTCCTTCCATTTCTTCGACTCCATCCTTCTATAGATATCTGGATTGATTCTCAACCTTACTTTTTTCTCTTCTTTTTTCCATCTTTTCATCTTTTTGCTTTTCTTGAGAATTTTCTCAATTTTATCTTTAATTTCTAATTTAAAGTTTTTCTTTTTGCTCTCTTCCTCTCTCTACTTATTTTTCTAAGTATTCTGTGTTCCCTTTTTTCCAGGATTCTAATGGTTCTTGGTTAAATTCTATTCAAAAGCAGGAACAGGAATTTTTTTAGCATACTAATAATCAGAAAATTTTTTCATTTCTGTGCATGATTTCATTGTCTTCAAGTCTTCATTTTCTGTTTATCAGTCTCTGTGTTTCATGAGAGAAATTTTCTCCAGATATCAGGTGGTCCTTGGCTGACTGCCCATACACATCTTTAAGTGGTGCTAAAAAGCTGACTGGTAGTTCTAAGAGCTTGGCAATTACAGGATGATGGTCTCTTTTCTTAAGTCTTTTCACTTGGGTTAACCAGATTTCCCAGAGAAGAATCTTCCGGTCTCCTGTCAGGAAAAGTATAAGCCTTCTCAGAACCTAGTGGTGAAAAGAAATGGAGGTCTCAATCTTCAGTATTTATAATTTAGGTTTAGTTCTTGGGATGATACCTTTGCCTTCAACTCTGCCTGGTCTTCCTCATTTCACACCCTCACTGTTTTATCCTATCTGGAGAGCAGAACTTGTCTGCCATAGTGGGGAAGGGGTAACACTAGGGACAGGATCAGAGGAAGGTAGGAGGAATAAGTCTAACTGCTTCCTAAACAAACTTTGAGCTAGGGCGACGCCTGTGGCTCAAAGGAGTAGGGCACCGGCCCTGTATGCTGGAGGTGGTGGGTTCAAACCCAGCCCCAGCCAGAAACTGCAAAAAAAAAAAAAAAAAACTTTGAGCTAATCCTTCTCTATAATTGACACTTTCCGGAAGATGGCTTTTTGGTGCCATCTTTGGTAGTTTAGTTAGGCAAATTGGATTATTTCTTCACTGAAAATTATTTATTCGGCCAATTAAATATCATGAGTTGACATATTTTAATACTTTGCCCCATTTTCTATCTACATTTGTATAATAAGATAGACAAAAGTTACAGCCCAACAAAGATTTAGATGGAGAAAGCATAGTCATGTAGAACTATGCTCTCTCTTCCTTAGTGTCTCTTAATTCATAGAATCCATCTAAATTTATCTTTTAGTATTTAATTGAATGCTTCATTCTATTCTTATTTCTGTTTTAACTTTCCTTCCAAGGGCATATTTATGATTGGAAGAATTTATGAAATATTTTTATTTTACCATTAGATTAGCTTCTTTGATTCTGATAAACAGCACACATACATTTATGATAAATAAAGCTGGTTTTCTTTTTGGCTACTGGAAATACTTCTAACAGCTTAGACAAGTGTTGTATATGTTTTGTTTTCTGTCTGTTAACAGAAGGCATCTGTTAGCTTCCCTTTGAAGAGATACTTCCATAACTTCAGCCTCAAATCAGAACTAAACTCTTGGTTTTAGAAAAAAGTAAAGTAAAATTCCAAAGGCTATTCTTTGTACATACTTTCATCATTTTGTTCTTTTAGATTAAATTTTTTATCAATATGATTCACTGACTTGAAAGCAGGATGATATTTTCATTGTTTAAAAGCTAGATGTCAGAATTGTATATTTTGAAATTCATCTCAATGAAACTGGGCACAGCATTAAACAACTTTTAAAAATATAAAACCCCAAAACCTACAATCACTGTAGAAAAAGACACTCTTTCTAGAAAGTGGCAATTATGTAAAATAGTAGCAGTTTAAAGCATATTGTCCCTGTCTTTCATTTCTATTTGTTTACTACAGTACCACTTTGGAGAAAATGAATTTTCATCTTGTTGAACTCTATCCAGGTGAGAATTGCGCTTGTACAGTTTCAAGCACATTCACAAGGGAGTAAGTAGCTATTAAGGTCAGAAGCTATAGGAAAAGATGGAGAGAAAATTCTGTAAAAAGTAGAGGAGGAATGACTTAGCTGAATAGTTTTTATAATTTGGTACTCTGTAGTTTGGAGTCTAATAGTGTCACTAGATCCATTTAACATGTCCTGCTTCAATATGAATATATCTCCTGACCTTTCTCCTTTGAATCCAGGGCACAGTGGAAAGACCTTCTTCACTTGCTCCTTCTCCCCCACACCTTGCAGTCTGTTACAGTCTCATTCTGTTTAACCAAGTGTATATATGAACTTACTCAGGGATGTCCAGAAGAAAAATTTCACAAAGAGTTCCTCCTTGCCTTTTGTTGGTTGCAAAATAAGTCAGTCATATCCAGCCAATGTTGCCAGTTATTTTTTAGTCATCTCCCACACGTATCTGTTGAATAGCTTTTCTGTTTTACTTGATTGTTTGGTAACTCATTCTGTCATTCTTTGCTAACAGAGAAGAAGAGAAGCTACCCTTCATTGAGCCTATTATATATTTAGCTTTGACTTAAATATCTTCGTGATCATATGGGGTAGGGTAATGTTATTTCTATTTTTTCGATCCAGAATCTGACGAGTGATTTTCCCAAAGTCACACAGCTTGGAAGTAGCAGACTCAGGATTTACATCTTACATCTGTCTCATGCCAAAGCCTATGTTTTCTGTTAAACACTTAGGACCCACACTTTTCCTGCCCCTGGCCAAACCCTATTTCAAGACTATGAGAGTGCTTTTACACTTGGACATAAGTGGTACCTCTGAGCTCTTATGTAAGCTTAACTGTCGTGCTCTGAGATCTTATTAGGCAGTGAAGTTCTTGGTTTTTATAGTATGAGAAAGATAATTAGAGTCACTTGGTTTTATGAATCACTTTACAGAAATATAACTTTCTATGTAAGTGAAAGATTATATACATTTTCATAGTCATTTAAAAAATCAATTTGAAGGTAAACTTTTTAAAATTTAGCATTTCATGTCTTTGTATTGACCTATTTTTAGGTTCATCTATTTTCCGTTGAGGTTCCAAGGGGACAGGAACTTTATTATGAACTACCTAATACTTAACAGAGTTCCTGGGTGTTTTGTTAATTATTCCTTGAATAAATGATTATCTGCCAGCAGTAAGTTTTTATAAGGAAGGATTCTTTCTTTGCCTTTAGATTTAACATCTTCCTTTTTATGGCTCTTCTTATGTAAAATAGACATATCCATCCTCCACCTGTCTCAAAGATTTTCTGACCTTTTTCTGTTTCTCATCCCTCAAAGTACAACATGCCTTTCAGATCAGATCAAGAAAGCGGAGAATCTCTGATGGTCTGTGTTGTTATATAACTTCCTAAGTAAAAGAGAATAGTTCAGATTAGACAAGGAAACCTTGGCAGTTCTGTCAGTAAAAATAATGTAATATTTCTTTGAAAAATCAATCATAATTCCAAAATAGAAATTCATTTTCTTGTCCTTTGGGGCTCAATTTTAATCAAATCACATTATGAGTAGTTTAGTTTTCTGATCAGCTCCTTCATATCTGAAAGTTTGATTGGACTGGAAGGCTGTGGAGGAACTGGAAATCATCTCTTAAAATCACTATATTGAGAAAGAGAAAAGGACAAATGATCTTTTTTTGGATGATACCCTACGGGTAGCCAGAAATCCTCTCCTTGAATCCTCTCCTCTCCTTCCCCTTTGTGAAGTGCTAGGAATCGAACCTAGACTTCTACTCTTTCAATCAAACCATTCTCAGCCCTGTGAGGCCTTTCAGCCATCTTCCCATCATGTCCCTCTACTCAGATTTCAACACCATTGCTTGAATTGTCTTTAAAAGCCATATCCAGAGTAGAAATGCCTGCCATAGAATCATAAGCACCAGCAGGAGTAAAGCGATCTGAGCCCCCCTGAAATGCCTATGATACAACTGAAAAATAAAGGAACTTAATGATAAACAATACTTTGTGTGTTTATTGTTCATAGCCTTATAAAAATTGTGAAATGACCTTCGATGTTTATTTGTAATAAAGAGATAATTTATACCAGAAAAAAGGAAATGATAAAAGCAGTATATTAAATTGAAAAACTATTATATATTTAAACTTCAAAGTAGGAGTTTTACTTTCCTAATTTTTAGACTTACCTGGGAGAAATATGTCTTCAACATTAGAGGAAAATGGAGAACAGGAAAGGACAGTTATAGATAATTTACTTTAGTGTAAAATTTGATTGCTTTTAAAGAACCTAAAGATGGATAAATTATACATATACATTGGAATGGCCAAATGAATAGTATGTTGGATTCTAGATTAAATAATTATTAAAGTTTCATTTGAGCCATAGAAACAGAGATACCTCAGGCCATTATAAAAAAATATTGTTTCCTTTTTTAAGAGCACATTAAGATGTTTCTAACTCCTTTCCATTTGGAATATAACCTATATCAGAATAATATTGTTGTATAACAACTTTTTAGTCCCATTTAACACTTGACTTAAGCAATGATTATTTTAGTATTTTAGTTCATCTCTGTTCTGTGTACTTTCAAAAATGAAATTAAATTCTTCCTGTCGTGTTTATTTTTTAATTAGCCTTACTCAGGGTTGCCTTTAGGAGACTGTGCTACTGGCAGATCTTGGTGCCTTTTGATTAAAGTCAGTGAATTTGCTTGCCTTTATCTGTCTTCCTGCAAAGACACTGATGGTGATCGTGTTAACTTGGATCCTTTTCTGAGATTTGCTGCAGGAACCAAAATACCAAAATAATCATAAAAGAAAACTACTCTTCTCCAGTTGTTAAAGCGTGGCGTCAAAACATGATTTTAAACTGAAACCAGAACTTCTATAGGGTGATAGTGTATGACTTGTATGCCCTGTATATTGCAAATGTTTCTTGAACAGGCTTAAGCAGCAGACACAGCAGAATGACTGTAGAAAGGGAAGAACATGGTCTTAGCCTGTGGCCAGAAATAGCCAAAGTGTGTTTCTGTGCTATGGCTCAGATTCTGGGGTCAGCTCTACTTTAAATGATTGCTGGCATCATATTCAGTGGAGCTTTCATATTAAAAGGCATGAATGCTGAGGTCTGAAGTACATTGTGTATTTTTATTCATCAACTTGACTGTGAACATAGAAATATCATGTAGTATGGCATGGCCACGTGAATACTAAATAATATTAACCTGGCATAACAGAGTGTGAGGTTTATTTTCCTCCAGGCATAATGAAGTGGCTTAAAAAGATAAATAGGAACAAATTCTTTCTTCTAGGGTAGGTATGCCTTTTGCTGTCTATCCCTGGTTAATTCAAGTTCATTCTTTATGTTCAAAAGTTTAATTTTATATGTTCCAAATGATTCACAGAGATTACCCATAGCTTATTTAAACGAACAAGGAAGACAAACACAAACAAAGCAGTAGGGTTTTTTTTTTTTCCTTTCAGAAAGAATTCACTTGCTTATTTTTCTTAAAAACATCTTTCCCATTTCATTGAGGCAGATTTGGAAGTCAAACCAGAAACTTCAGGCTCTACTACGATGGAAAACACTTTGTTGGGGAGAAACGCTTTGAGTCCATCCACGATCTGGTGACTGATGGCTTGATTACTCTCTATATTGAAACCAAGGCAGCAGAATACATTGCCAAGATGACGATAAACCCAATTTATGAGCACATAGGATACACAACCTTAAACAGAGAGCCAGCATACAAAAAACATATGCCAGTCCTGAAAGAGACACATGACGAGAGAGAGCCAGCAGGCCAGGATGGGGTGTCAGAGAAAAGGGTAAGCTACCGTGAAACCACACTTTATCTTTTTCTGTTTGGGGTTCTTTTAAGAAAGCCAAAAGAGATTGCTTTTTCTACAGTGCTTTGAAAAGTATATGCATTTTTCTTAATGTCTAATTTCAGTGGTGCTAAGCTTTGCATATATTTAATTCTTGTTCAGTTAAAATGTCAGGTATACTTTTGTACTCCTGATTGTTTTCTATTTTATCAGTTTCATAGTTTTTAAAAATGTTGGAAAAATGGCCCTAGTGAAAAAAGTCAGGGGATTGGTGAGAAGCATAACTTAATGGACAAGGAACTTTTACTTATTTCATGAGTAATTGAAGGGGCCACATTATCTATCAGAATTACTTTTTTGTTTTCCTTAAAGATAATTCACATTATAAAACATATTAAAAATATATTTTTGGGGAATCAGTCATTCTTGAGTAGGAGGAGGATTTGTTTCTTTGTGAACTATTAAATAATTGAATCAGGAAAACTTTCTTTAATTATGAAAGGCAAGTTGTCCTTTATAATTATTTTTTTCAGTTATATTTTAATTATGATATATTTTAGATTGTCTTTGAAAGTTTTAACTTTGGGGTGGCACCTGTGGCTCACTGAGTAGGGCACTGGCCCCATATACCGAGGGTGGCGGGTTTGAACTCAGCCCTGGCCAAACTTCAACAAAAAATAGCCAGGCATTGTGGCGGGTGCCTGTGGTCCCAGCTACTCAGGAGGCTGAGGTAAGGGCAAGAGAATCGCGTAAGCCCAAGAACTGGAGGTTGCTGTCAGCTGTGATGCCACGGCACTCTACCGAGGGCAACAAAGTAAGACTCTGTCTCTAAAAAAAAAAAGTTTTAATTTCTTAGCATTAAGTTTATTTTACTTTTGAAAGTTGTCCCCAGCCTCCTTAAAGAAAAAAGTAAAAGATTTTCCTGATATTTTATCTTATGTGAGATTTAATTGAGGAAATTTTATATAGTCTAATTAGAATCATGTTAAAATTCGTTTTTATATTTTCAAGACTCTTTGGTTGCTCGATTAAAGAAATGCAGTAGGTTTTGAGCTTGGATTCTGTCACCAAATAGATTTGTGTGCAAGTTACTTAATTTCTTTGTGTTTTGATTGCTGTATTTGTAAAATTACAATAATAACCAAGTCAAGTAGTTGTGAAGATGGAGTAGGGTAGTATGTATAAAATACTTGAACAGTGCTTGCACACAGTAGGCACAACATATGTGCTTGGTGGCAATGATTATATATAACAGCAGTATTACCTCAAGTTAACATCCTAAAATCTTTCCACTTATCTGGGTGTATTTAGATGCAGGATGGAAATTTAAAGTGTTTATTGTCCAGTCCAAATTTTACTTTCTGGCAGATCTTACGTTAGCATTTTGTAACTACAAAGAAACCAGTATTTCCAAGTATAGACTGTAGAAAAACCAGAAAAAATGTATTTCCATATGCTCATATTTGCTAGGAATCGAAAATCTTGTTTGGAAGTAGCCAGAATTTAAAATCCTAAAGACATGCTGTATTTAATGTTGTTCTTTTCATTGTCTAGTTCGCATTTTCTCACTGTCGGTTGATTTTTCCATCCATGGCATTTTTCAGTAATGCTTGCATTTAAATATCTAATGTTGACATTATATTCTTTTCAGATGTGCTAGAATATTCCAAGTCAACATTTGTGAATTATTTAAAAATATGTACATGTGTGTCTTTCCAAGTTGGTCACCCTAATGGTAACCTTTGCTAATGCGTTCTGTGTTTACTTCTCAACATCAAGCAACTTTAGTTAAAGACGCTTAGCTATGTAACATTAGGCTAGTCATTTTAACTTCACAAGATCTTGGTTGTCCCTCCTACAAAGTGGAAATAGTATTCACAAAAGCAAGAAACTGAGGTAGATAATGCCTAGAGGACCCTTTCAGCTCTAGGGGCCATGATCCCTATATATTCTATCAACATTACATGTTGAATATCCTGGATGGTCCTCTGCTGATGGCCAGTGATAGCTCTTCAAGTGAAATAGCTGGCACTGGGAAGTATCTCTTTCCAGTAGTACATAATTAAGAATCATTTAAAAGTAACTCTTCACTTTAAACTGCATGTATCTTAAATCTAGTTGGCTTAGAATCTACTCACTCAAAAATAGATTTGTTTTATTTACAGGTGTCATCCAACAGGACAGGGTTGATGACCTGTTCAACAGCTTGAAACATTGATTCCCTGTCACAGTGGATGACATTTGTAAGTAAAGACAATCATATTTCATTGATTTAAAATGCCTATGACACAAGTATGTTTTAATAAATATTTAATGGATCCTTAACAGCAGGTCCATGACTCATTTACCTTAAAGGCAAGTAGTGTTGGCTTTGGAGGAATTAGTGTGCTGTTACAGAAAAGAGACTAGTGTTGGAGTTGAGAGCTAGATTCTGCTTCTACTATGAGAATGGATTTTGTGTCACTTCAGGCGAACTGATTCACTTTTCTGAGACTATTTCCCCATGCTTTTAGGAAGATTTTATACTAGGTGGTCTCCAAGATGGGGTAGTCTGCTCCTTCAAGGAATGTAATAGGTGTTATAGGAGAGAGAACATGGTACTGAGCAGAACACCCAACTTACCCACCCACAATTGTATGACCTTGGGACAATCACCTAGTCTGCCTAGACTTGAGTTTCTTCATACAAGATAAGGAGTTTTTCTACAAAAATATTAATTTCCGAGGATTTTAAGAAATACTGAGAAAAGGATTCTATGGTCAAATAGGTTTGATGAAAGTAAAGTTGTTTTAAAGCCTGTTTCTTTTTAAAGACAGGCCTTTTAACTGTCATTAATGACCTAATGTGATTATGACTCTCCAAAAGTTCTCCCAAACTTACTGGGATTAACCTACCATTATTAACAATTTTTGAAAAGTAATGTTTAATGAAACCCACTTTGGGAAATTTTAAAACAAATAATCTCTTAAGGCATATAGTATTTGTTTTAAAATTGAAAGATGAAAAATCCAGGTGTTTTTATTTATTCGTTTGTTTTTTGTTAATCCTTAAGGTGTAAGTTATGCATCTGAGCTTTGTGAAAGATGCCAGATGGTTTTGTGGCAATGAAGGTGTTTGCCACAGGAAGTCTGGAGGCCTGTCGTGGGAGGAAATATTTTTTCCAAGTGATAGCTATGTAATTTTTCTCATTAACTGTTTAAATTGCTTCTCAGCTTGACCTATCAATTGGAAACTTAAGTTTTTTTTTTAAACATTGAGATACATTTAATCATGAAATTATAGTATGTTGAGAAGCCAGACTTCCTTCTCTTCTAAAATGGTTTAATTTAGCCATCCGTACTGGCCAAGAGCCCAACTTTTATTAGTTATTTCTTTTTATTCATCTTGGAGCTATATTTGAATAGTTTCTTATTCCAAGTAGTGAATATGTTTACTTCAACAGATACTGGCCCTAAGGGTGAATACAATAGTTTTTATGACAATTTTACATTTAATAGTACATAATATAATTTTAATCTTCTAAAACCATGCTTTAGAAATGTCTCATATAACTATTAATAATATAAACTATCAAATATATATGTAAATAATATATTCTATCAAATATATGTATCAGATATGATAGTTCAAATATATATATATCAAACTATATTTGGTAGTTTATGTTTTATATATATATGTGATATTTGCATGTCAGAAGCAATACTCTGGGCCAGAACTCTGAATCTAGGCAGACTCTCTTTACTTCTAGATTTAATTATCTGAGTTCTAAATCTGTCTCTCATGTAAGGATGC
This sequence comes from Nycticebus coucang, assembly GCF_027406575.1. Lineage (NCBI taxonomy): Eukaryota > Metazoa > Chordata > Mammalia > Primates > Lorisidae > Nycticebus > Nycticebus coucang. The sequence goes on along the minus strand of NC_069786.1, from coordinate 71,228,231 downwards.
CTGGGATGGCAAGGGTGTGCAAAATGAACTTTTTGGTTTTATAGAACTTCATGCTATAACTATGGGTGTCTATGTGTGTACATATTTTTTCTTCCCCTGTAGTTTGAAATGAATGCAATGCTTAATGTATTGTCCTATTAATTTATTTTAAAGGAATTCCTTTCATATTTAAATCCCATTTTTAAAGACTTCTTTGGGATCACCAGACTGCATATATATTGAAAAGGTTTGTGAAATTTAAAATTGAAATGTAACTGGTGTCTGCCCAAAACTGCCATAACTACTGGAATTCTCTGGGTACCTGTACAAAATGACAGGAGTCTTTGTCCCCTGGAATAGCAAAAGGGGCAATGCCAGTCTGGTTTGTTAATTGGCTTAGTCTTTCACAAAGCAAAATGTTTTTACTTTACTTTTAAAAATGTATAATATTATCTGTATCCACTACATAATTTCAATGTAAAAATCAGTAAGAAGGCCACACCTAAACTTAATTATAAATAAAAGCAACAATACCAGAGGATTGGGTGGCAGAAGCAGTCTGCAGAAAACTGTGTTGATTTCATGATTTTTGTGCCTTCTGAGTATTTTGGGCTTTTTTTGTCATTCCCCATTCGTGCTCAAGCTGTGTTCATCTTTTCTTTTCCTTAGCCCTTTATCCACTTTCTTCTTCTCTTCCCCCAGTCAAGTTTACATACTCAGGTTTCCCCAATAGCTCATTGAAGGTTAAGATCAGTTGTTTCAGTGACGAACAGGCCCTTAAAGAATTGCCAAAAGAGCCAGGGTCCACTGATGTGCATTAAAAAGCCAGTTAGTAATTTATGAGGAAGACTACAATTTCTGCACAGAACTCTCATAGTGGGCTTATCCTCTGTTAACATTCTCCTTAAGAAATCAAGTAAAGTTAAAAAATAAAAAAGCCTATATGTTCGGTGTATACGTTCTTTAGTCTGTGTGGTCTTGAGCAAGCTCTTAATCTTCCTAAGTCTTAGTTTACCCCCTTCTCTAAAATGTGGATTATAGATGCCGTTGCACTGGTGGGTATGAGTATCAGTGAGATTGCATAATGTAGCCTTCCTTGTAAAGAATGAAGACTCACTGCTGTCTGGGATCAGAGCGGCCACCAACCAGATGCTCCTTCGCTTGTCTGAGTACTGTTCTTTTAGCTTTTACTACAAGCAGCATCTTCAGGTTTCTCTTTAAGATCCATCTTTTTAATGCTTGAACTGCCCTTTTAAGTTCACAAGATAACATCAAAAGGCTCCTAATTGCTTCATCAAGAAAGTAGAGTTTCTCTGTTAATAATACAATGATAGTTGTATTTATCTCTAATCAGGAAGCATGCATCTTTGTTCATTAATGTTCTAATGACTGTTAATAACGAAATGTATTATTTTCTTGTTACATTTACATTTTAGTATAAAGTGCCTGCCAGTGAACATTTATTGAACCTGCACTCCATGTTCAGCCCATTAAGTTATCTCCGATTTCTCCTAAGTTTATCTATTTTCTTGACTCTCAGCAGGAAAACCCTCTCTTTGCTTTGACCTTAGTATCTTCATACTTCATTTTCTTAATAGTCTTCCATGAATCATCTCAATAAACAATTTCTTCTCGATGTTCAAAAGTTACATTGGAATTTCAACAAGTTTTAAGAGCAAGACAGGAATAACGTTCCCATTATTTCTTTAGTCTCCCGACCTAACTAATCTCCTGTCAAATGTCAAAACTGTATTTAATTCAGCATTTATTACATGCTTCCTTTTTGCAAGGAAACAGGCTGGGCTCTGGAAAGAAGAAAAGATACCCAAAATTTAAGCCATACTTCAAAGAACTTACATTTTAATGTTTCATTATTTTTACCTGTTTAATAATGCTTAGCATCTTGAGAGTAAAAGGCAAGCTACCTGTATCATCTGTATGATATCACAGGAGCTCAGTAAATATTAAGTTAGACTCATTTAGAATTGAGTTTTCAGATCACAGAAAATACTTTTATAGATAAGAAAATAGTCTTTTTCAGAATTGTAGATGAGAAATTAATATGACATTCTAGCATTCCACCCCAGTGTCAGGGCTTTAAGCTCTTAGTATTGTTCTGCTTCCAATTCAGCACCATGAGCTTTATATAAACAATTGTTAACTGACCAAGTAAGTGAATAAATGAGTATATTTTATGAGTTCAGCCAAATCCAAAGGCCTATTAGAAATAAGTCCTAAAACTAAAAATGAAAATTATAATTCAGCTTGATTTGCTACTATATATATTTCCCTTTAAGAACTCAGAATCCTTACAACTTCCCCATGAGGTAGGCAGAGCCATGCTTCATTCCACAGTTAAATCATCTGAGGTTTATTTTTAAAAGTGTCTTTATGTTATGAAATAGTTTTAGGATACGTTCAAAGAAGCCACAGTGGCAAGTGCTATCTTCCCAAGCTCATGGCTGTCGTTGTGTTTTGGGACCATTTAGACCCCACCAGGGAATCCCATGCTGTAATGATCAAACAAAATCCTAATGAAACCCAGGAAATTATTTGTGTGAATTTCATCTGTCCTTCCATCTTATCGCCCACAGAAAAGGTTAGTAATTGAAACCCATTAGGGAAAACCAGATGGAAAAAAGGAAGATGGAAGATAAACACCAGTTTCTCATCTCAAAGGAACAGGCCAACAGAAGACCAACTCGTAATTTTCCAAGCCAGCTGCAATTTTGGAAGATTTCTTGTATGTGGGCCATTTAAACAAATAAAATCATTTAAATTACTGATTTGAGGTTTGGAAAGGAAGCTATTAGAAATTCTTTCACTATTTCAGAGTCTTTAGTATTTTGGTAGGAAAATGATCACTGGTGGCAAAATTTCCATCCATTTAACCTTTTGAAACAGGAATCAACTCTGGTAGCTTGAGGAGGATAACGCCATTTGGGGGTATAAAGTAAGAGGAGACTATCAAGCAATTAATATGGCCTAGGCCATGTTGTTCACAAACTTTGTGGGCAACTCTGAAAGAATCACCTCTCCAGTTGTATAAATCCTTATATTAGATCTCTGTGATTATATTTTACAGTATTCCTTTTGTTACTGATTTCTAGTTTTATTCCATTGTGCTCAGAGAAAATGCCTGATATGACTTCAGCTTTTTTTGAAGTTTTTAAGACTTTTTTTGTGGCCTAACATATGGTCTATCCTTGAGAATGATCCATGAGCTAAGGAGAAGAATGTATATTCTGCAGCTGTTGGATGAACTTTCTAAAAATATCTGTTAGAAAAAGAAAAAATATACATCTGTTAGGTCCATTTGGTCTATAGTGCAGAGTAAATTCAATATTTCTTTGTTGATTGTCTGTTCACATGATCTGTCTAGAGAGGAAAGTGGAATGGTGAGGTTTTTGTATTGGAGTTTTTGTAATGGCTTTTGTATTGGAGTCCATCGCTCTCTTCTTTAGCTCTGATAATATTTGCTTTATATAGCTTGGTGCTCTAGCGTTGAGTGTATGTGTGTATGTATTTATTTTTTATTTTACTTTGTTTTGTTTATTTTTTGTGGGGGAAGACAGAACCTCGCATTGTTGCCCTGGGTAGAATGCCATGGCATCATAGCTCACAGCAACCTCAAACTCTTGGGTTCAAGCAATCCTCTTGCCTCAGTCTCCCAAGTAGCTGGGACTACAGGCATCTGCCACAATACCCGGCTGGGTTATTTTCTATTTTTAGTAGAGATGGGGTCTGGCTGTTGCTCAGGCTGGTATCAAACTCCTGAGTTCAGGCAGTCCACCCACCTCGGCCTTCCAGAGTGCTAGGATTACAGGAGAGAACTACCACACCCAGCCCCTGTTGGGTGTATTTAAAATTGTTATATCTTCTTGCTGAATTAACCCCTGTATCATTATATGTGAGCCATTATGAAAGTTTTGAGATATATAAAAAATCAAGAAATGGGCTCGGCACCTGTAGCTCAAGAGGCTAAGGCACTAGCTACATACACCAAAGCAGGTGGGTTCAAATCCAGCCCCGGCCTGCCAAACAACAATGACAACTACAACCAAAAAATAGCCAGGCGTTTTGGTGGGCACCTTTAGTCCCAGCTACTTGGGAGGCTAAAGCAAGAGAATCACTTAAGCCCAAGAGTTGGAGGTTGCTGTGAGCTGTGATGCCACGGCACTCTACCCAGGGCGACAGCTTGAGACTCTGTCTCAAAAAAAAAAAAAAATCAAGAAACGTAAAATCTGCATGAAGCCTTCCCAGCAACACTAATAAGTCAAGCAAGTTGAACTTGCACAAGTGAATGAGAAAGGACACTGTCAACTAGGTTTCTTGGAAGTGAAATAATGGACCATAATACAATCTCAAAATGTTTATAGTGACTTTCATGTAATGACCTTCTTTGTCTCTTTTTATAGTTTTTGTCTTGAAATCTGTTTTATCTGATAGAAGTATAGCTAATCCTGCTCCTTTTTGGTTTCCATTTGTGTAGAGTATCTTTTTTCCATCCCTTTATTTCAGTCTATGTGTGCCTTTTAGGTGAAGTGGGTTTCTTAAAGATAACATATAGTTAGCTCTTTTTTTTTTTTTTTTTAATCCATTCATTCACTTTATGTCTTTTGATTGTAGAGCTTAGTCTTAGATTCGGTGTTATTGATAGGGAAGGATGTACTACTGACATGTTACTATTTGATTTCTGGTTGTTTTGTGGTCTTCTCTTACTTTCTTCCTCTCTACCTTTGTTAAAATTGATTTTATCTGGTATTGTGTTTTAATTTCTTGCCTTTTATTCTTTGTGTGTTTGTTGTAGGTTTTTTTATTTGAGATTACCATGAGGCTTGCAAAAAAAACATAACCAATTATTTTAAACATATGACAACTCTGCTTACAAATAAACAAAGAGGAAATCCACCAGAAATCTACCCTTGAACTCCATGCCCCATGCTTTTTACTTTTTGTTGTTCCATGCATATCTTTTTATACTATGTCTCTCAAAAAATTGTTGTAGTTACTTTTGGTAGATTTGTCTTTTAGTCTTTCTACTTAAGATATAAGTTGTTTATGTACCCTCTGCAGTTACAGCAATAGGGTATTCTGTATTTATGTACTTACTGTTACCAGTGAGGTGTATACCTGCAGATGATTTCTTATCATTCATTAATGTCCTTTTCTTCAAAATTGAAGAACTCTTTTTAATATTTCTTGTACGACAGGTATGGTGTTGATGAAATCCCTCAGCTTTTGTTTGGGAAAATCTTTATTTCTCCTGTTTGAAAGAATATTTTCTCCATGTTTGAAGAATATTTTTGTGGGATACAATATTCTAGGGTTAAGGTTTATTTTCCTTCAGCATTCTATGTGATTCATCTCTCTCCTGGCCAGGTTTCCACTGAGAAGCCTGATGCAAGATGTATCAGAGTACCCTTACGTGTATTCTTTTTTCTTTTTTCTTTCCTCTCTAGGACCTTTTCTTTATCCATGACCTTTGGCAGCTTGATTAGTAAATGCCTTAAGATAGGGTCATTTAGGTTAAAATCTGCTTGGTGTACTATGATATTCTCATACCTGAATAGTGATCCTTCTCTAGGTTTAGAAAATCTCTGTTACTATTTCTTAAAATAAACTTTTGACCCCAGTCTCTGCCTCTACCTTCTCTTTGGGGCAATAACTTACATTTTCCCTTTGAGGATATTTCCTAGATCTTGTAGGCATGCTTCATTCTTCTTTACTCTTCCCCCCCACCCACCTTGTGTATTTTCAAATAGCCTATCTTCAGGCTCACTTATTCTTTCTTCTGCTTGGTCATTTCTTCTTTTAAAAGATTCTGATACATTTTCCAATTGAATTATATTAAGCTCCAAAATTTCTGCTTGAATTTTGTTTTTTGTTATTTCAGTCTCTCTGTTAAATTTCTTTGATAGGCTTCTGAATTCCTTCTCTTTGTTGTCTTGAGTTCATTGAGCTTCCTTCAGCACAGCTATTTTGAATTCTTTGTCTAAACGGTTCACATTTCTGTCACTGTAGGTACCTTATTTAGTTCGTGTTTTCCTTGATGTTCCTGATGCTTTTTCAGTATTTAGAAATTGAAGAATAGGTTCCTACTTTAATTTTCACAGTCTAGGCTTGTTTGAACCTGCCGTTCTTGAGAAGGCTTTCAGATATAAAAAAGGAACAAAAGGAATTGGGTGTTGTGATCTAAGTCTTTGGTCACAACAGCTGTATCAGCACTGAGTGTACCCCGAGCCCAGTGGCTCTTGGTGGATTTGGGTAAGTCATGGGAGAATTGCCTAGATTATCAGGCAGAGTCTCTCACTCTCTGTGCTAAGTTGCTGGAGTTTGGGGAGAAGTGACATGGATACTATTCTGTGGCCCACCAGTACCACGTGAGCCCTGAAGCCAGCCTAGTCTCACCCAAAGCCTGTGCTTACTGTTGCCTGGCTACCTCTGATGTTTATTCAGCGGCCAAGGGATCTTTAGTGAGCAGATGGTGAATCCTGCCACAACTGTGTCCTTCCCTGAATTCAAGACCACATGTTTCCTTTTGGCCTAGGGTGGGTCCAGAAATGTCATCCACAAACTAAGGCCTGGGGTCTTTATGGCTTCAGGAGTCTGCTTGATAATTTATTTTACTGTTGGCTGAACTGGTACCCAAGTTGCAAAACAGAATCCTCTGAACTCTTTCCCTTCCTTTCCCCAAATGGAAGAAGACTCCCTGAGCCACATTACCTTCAGTTAGGGAGAAGTAGGGTAACATAGGTACTGGCTTGGCCACCACCAGTGGTTTCTCAAGAGTCATGTGCACAGCCACAGAAATTACCCAAGTACTATAGCCCTTGTGGCCTATCTTTCAAATTTAGTCCAAGCACCAGGTTGTTATTCTTCTGCCTATGGTAGAGTTGACTGGAACTGATTTGGGGGCACAAGATTTCTCTCTTGCTGGGCTGGTCTAAATGTTCCCTCTGTGGGAACCGGCAGAATTCTTCCTTGTGCTGTGTTCCCCTGGGCCAGGACGGCCCTGAGTTTCAATGCAAAGTGCCACAATTGTTTCACTCTCCCTCCTGTGGACACACAGATTTTCTCTCCACTCAGCCTTCTGGTATGGCTTGGGGGAGGGGTGGTGTAGGCAATGCAAGACTGTTCTTTCTGTCCTCTTCAGTGCCTCTTTCATTAATATAATGTTAAAACCAGGTAGTATGAATCACTCGCCTGATTTTTTGGTTCTTCTGAAGGTGCTGGTTGGCTTTGAGTGTTGTGGATTTGGTATTGATGCAGAGGGACAGTTGCTGAAGGTTTCTGTCCGGATGTCTTGCTCTGCCTCCTCTTCATGCTTAAATATTAGGATCTATAATTTCCATCCTGTACTTTTTGCTCCACATAGTATTTTCCTTTTCATTTGGAGCCTTTTCTCTTTTTCCCTAATATTTGTACCCCTCAGGGATTAGAGAGGCACAGCCATGTCCCTATAAGTTAAGAGGACATAATTATTTTTATATAGCCTTATAAATTAGTCCTCCATTCTTTTGGGGCTTCCTTCAGGTTATTACTACTAGTCAAAAATGTTCAGACCTAAACATTATATTGCAATAATTAGATTCTTTGAACAAGAAGTTACAGACATCTGTGATGGCCACTGATGCCCTTGTTAGTGTGTCTCCTTTTACGTGTGCCGCTGCATCAGCAACTTAAACGAATCAGCCCTATTGTCCTGTATTTTCTTAGATTCTAAAACCATTCAGGGAAAAATACACTAAATGCTATAGGTTTGCTGATGACCTAATTTACATTCTTAAATTTTACATCTCAGCCAACTGAAACATTTTCCTTGATAATTTCTAAGTTACTGCACCTTGTCCTTATTTACCAGCAATATTTGGTAAAAGGTCATCTTTACTGTAAAATTTCCCTCCAGAAATAGCAGCGTTTATATAAGCAGCAGATTGTTTAGCACCTTCTTGATAGATTTACACCTCTCTTTCACCCACTCAACAGGAAGGGATCCTTGTTCTGGGTGTAGTTTGTTTATTAACTTTAGAATGGCTTTGGGTTCCTTCCCAAATTCATAGTAAGAAAAAAGCTGTAGTCCTCTTTCCTTTGAGAAAGTTCTCTGTTTTCCTTGTATGTGGTTTTTGGTTTTTTTTTTTTTTTTTTTTTTTTTTTAGACAGAGCCTCAAGCTATCACCCTGGCCATCACAGACGTCTATAACTTCTTGTTCAAAGAATCTAATTATTGCGATATAATGTTTAGGTCTGAACATTTTTGACTAGTTGTAGTAACCTAAAGGAGGCCCCAAAAGAGTGAGTGCTGTGACATCACAGCTCACAGCAAGCTCCAACTCCTGGGCTTAAGCAATTCTCTTGCCTCAGCCTCCCAAGTAGCTGGGACTACAGGCGCCCACCACAAGGCCCAGCTATTTTTTGGTTGTAGTTGTCATTGTTGTTTGGCAGGCCCCAGCTGTGTTTGAATCCGCCAGCTCTGGTGTATATGGCCGGTGCCTTAGCTGCTTGAGGTATAGGCACTGAGCCTCTTTTTTCCTTATATGTTGAAACTCTACAAATGAGCCCATAGCTTCACATTTCCAAGAATTTTTAAAAAGTCAACTTTATTCAGGTGTAATCTACATATAATAAAATGCACACAGTTCCATGTACAGTTCAATGAGTTTTGACAAATGCATATGCCTATGTAACCAAGACTACAATGAAAAAAATAGAACGTTTTATTACCCCAGAAAGTTCCCCTGTTTTCCTTTGTAGAAAATCCCCCCAACCCCTGTCCCCAGGGTAGCCATTAATTAGATTCTATCAGGACGGAAATTTTTTTAATTGCTTGTATGACAGGTGACATCTTATTTAATGTTTTACTTTTTCACATTTGGCATACTCCTTCCCTTTATCTTTCTTCTTTTTGTTTATTATAAATATATACTCTAATTATCTTTAAATATCTACTTCCCTTATCTGATTTTTTAATGTAAAATTTCTCAAGTCATGCTTCTTTGGGAAATATGAACAACAAAGGAATTATAGATATATAGTAGTGATTGCAAGACAATGTAACTTGTTAAGGGTTTCAAACCTGTCATTCGGAACTCTTTACCTTTTAATTAATAATAAGTGCCTTAATAAATTTGAGTACACAATGAGGGAGGATTCCCAGATACCTGGAGGAAGAGCCATTTTGCTCTGCTGGGATCTTGGTCCTGAGCCAAAAGCACTCAGCCAGCCAGAAGGCAGTCTGCCCTCTTTTAATCATTGGCTACACCCGCTGTATCCTTCCTACCTGGCCTGGAATAGGTCTTGTGGTCACGGTTGGGGGAAAGTAGAGTATCCTGTACTCTCTGAGTGTGAACTATATCACATGGTACCAGGTACCCCAGTGAGAAGAACTACCATTTCTGCTTCTGCCTTTTCCCAGTCTCACTCAAATGGGAAAATTGTGGCAATGATATGATTCCAGAATTCCTTATGCAACAGCATTTCAGCATTTTGATTTCTCTCCCTAGATTTCTTAAAACCATGTAGGTGCATCCCACTCTACAGTCCTATAGACTAGAGTTCTCTGCCCAGTGCCAGGTGAAGAGTAATGTTCTCTTATGTAGCAGCCTCACATGGGTGGATTATTGCTTGTATAAAATTTCTGTAGAAATGGTTATAACTTTTCTCCTGTTGCCCTTAGAAAACCCTATTGGAATAAGTGATTGAGGAATATCAATATGGATAGAACCTTGACTTCACTTAATGTTTTAAGGAATGATGGAATCGTGTACATATTAATTTTAGTAACTGATTTTGATGTACCTTGTATAGGCCCTCTAGTGGTCTGGAATTGCTCTCTGAACTAGCAGTCCTCAGAGGCTCAACAGTCTTTTTAATGATTTAATTTTAGAACTCTGAATGGTTTATTGACTACTTTCTGGAAATGTAGTGTTTCTCAAGGCTAGTAAGACTGGGAGTAGTGGTGGGGAGAGAACAGAGTGTCAAAGTAGTAGAAAATTACAGAAATGTTTCATCTGTACTGATGAACTCATCATGTTATACCAACATATAGGTGATACTTGTTAGCAAGTCCAATCATATTACCTAAAACTGTGCTTAAATTAAAATGTGAACATTATTTAATAAATTTGAGATTTTTTTTCCCTAGTATTAAAGAAATGCATACTCTTGGAGGACAGGGAATGTCTCTTTTATATACACTACTTTTTAATTGCTTTATTGAGTATTAGGGGGTTATCAGTACTCTTTCCATGTAAATATATATGCTTTATCATTTTAAATGTCTATATAATATTCCATTGTGTTTATAGCCAATAATGACTTAGCCAGTCCCTTAATTTTTTTTAATTTATTGATGCTTTCATGGGTGTCCAACCTGTGGCCCATGTGCTGCATGTGGATTATTTGCAGCCCATTTTGCTTATCTGTGGTGGTAGATATCATGAAAAATTACACACAGATCTTTATTTTGCTCATTGGTTTTCTTTAAGGTTTGTGTATTTAATGTGTGGCCCAATTTAACTCCTCTTCTTCTAAAGTGGCTCAGGGAAGCCAAAAGGTTGGAACCCCTGCCAATTTTTATTGAGTAGCTAAATTGGACTATTGTGCCCAGTACTGAACAAGACAATCATGGATCTTCTCATGAAGCTAACTTTTGCCTTCCATACCCAGATTATAAAAAAGAAACTTGAAGATTATTCTCATTTTTAAAAAAAATTAAGAAACTATAGTATAGAAAGAAATTCTTTTTGCCAGGACATCTTGTTCTTTAGTGATGGTAACCAGTGCTCTTTTTCTGGCATTCTGCCTATGTTTGAAAAAATCTTCCTTAAATAATCTTAAAAAAAAAAAAAAAAAATTAAGCATTCTTTTGCTTAGTTCCTATTAGGATTGGGCTAGAATCATTTTAATAGACTTTGTAAATTCTGAATCTTATTTATTGCAAAAAATGGCTTTTTCCTTTTAAACAAATAAACAACCCCTCACCCCATTTCCAGAATATTTAATGCTCTAAAAACATTTCTTTAGAAATAAGGGTAACTAATAAAAAATTGAAGTTTATAAATTAAGTTTAGGGATAATTACAATTATGCAGTTGTGCTTTTTTTGGAGTAGTTTGTATCATTAAAATGTACAAAACTTTAGTCCCAGCTGCTTGGGAGGCTGAGGCAAGAGAATCGCTTAAGCCCAAGAGTTAGAGGTTGCTGTGAGCCGTGTGACGCCACGGCACTCTACCAGAGGGCGGTACAGTGAGACTCTGTCTCTACAAAAAAAAAAAAAAAATGTACAAAACTTTTAGATGAAAGAATTTTCTTTTCCTTTTTTTTTTTTTTGACAGATTCTTACTCTGCCACCTGGGGTTGAGTGCCATGGCATCATCATAGCTCACTGTAACCTTAAACTCTTGGGCTCAAGCAATGCTCTGGCCTCAGCCTCCCAAATAGCTGGGTTTGTAGGCACATTGTAGGCATGTGCCACAATGCCTGGCTAGTTTTTTAATATTTCTGTTTTTAGTAGAGACAACAGGGGCGGGGGTGGGGGATAGTTCTTGCACTTACTCAGGCTGATCTCAAACTCCTGAGCTCAAGCTGTCCACCACCTTAGCCTCCCAGAGTGGTAGGATTATAGGTGTGAACCACTGCACCTGGCCAGATTTTTCTGAGTTTATTGAATATAGAAAGTTTGTACTTTACTTTGTATGTAATCATAGTCAAACTTCTCTACACTTTGTAGTTGCCCATTCTAAATTAATGAAGTATTTTGAGAGGACAGAATTCTCAAGGCCAGGTGCCATGTGGCTCATACCTTTAATCCTAGCACTCTGAGAGGCCAACGCCAGCAGATTGCTTGAGCTCAGGAGTTAGAGACCACCCTGAGCAAGAGCAAGACCCAGTCTCTAAAAAATAGCCAGGTGTTGTTGAATGAATACGTGTAGTCCCAGATACTAGGGAGACTGAGGCAAGAGGATTGTTTGAGCCCAAGTGTCTGAGGTTGCTGTGAGCTATGACACTATGGCATTCCACCCAGAGTGACAAAGAAAGACTCTGTTTCAAAAAAAATTTTTTTTCTAATTTTTTTTTTATAATTTCTCAATGCACAGGGAGGGGGGCAGAACTGAAACTGTTATTTAAACAACTATTTTGCTATTTTATGGTTACAACATTCTAATTACCACACATTTCAATGTGAACAGTGAATTCTCTCTGTCCCCTTACAGATAAAGCTCCCCGCCCCAATTAATGAATATGAAAATGCTTTTGTTTAGAATCAGGGTTACTCTAAGCAGGTGGGTTTTTTTCCCATATATTTTATTTTTTTAATATGACAATGATATTAGATTATAAACAGATGTTTTAAATATAATTTTAATTTCATATAAATTTTTTTAAAAGAAAAAATTATTTTTTCTCTCTAGAACAGAATACTTAATGAACCTTTAACATTTTGACTCATAAAAAATTTTCTGTAGACTGATATGCTAGTGCTTGGTCATAGTTTGGAGTGATCCACAGTATCTGGTTCAAGCTTTCTCTTTCTGCTGTTCCTTTCCTCTCCTAATTCCTTACTTTTTGAGATTTGCTTTCTACAAAGATCTACCTTTACTTCTCAAACAGAAATACTTCGAAAAGAGCTTTGGTTATCATATTATATCCTGTTTACTCAGCAGCCTTCCCCCCACACAAAAAATCCAACCAATTATTTCAGTGGGTCTATCTTTAGAAAAAGAGATTTGAATCCTAGTAGGTGACTTTAACTAACAATGTTGCTTTAAGGGTGGCATTAACCTCTCTAAGCCTCAGTAGTAAAATGAAGGACCCAGCCAGCTTCATCGATAGATAACCACAAGGTCTCTTCTAGCTGTCATGATTTTCTGCCTAAATTTTTTTCGCTAGATTTTTCAGACTTAAGATTCTGTACTTCTGGCTCGGCGCCTATGGCTCAAGCAGCTAAGGCACCAGCCACATACATCTGAGCTAGTGGGTTCAAATCCACCCCGGGCCTGCCGAACAACAATGACGACTACAATCAAAAAATATCTGGGCATTGTGGCAGGTGCCTATAGTCCCAGCTACTTGGGAGGCGGAGGTAGGAGAATTGCTTGAGCCCAGGAGTTGGAGGTTGCTGTGAGCTGTGATGCCACAGCACTCTACCCGGGGTGACAGCTTGAGGCTTTGTCTCAAAAAAAAAAGATTTGGGCAGTGCCTGTGGCTCAAGGAGTAGGGCGCCCATCTCATATGCTGGAGGTGGCGGGTTCAAACCCAGCCCCAGCCAAAAAAAAAAAAAGATTCTGTACTTCTGAGGAATTATTATTATTATTCTAAGAGGGAGAAAAGATTGAAGACACACAGATTGAAGCATAGACTTGGCTGTGCTGCTAACTAGGATTCCTCTGGCCTCAGGAAACTATACAGCGTCTCTTCTAACTCCCTAGTATATGTATGTAAGGATTATAAAGCTAAGAATAATAATAGAACTAATAATTATTGAGCCATTGTGTATCAGAAACTGTGCTGAGTATTTCACCAGATTTTCTCCTTTAATCTTTATGGTAATCTTTTAAGGACAAGTATTAAAACAACATGTTTATCATTGGGGATAATAGGTTTATGGTGAGTTATCAAGGGATTCTAGGAGTGTGTGTTTTAACACTTCAGGCTTTACTTTTGAGAATGAAATCACAGAGGAGAGCTAGACCCTTCCACTAAATGCTCATTGGTGTCATTGTAGACAATGAACATTGGAGTGAACAAAGATTAAATGGATCACTGGAGGAAGTTAGGGCCCCAGAACTGCCCAAAGGAAGTTGAAGCATGGTTCAGAGGGGGCCCTTGACCCACTGAGGCATGTCGTTCTAGAATTGCAATTCTTATGATCTATTTTCAAAGTAAACTTTTATCAAATGTTAAAAGAGACCAGGCGCAGTAGCTCACACCTATAATCCTAGCACTCTAGGAGGCTGAGGCAGGTGGATTGCCTGAGCTCAGGAGTCTGAGACCAGCCTGAGCCAGAGCAAGACCTCATCTCTAAGTGTCTTAAAACAGCCAGGTGTTGTGATGGGCATCTGCAGTCTCAGCTACTTGAGAGATGAAGGCAAGAGAACCGCTTGAGCCCAAGAGTTTGAGGTCGCTGTGTGCTGTGACATCACAGTGCTCTACTGACTCTGTCTCAAAATAAAAAAAGTTAAAAGAATAAAAAATTCCAATTTATTGAATAAAAAACCCATGATATTGAATTTTGTAGTATAGAAAAATAAAAGATCATTTAATGTAGCTTCGTTCTCTGATGTTTGCTTAAATAAGAGCTGTCCTGCTTTCTTTACGTGTCATAGAAATGTACACATTGAAATAGTTTTTTTCCTTTCATAGGAACAACAATAAATAAATAAGAAGGGATTTATACTTATATGATAGTGTAAATTACACATAATTTGACAATAATTCAACATGTGAATTTGAAATAACAGTATACTTAGTACAATGAGATCTGGGTGAATTTCCTTAAAATTTTAATAATTGAGCCATATTAAGGATTAATATAATTAACTTTCTTAGTGAAATCTATTGATAATGCATTTTATAATAAAGCATTTTACATTAATCATATTTAAGATAACCCAGCACACTTTTATGTTTCAAGAGTTGCCTTAAATGCAAGTTGACAGCTTCAGGTTTTCATCACTTTAGCCTTCAAAGCACTTATTAACATTTCATTGTCAAAGTTGAAGCTTACCTAGCTCTTTGAAACTGACAAAAGACCTCTAATTTGGCAGTCATTCCCAAATAAATAAGATTTTTAAGACAGTTGAAATCCTTTTCAAATCAATACTCTACATAAAATTTAGAGACTATACATAAAATTTAAACCGTAGAGAGTTTATCATAATTTAGAAGGAAAAAAGAAAGAGAAAATAGAAGCAAACAAAAACCTCGGATTTTTCACATGGTTTGGCAGTTACTATGTTCTGTTTTATCTCTCAGAAGCGCGGAAATCAGTAACAGTGAAGGACTAACATTTCATAATTGGAAAAGAAAAAAGTTAAAGATATTATTACTAAAGATAGTACTTTTGAGAAATAAGAAATAAAGAGAATGAAAAAAGCCTTTAACATAAAATAAATTTGGGGAAGTTCCATGCAGTGATAAGTAGTTTTTCATTAAAGCACTAAGTCAGACCAGTGGTCTCACCAATGAAACCTTATGTAAGAGATGTCTGCAGAAGTTTTATTCCATGTAATTAACCTGGAGCCCGGACATATGTATACATTTATACATGTATACATGTATACATTTATCTTGGTTTATATGCATGTCTGTATAAGATTCTGTTGCAAAGTAAAGTTTATAACCAAAGAATTAGATGTGTGGTTCTCAAGATTTTTGGACTCAGGACCTCTTGACATTTTTAAAATCACTGAAGACTTTAAAGAGCTTTTATTTATGTGGGTTATATCTATGGATATTTATTATATTTGAAATTAAAATAGTTTTCTAAAAAATCTTTCATTGATTTCAGATATAATAAAAATTACATGTTAACATAACGACACTATTATTAAAAAATGTTCGAAACAAATTTAGAAGAATGGCATTGTTTTATATTTCTGCAAATCTCTTTAATGTATAACTTCATATGACAAAAATGGATTCTCATAATGCTTCTGCACTCAATCTGTGGAAACAGGTTGTTCTGGTTAGTCTATGAAGAAAAGATGGGCTTGTATAAATAGGCAGTTGAGAAGGAAAAGAATGTTTTACTTGCCTTTCAGAAATTTTTGGATATTCCACTTTGATACTATACCAAAACTAGACAAATAGTAATTCCCTAAAGGTTACTTGAGACGAGGAATCTGAAATCTTGTCAATAATCATTTCTTACTCTGTTACTTTGAACTCCACTGATCTGTCTTGGACTTTAAATAGATATTTCAACTATGCATGATTCTGTAACTTCATGCATTACCATTTGGAAAATACTGGGTCATTGAGTTATGTAGGTCTTCCAAGTGTTTATACATTTCATACAATATCAAAAACTCATATTTGTTAATATCATTTATCTCAGAAAAGTCATTTAAGTAGTATCACGTTCAGGGTAGCAGATAAAAATTTTCTATAATTTTAATTTTCACTTGAAAGTTCAAATTTTATTACTACTAGTTGTTTTCCTTGAGGTAGCAGAAGAACTGTGTTCATATTTTTAGCAAATGCAAAACACCCAAGTCAAAATATACTCTTTCTTTCAAGTAAAAAATGATATTCCTGGCAGCTCCTGTGGCTCAGTGAGTAGGGCGCCGGCCCCATATGACGAGGGTGGCAAGTTCAAACCCAGCCCCGGCCAAACTGCAACAAAAAAATAGCTGAGCGTTGTGGCGGGCGCCTGTAGTCCCAGCTGCTCGGGAGGCTGAGGCAAGAGAATCGCTTAAGCCCAAGAGTTAGAGGTTGCTGTGAGCCGTGTGACGCCACGGCACTCTACCTGAGGGCGGTACAGTGAGACTCTGTCTCTACAAAAAAGAAAATGATATTCCATGGGAAAAGGAGCTAGCTCAGCTCTCAGCTCAAATAATACTTTTCCTCAAGATAATGATATATAAAGGGGACCCAGAGACACCTTTTATTTCATTTGGCATGAGGCGCTTTCATTTTGGTAATTTTTTTTTCCATTGTTGAGGATTCATTGAGGGTACAAGAAACTCTTTTAGGTAATTTTTTAAATATGAAAGTGTGAAATTTAATATAATTTATAAAAGAGGAGATAGTTAAAAGAAGTACCTGGCTGACCATGACCCACAATAACTAATTTTATATGCTACTATTCATTAAAAGCAGTATAACATTGGTATAACATTATGTATTAAATTCTATTCTTAATATCTCCAAGATTTTGAAAAATGAAAACAAAAAAAACTTATTCAGCCTGATCACGTGGTTTGATATTTTGACTCTGAAAAATGTTTTTAAAGGCATACATTTACAAACCTTTCTATAGCTGATCCCACAGGAAGAGATGTTTGGAATTTTTTTGTAAATAAGATACTTATTTTAATGTCTTCCTTATTAAGACATGCATTTGAAAATAATGAAAATAATTTCATCTTGTGATTTTAAAGCAAGTTATGGGTTTGAGATCATAGAAAGAAAAATAATCATACTTGGAACTAGGCTAATTAGTGATAGATAATGGCCCAACTTTCTTTTTCTTCTAACATTTTCCTAGAACTTGTCTTTGCAGGTTTTGCTTTTGTTTTTGAGACAGACTCTCAAGCTGTCACCTTGGCAACACAGCAACCTCCGACTCTTGGACTTAAGTGATTCTCTTGCCTCAGCCTCCAAAGCAGCTGGGCCTACAGGCACCCACCACAACACTCGGCTATTTTTGGTTGCATTTGCCATTGTTGTTTAGCTGGCCCAGGCGGGGTTTGAACCCATAACCCTCGGTGTATGTGGCTGCTGCCGTAACCACTGTGGTACGGGTGCCAAACCTGCAGAAGGTTTTTATCCATCCACAATTTTTCATGACACTTTGCATTTTTTTTAATCCTGCAAAACTAATTTAAACTACAGTGATTCAGCAATCTTTAAAATTGAAAACGAGCTCATGAATCCTAAGCTTCTGTATTATTTCAGGTAGCTCATGTTCTCTTAGCACAACAAATGCTTTAGTAGGCTGTGTTGCTAAGATACATGTGTGATCACAGATTTTCTTCCTAACATGTTTTTAGTTTATATTTTACATGTATTTTTGATAAAAAATGAGGAAACAATGTTTAAAATGCCTTTTTCTTCTTAGCACCTCTGACCAGCTGTTCCTTTTCGAATGCCTAGCTTATAAGACCCAAAATTTATGTATTTTCTTTGTGTTAAATCTATTCTAACAGTCTAAGGGCAAGAGGCTGGACCCTCATCTGAGTCTGAAGGATTCAGTGAGACTTAGAATGTGCTGTGAGCTTTGCCTGCTCATTCTTTCAACATTTACTTGACAGCGACTTTGTCCTAAGCATTGTGCGAGGGGATACAACTGATGCTAACAATGATAACAGTATCAATATCACCAACCTCACGTAATCTCTGAGAGTAACCTGCATGCTAGGTACTGAAACGACACGCTTTGCGTGCATTCTGTGTGTTCTGTCTACTTTACCTCATCCTTCCAACCTTCCATAAAGCATAGGCATTATAGTTCCAATTTTACAACTAAGGAAACTGAGATTTACCTAAAACCCCATGACTAATAAATGGAGCTGAGATTCTTTTACAGCACACTTTTAATCACTTAACTATAGATAACACTGAACTTAGATTTAAAGAATTTAGTTATTTTTAACTCTTTATGGAAGGGGTGATTAGGCAGATTGAGGGAGGAGAGTTTATAAACTACACCTCCCTGTCTGCATTATTTCTGATGAAAGGACTTATATGAATGAGGTAATCACAATCTACCCTGCGGCTTGGGCCTGAGAGGGCTTTTGAAGGCATTTATGTATTGGGAGGAGGGAGCGAGATCTGAGAAGTTACCTGTTAGAGGCTCAGAGGCCCATCAGAAAAGGGAGCAGCTTGGAAGTAGGGTTACAATCATAGATTTCAAGGATAAATCAAACCTTTGTTAGAAATGTGATTATGGGACTCAAGCAGGATGAAAAACCCAATACTACCCAATTATAATTTATTCATTAAATGTTCATGTATTTCTTTAATAGCTGGTCCTCTTAAAATACCATAGAGTCCTATTCTCTGGTGTTACCATAGTTTCTTTAGTGCCTAGCACACAGTAGATACTCAATAGAATGTTGAGTTGAAAATTGTGAAAGCTTACTGTTATAGATATATACTTTAAGCTTTTCAGTTTTTTTCATTTAATAAATGTGTAGGGTATATGAAGTATTTACATTTTCTCAGACCACATGTCCAGTGCCCGAAAATCCTTTTTTTTTGTTATATTCACGTAAAGATAAAATGCTTTCCAATTATATAGTTACTGTATTGGCCAATCTGGACTCTCTGTTGTAAGACTTATTTAATTATATATGTTTTTCATGGGTAAATACACACACACAAGCATGCAGGGTGCAAAAAGATGTATACTCATTAAAATTGTGATATTCAGTTCATGTTTGACTTCTGCAAATACAAAAGATACAATATACAAGGTAACAAATAATATCAATATATACTAAATGTTACAATTTTAATACAGTTTTTTCCTTTCTTAAGTATAGATTTTGGGGGGACCTCTGTATTATACTGTGTGTAGGAGATTAGAATGGCTTTCCATTCCATATTATAAATTATGTCTGTCTATTTGGTGGATTTTGATGGAAAGCTTAATTACCTATTTCTAAAGACAGCTCAATTAGTTGCTTAAGAGACTACTCTCAACTCATTGGTTTGGAGGTAGTTTTGTTGATTGGTTTTTACTTAAGGAACAGAAAAGGCTCTTGCAAAAACAGAAACAAAAAAAGGCACGTAGCTCAATAACTCTCCTTGAAGCCCCGATAGAGAGCTGACAAAGATACCGAATGTATCTAAGGAAGATCAACATAGCATTTTACTCACCACTATCAGAATAATGGAAAAGATTTGGGAGGCTAATATGAGGGTACATACGCTTAGGTTACATTATTTACATTTGCAAGGTAAAGTCCAAAGTCTGAGTTATAGTTGAGCCCTTCAGGTAGGAAATATACCATATACCCCTTCATTGTACCTGATAGATGGAAACTTACCAAACTGCTTCCTTCCCACCCTCTTGAATTTAATTGTGTTTTTCTCTCCTGTGGACCTATAGTTGTTGATCTGCTATTTTCAGATTAGTACTGAGTACATGGAATGCTTGCTTTTCCATTCTTGGGATACTTTGCTTAGGAGAATGTTCTCCAAATCCATAAATACAAAAGATGCAGTGTCCACCTTTTTTTTTTTTATGGCTGAATGGTATTCCATGTGAGTGTATGTATATATATGTGTGTGTGTGTGTGTGTGTGTGTGTGTGTGTGTGTATACCATAGTTTATTAATCCATTCATGGGGTGATGGACACTTACACATCTTTGCAATTGTGAATTAAATGTATTGAATGTTGCATTGAGGGATTAAATGGGAGGTCTACTGTTAGTTCTTTTAGGATTTTCCATACTTCTTTTCAAAATACTGTACTAGTTTACAATCCCACCAACAGTGCATAAGTGTACCCCTCTCTTCATACCCTCACCAGCATCTGCAGCTTTGGGATGTTGTGATGTGGGCTATTCTCACTGCTATTAGGTAGTATCTCAAAGTGGTTTTGATTTACATTTCTCTGATTAGGGACGATGAGCATCATTTCATGTATTTGTTGGCCATTTGTCTTCTTGGGAAAAGGTTGTGTTCATGTTGCTTGCCCATTGTTTTAGAAATTATTTTTTTAAATACTAGAGTTTAATCAGCAAGGCTGACCTTACTTCTCTGTATGTTGCAAACCAGTTGTGAGGCTTGAGACTGAATCTGGGGTGATTATTGGGTATTTCTGCTTTCTAATGGTTCTGGGTCTTTGTGACACTTGAGTGTCATGACATGTTGCATTTTCATGTCTTCAGGTCCCAGGGAAGCACAGCAGAGTGGAGAGAGGGCAGGGTCTGAAGTCAGGAGGTCCATCATGGCTGCTTTGCTCACCGACTATGTGCCCTGAGCAAACGCCTTGCTTACCATGAGTGAATTTCTTTTCTGAAAAAAGAAAAAGATGTGAAGATGCAGTGAAGCAGAATATATGACAAAGCACTCTGCAGAATCTGAAGCTCTGTGTAAGTGCTGCTGATTGGGAGGCAGTGTAAAAGCAGGCCTGGATTTTTTTTTTTAACCAGATTGTCAGACTGTAACAATTAAAATAAGATTAGAAGAGGATTCTTAAGCCAGTTACCTCACACATCTTCAGTTGCTTTGTTAGGCTGTCTCCCTTTAACCTTTCCTTTGTGGAGGAGGAAATCAGTGGGGTAGATTCTTCTCTCTCAATGAGAATGTCGCTAAAAGAAAATAAATCATCCTTTAATCTTTCCTTCATCCTCATAAGAGCCAGTTGTTGCATTCTGACTTTCTGTGGGTTGTGTTTTCTTTTTTTTTTCCGACATATCGATCAATTGCGGGCCTTATCTAGATGCCTCAGATCACTCTTTAAGATATCAAGTTCCACATGGCACATAGTATTCATAAAAATAAGGCTTTAATGATTATCTCTTATCTGAAGAGTATCCAAGTTAGAGGTTGTTGAAGTTCTCTATTAATTTCATTAGGATCCTTTGAACTAACAGGAATTTCATAAAATGAATTAATATGGACATGATACCAAAAGCTTTATAAAATGCCTACAGACAAGATATTTTTACTTTTTTAACATCATTATCTTGTAAAACCTGCAATGTAGCAATGTCATTACAAAAAAAACCCTAATGTATAACAGTGACATGGTCAATTAACACATCTGTGAACTATGTTCATGCTTACACGTCTTCCCAGGGCAATTACTTGTGAAAGTTAAATCTTCTGCCTTCAGGCCACTATTGTCATTTTCAAATAAGAAAACAGGCTTTCAGGGTGGTGCCTATGGCTCAAGGAGAAGGGTGCCAGCCCCATATACCAGAGGTGGTGGGTTCAAACCCAGCCCCAGCCAAAAACTGCAACCAAAAAAAAAAAAGAAAGAAAACAGGTTTTCAGAAGTATATTTGAACATCAGAAATCACAAATCTACTTCATGCTATGAATTAACATTTACCTTTATTGAGTCTTAAAATGAATATTTTTGTATAAATAACAATCGAAATATTCTAATCAAACTGTAGGATTTTTTTTTCCTGTTTTTAGGAAGTTTAAGCCTATAATAGGGCCTTTTTAAAATAACTCAGGCTTCATCCTAGCTTAATCAACAGAAGTCACTAGAAGAAGAATGAGAAAACTAAAAATGCAACACTTAGCTTTCATTCTCATATGCTGTATTGCCTCTGTTAAATTAGAAAGTACAGAGCAGGGGTCCTCAAACTACAGCCCACGGGCCACATGCGGCCCACGAGGACATTGATCCGGCCCTCAGGGTGTTTTTGCCACCGCTGCCTGTCCTGCTACAGTGCGCATGTGTGGAATGTGCGCCTCACCCTCCGTCCCCTCTTTCTCTCTGTCTCTCAACTCTTCCTTTCAGTCTGAGGACTAACTGATACACATTTGCATCACTTGTTACGACTAGCAGTGACAAGTATGGAACCAGACATTGACCATCTCATTAGCCAAAAGCAGGTCCATAGTTCCCATTGAAATACTGGTAAGTTTGTTGATTTAACTTTAGTTGTTCTTCATTTTAAATATTGTATTTGTTCCCGTTTTGTTTTTTTAATTCAAAATAAGATATGTGCAATGTGCATAGGAATTTGTTCATAGTTTTCTTTTTTAAACTATAGTCCGGCCCTCCAAAGGTCTGAGGAACAGTGATCTGGCCCCCTGTTTAAAAAGTTTGAGGACCCCTAGTACAGAATGTTCACTGAGGTGCAGTAACTGGAGATCACCTCATGTGACAGTTTAAAATCTATAAACACTTCTAATGATGACAACATGAATCTGCTTTTTAGTTGTGTGTGGTATTTTCTTTATGTATATTACATCTAAAAACATTTTGAAAAAGTGAAAACATTGATGATTCAAGAGGCTGCACTGGATTTAAAGTCTTCAATTGTTGATAAAGTATTTGAGCTTCTCTAATTTTACCTTCTCTATTAGAGAACAATAATATTGTTTAAGTTTTGCAGGTTAATAGGTATTAAAAATTAAAATATAATGATACATTTCCCCAAGTAGCCCCTCAGGTTAATAGCAGGGGTGGAGATGGGCAGATTAAGATGAAATTTCAGCTTTACATTAGGAAGAGCCAGGCTTAAGACTGTTACAATTATCACTATACAGTCATCACTGCCAGTGGCCACATATTGGAGAGTGTTAGATTAGGATATTTTACTCTTGTTATGTAACTTTATGTTAATGTGGTTACATAATTCAGAATAGGAACATCTTTCATTTATTTTATTTTCTCCCTAAAGCACTTATTCTATAAATTGTTATCAGTACATCAGGGCTAGAATCTACCACCCTCTTAAGAACTTGTAAATAAAAAAATAAGACTGTTTTATGAATTAACTTTAAGATCATCACCTAAGATATCTGGGTAGAGACATGCAAAATCATAAAGAAAAACGCCTAAAAAGGAGACTCAAAGAGGTAGAAGTTCTTAGGTTCATCCAAGCACTGACCTAAGGGAAGGTAGCCCCACTAAGTGACACTGAGTATTGGCAAGGTGACCTAACTGCGGAGGAAGCAGCAGATGTCTTAACTCAGTGCCTTAAATATTCAGTTCATCTAATTCATTCTACTTACTTTGATTCCATTCTTACCAACTTTCTGATTTTTTTATTTTTGTTTCTAGAGATAACTGTGTGAAGATATCTCAAAATGCAGGACTTTCCCGTGTAGTGATCCTCAATTTATCAGCACATCCCTCTTTCCTTGTGAATTTCTATTAAAAATATTGAGAAAACCATAGAGTTCATTTAGTGTAGCTGAGATTTAGAAAAGTTGAGTAACTTGGCTGATGTCAGTAAGAACCAGGCTTGGAAGCCAGGCTGTGTGCCACACCACCGCCTCCTCTCTGGGCCTGGGTGTTCTTCATGGAGAGTGAAGAAGTGTCTCACAACTGGCTCCTGGAGAATCTCTCAGATTTCTGTTGTTTCATGACAGAAATGAGGATCTTTTGTTTGCATTGTGTTTTCAGATGTCCTATGTTCAAGTATTATTACACGGGAGTCTGTTAGGGAACATATTAGAGTGTACAACATTTGGTAATGACAATGTTAGTATAGTGTAATTTAAATTTATTATGCACTGAAGTGAATGCATTGATGTGCCTATTGTTAACTGCTTAGATAGATATTATATAATATTAGAAAAGCTATGTATTAAAGACTGAGTTAGGCATTATGATGTGTTTGTTGTCAGTAGCATAAAAATTTATAGCCCTGGCAGAATGTTAAGCATTTTCTATGCAACATAAAAGTTTATTTATCCCATTATAACGTAAGGAATTTATAGAGTTCTGATACAGAAGTCTTTTATGTTTGACTTAAAATGCATTTGAAATTTTATTTCAAATATAAATTCAAACATAGCAGTACTAAAAGGCCTAGTGATCTGAGGGGTATTAGAATATAAATGATCCAGGAATTGATTCAAATGATAAGCTTTCACAGTTGCATGTTAACAATAGATAATATGAGAGGCAGAATAGTCTAAAAGAAAGATACAGATTTTGAAGTTGGGTAGACCTAGGTTTAAGTCCTATTTTCACCAGATATTAGTTAGGTAACCATTTAGGCAAGATACTTAATTTCTCTGAGCTGCTGTTTCTTCATCTATAAAGGGAGAATTATGTATCTACCTTATTTGTTTTTGACAGCTTATACATGTAAAGCATTTAGTATTGCAATGCCATGCAGTTGTCAGTTAGTTAATGGGTATATTCCACTGTTGGCTGTAAAGGAGAATAATTAGGTTACAAATTATAAGTCAGGGGACAAAGAGTAAGGTTTGCTTGAATTCACAAACCTTTACGTTATAGCTTGGTCCTGGATATTTCCGGAAATCTATGTTGCTTTTACCTGAATTTTATATAGAAATTGCAGATTTCACTAAACCTGAACTAGAAACCCTAATTACCCAGGAGTAAATTTTGTTATTCAGTACCTTCCCAAACCTCCAGGCCATGCCAGCCAGCATATTCCTCTGTAGTACTTTTTGGAAAGACTGTTGACTTAGTTTAGTTAACCAGAGCGTTATGGTAATGAGTCCATGGTATCACCATAATGTTGCAAAGGAGACGGCTGTTCATGTTACATGAGGTACTTCCAGTTGCCTAGAGAACCCTCTTTCTATAAATAAGTCCTTATATTCAGTAGTTGGAGATTTATTCCTTTGGCTTAAGTCTTGGTCCTATAGTATACCTTACAGCAAAGAACTGATAATCAGTCATTTTGAATAGCTTGGTAAGATCCTTTTTTGTAAACTAGATTTGATGCTCAGTTTGAGCATAGAAGTTCTCTTAACTATAAAATTCCATGAACAGCATAAGGCAAGAATTGCAGAACAGTGATGCTTACAATGTGTCTAAACAATGGGTTATAATCTGATCTGAAGCTCACATTGCAAAAGATAGTGTTTTAGGGTCTTTAATCCATATTATAGTCACACATTACACTAACCCTGATCTTGCAAATACAGGTCCTTGGATACAAAAGGAAAGGAGGGGAAACTTTCATATTTTCTGTGCTAGAAAAAATGCAAAACATTTGCTGCACATTATCTCACTGAATTCTTAATAAATCTATGTAGTATTTTAATCCATTTTACACATAAACAAAGACTAAAATAGTAACTTGACTAAAGACATCTCACAGCTAATAAATGAAAGGGTTAAAGGAAGCACTTTTTTCAGGCCCCAGAGCCCAAATGTCCTGTTTTACTGTACTTGGTGAAAATGAGAGCCTGGTTCAGCACAAATCTAGTATTATTACCGAACAAACAACAGAGTAGTAGGGTCAGTGGGAATTTCTTTATTTGAAAAAGAGTGACTATTCTTTTTCAAGGTCACTTATTTCACCTCCTTACTCGTCACACCTCACTGCCCCACCCCGACCATTTATCTAGTCCTCTGTTGTAGATGGTATGGACAAAGGTAGATACCCAGAGGACTGGGGAATCCGCCCACTGCCCTTCTCTGTTTCCAGGCCAGTCTCCTTCATTCATATGAACCTATGGAAATAACATCAGTGTCGAGGATGGGCAGAGTCATGATTGAAGACAAGCCATAGATTGCCAGTCAAAATAAAAAGCTGGATCCCACTGGTGTTTCTGCCGACCTTGTAGGATATGTGCCCTGCCAATTTATAGCCCCACCTGGTTTCGCCATTTTTGTCTGTTTTGTAGAGCCAGAATGTGAAAGGCACTTTGTCCTTGACACCTAGTGTTTATCTGCTCATAAAGTAGCAGAAAGAGTTGTTGTCAGGCTCTGGAGACAAAAGATAGGGATTCTGATCTCCGACTTTCCACTTCCTGACTGTGTGACCTTGAGCAAGTCACTGTGTGAGCCCCAGTTTTTTGTCTATAAAGTGATGTTATGCAGCATACCTCCCAGGATGGTAGTGAACAACACATAGGACAATTGTGTGAAATGTCAAACGGCATTCCTGGCTCCTTAACAAGTAAGGAGAATCCCCTTTCCTTGCCACTCTTCACTTCCCTCCCAACCCTGTTTCCTCAGTTAACATGCATGTCATTATATGACTTTTGAAAATTAGATGAGAGCCAGAATGTATGAAATTGAGTAGAGGCCATAATACAAAAGGAAAGGCAAGAGTCTCCAGGCATGCTCATGTGGTATTGACTAAAAGCAGATTACAGACTCCTTAAAGACCAGAACCTGTGCCTTATACTTACACAGTACACCTGTCAGCTAATATTTGGTAGAGCACCCTTATAATGTTATCATTCATGGAGCATTTACTGTCTGCAGACAATCTTTTCATCTCTTTATGTGTCATCTTCTTTAAACTTCCCAGTAATCTATAAGGTAGGTATTATATAAAAACGGTAATTGAGGCACCAACCAAATTTCTCAAGGTCAATATTCAAACATTACTTTCTCTGATTTCAAATCTCGTTTATTATACCACACTGCCCTCCAATAAAAATAGCTACTTTCATTTGGTTTCATTTTTTTTAACCAAATATATATTGAACCTTTATTTGTTTAAGCTACTATTTCAGATTCAAGGTTTATACAAAGATGTATGAAACCCAATTCTGTATAACCAGCTACATAGGTAACTGATATGAGGTAGAACACGATATGTCTCATAATTAATGAACCAGTAAAAGACTCTGAAGTTTCATAGGTCAGCAAGATCACATCTAATTGGCACAGATCCTCAAAGCCTTCATGAAAGAGGGGTATTTGAACTGAGCCTTGGGGTCCGCATTTCCTGCTACATGTACTTCATGCTTGAGCTCTTCAGATATTAGTTACTGCTGTATTACCTTTTCTTACTGTCCTTTGTTGTTCCATCTTTTTTTGTTTGTTTGTTTGTTTCTTATGGCTTAGTCAGTTTATAAGGCTATGATCACAAGAGCACTTAGTAATTCATTTTCACAAAACAAATACAATCTACAATCTCCTAAGGTGATGTAGGGAGTAGGAAAGGCTGGTGAGGGTCAGAAACAACATGATCATAAAAAGTGATAATCACCAAGGATATAGTCATGAGTGCAGTCAGTAACTTACATCACTAACAATTTTAGTTGAATGCATTCACAGTTATATAATGGGAGGGCAAATAAGAGGAACCAGTTTTGAAGGTAATGGAACATAACAGAAAAGGAGTAAACAGTAAACTGGAGTCAAACTTGCTCTTATACCATTCATACATGATATACAGATGGCATGAAGATCACCTTAACAAACTTTCTGCGGGAGTTTCATCAGTGACTCCTTAGTGGGAAGAGGGTCATACTGACGTTTGACTGTCATATGTTTGACAGCACTTGTCCCTTTTTTTTAAACACAAACTGTGATTTGATTTAAAATTTAGGGTCCCATAGTTAAGAAGATAATAAAAAGGATGAGGGGTCCTGCTATGGCACTAATTAAGGTTGTAAGGCATGGTGACCAGGAAAAGAGAGATTTGTACCAATTTGCTGCTCTTCTTGATGGTAATATGTATTTTTTAAATCTTTACAGACTAAGGAAGGAGTTTCTCTAAATTGATTTCCATAGAAGCAGCAATTTTCTCCTAGGGCTGCACATAGCCCTCCTTCTTTCACGAAGAGGCAGTCTAGGCCTCTGCAGTTCTATAAAACTACTTCAACTAAGGAGTTTAGTTAGTTTTTTAAGCAAGAAATAGAACTTTCTAACAATCCTAAATCTCCAGCACCCTGTTGCTGAGATATTTAAACTTACTTTTTTTTTTTTTGCCGGAGCTGGGTTTGAACCCACCACCCCCAGCATATGAGGCTGGCACCCTACTCCTTTGAGCCACAGGTGCTGCCCTAAAATTACTGTCTTTTAAGGCTAGTGAGGTAGCACCAAGTGCCACAGATCCAGCTATGGCTGCTGATAATAAAATTGGGATGAGAACGAGGGCTCTTTTTTCTCTAGTAAGGTAGGACTTAGAGTATAGGTTCAAGTGTTCCCTGCCTCCATCCCCTTTCATATATGTACACTAGGGCTATAACATGAACTAGTACAGAAGACTGAAAGTTAAAAAAGGAATCCATATGACTGGATTCCTGGGGATACTGTTGGTTCTTGGTGTGCATTAAACTGGCTGTAGGTGACTGAATTGCAGTTCCCATGTTTGATTTCTTCCACTGGAAAGCAAGCATCTCTGGCTTTCTGGAGTTATTCTTACACTGAAAAAGACATCTGTATGCATTGGGTAAATTCCTCTCTTCCTGAGGTCCACAAGCACATTTCAATATCCAGACCTTGTCTTAGACGTCTGCCTGTGTAGGTGCCTGTTCCTGCATGCCAGTTCCTCCCTGTGTTTGACTGTTTGAAGACTCGCCAAGGGGATCTGGAGGATTGGCAGAAACTACCAGGTGCATCTGAGTGTTGCTCCATCTTACAATCTATTGCTTCTCTTCAGAATTGAAAGGAAATAGTAACTAGAGAAACCATTTGAATAGAACCAAAGAGAAGAAACAGGTACCCCTAGATTCCATTGTTTTTTCTCATTTTATCACCTGTGTGGATGTAGCATGGTGTTTGAGAGCCCAGCCTCACCACCTAATAGCTGTGCCATTTGGGGGAGTAGTTAATTTCTGTGGCCTTGGTTCTCTCAGCTATAAAATTAGGATAATTTTAATAATGCCTCAGAGGGCTTATCTGTGGATTTGATGGGATTCTTTGTATAAAGTGCTAAGCTGGGTTCCTGGAATATAAGTACTCTATAATAAATCATGGTCATAATTAATAGATTTGATAACTAGGTATGTAAGGAGTGATGTACATTTGTCTGAAACATTAGGACATTGGTATTGGTTCTTAATTTTGGAGTTAGTAGTTTTTGTGACTTGCAAGCTCTTCCCCAAAATTAATGCCAAAGTTCTGTTGCTACCAGGTTGAAAGCATAATGGTGACCAAATCCTAGCTATTTGAAAGTAATTAAGACCTTTTTAATACTAAGTTGTTTTCTATTTCCTTGCTGCCCTAGTTAGCTGCCCAAATTGCAGTTAATCCGGTGTTTCTTGATTACATAGAATAATTACTCAGGAAAGATTATAAAATTCTGCAGAGTCAACAGTAGACTTTCACTCTCAGTAAGAGAATGTTCACTTTTACCCAGCCGTAAATTTTCTGAATAACTACCATGAATATTTTCATCCTTGGTTGAATTTCAGTATAACACCTTGATCAAAAATACCCAGGAAAAAAATGCTACCTGGGTTGCACATGTGATTGTTTTCTTTAGTAACTTGGTGTTAAACATTGGTGAAGAAAAAAATTGCTGTTCAACTTGCCTTTTGAGTCTTGTTGTTTTTTCTAGTGACTGCCGAGAACTGGATAAACTTTATTTTAGGCTGTACATGTCTGAAGCATTGATTGGCCTTTATATTTTTAGTCATCACATGACAAAATATGTAGGTGTAAACCAAAAAGTAATTGAGGTTAGGCAAGAAAGCTTTTTACCATTGCAGTCTCCCTTGAAATGGGAGCATTTTATGTCTGTACTAACTAACAGTATGAATTTATGAAATTAAAACTTCTGTAGTTAAAACTATAACTTGGTGTTTTTTTTTTAGAAATGTTTTTAAAAGAATAAAGGGGACTATAGACTCAAGTAAATAGAAATAATTTGGGAATGTATAGAAAATCAATCAATCATTATTTCCAATATCTGGCATAGGGTCACAACCAGTTTGTGCCCTAACTAAACTAGAATATTTACAGGGCAAATAGCCCCTATTGATGATGAAATCTGAGATTAATTATTTACACCAGCAAATGTACTGAAACCACCTAATTTTGGATTCCTTAAATACAGTGTAGCATTAGAATCATAATGGACTACACTTAATTACCTTAGCATGAAGAAACAGAAGGGAGATTGTTAGGGAACAAAATGAGAAACTTAAGCCTCTTACAGTACCTTACCAAAAAATGCAGCAACTGCCCTAAATAGAGCACGTTTGAGTCTCTTATCTAGCAGCCCCCTTTGTATATATACACATACATATCCAAGGGTCCTGGAGCACAATTGTATCTGGAAATGATATAAATGAGAAATTATTCCCAACTGGAAGAATCTCAAGAAAAAAATCTCAAGAGTAGAGAATTTAAATAATGGTTTCGTTATTAAAGTGTGATCCACAACAAAACTCCTCATAGGACCTAGACAAAACTGGCCATTCTGCGGTATTAGCAATGTTGTATACATGCTCCTTGTTCCACATGAAAATAGTATGATAGCTAAACTCCTTTCTTTTTCATCAAAATACTTAACAGGTTTTGCTATATTTAATAAAATTGGGTTTTGGTTAACTAACTTCAGTCCATCATATGCAAAGGATACATACAGATCAGCCTTTTGTAATTTACTGGCAGTGGCTCATTACCCTGAAAACCTAGTGCTGTATGTTAATTTTCCTCTGCTTTTAATAGGTTTAAAAAAATTCCATTTTGTAATAATGCATGACTCATTCATTGCTCATTATCTTCTCACTGTTTTTTGTTTTTTTTTTTTTGTCTTGAGCTAGCAAGAAAATCTTAGATGAGAGGAGGGAGAAACAGAGAGACAGTGAATTGAGGAATACAGTTCTTAAATACTGTTGCTTGATTTTCATTGGCTATCTCCTTTTTTACAGTGGCCAGTCTAATCCAGCCTTCCCTGTCAGATCCCTCCTCTCCTCCACCCTCCCTGCTAGGGGCTTCACAGATTGCTGCTGGAAACTGATTGCAGGCAGTATGTAGGCATCTTTCATTCAGAATGGACATTAATATATTGAACAGAGAATAAAGCTTTTAGAAATGTATCATTTGTCAAAATTGCATGGCTTTTAAAGAGGGATAAAGAGAGATGCCAAGTGTTTTGTACGTTAGCATCGACTCTTTTTATTTCTGTTCAGACTCAAGTTTTTGGAAGCTTAAATATAGATCCCTTTAAGAAAAAAAAAGAAGAAAGAAGAATTTTCCTGGTTAGCCAACCTCTGTTTATGAAGAGCTTCATCCTCCTCCTCCACCTCTCCGTGGTGTTTCTCTGCAGCTCTCTGTAGGTTAGGGGTTCTGTGCTGCCTGGCAGAATGCTCGTGTGTTAGCTGAATAGACTACATCAACAGACAGAGATCAATACAGGTTTTCTTTCTTTCCTGTGAATTCCAAAATGCCATCCAAAGAGTCTTGGTCGGGGAGGAAAACTAATAGAGCTGCAGTTCACAAATCAAAACAAGAGGGCCGTCAGCAAGATTTATTGATTGCAGCCTTGGGAATGAAACTGGGTTCTCCAAAGTCGTCTGTAACAATCTGGCAACCTCTGAAACTCTTTGCTTATTCGCAGTTGACATCACTTGTTAGAAGAGCAACTCTGAAAGAAAACGAGCAAATTCCAAAATATGAAAAGGTTCATAATTTCAAGGTAAGAATATCTGTTTTTAGCCTTTTCTTATGAGAAATGCACATTACTTGAAGTATACAATGTTAAAGGAGTATTTTCTGATGACTTTTTAAAACTAGGATGACTTGACTAAAATGTTCTTGCTACTTAAGATATTTTTATGTTTTATATCTGATTTTATTTAAGGAATAGCTGAATAAAGCTAATGGAAGGAAGTCCAACCCTATTTTCTCTAGTGCTGTTATAATATTCTGTTTAATCATTGTGTACTAACTGGTAAAATTCTTGACTTACACTAAAAAGATCTCATTTAATAATGATTTTGGCATTATTTTTATTTGTGATGCAAATATGTCTAAGTACCTTTGTTGGATATTTTATGAGAGGATTAGATATTATCCCTGTTAAAAAGCTTTGGATATAAAGGCTTGTGCTGTTGCATCTGGATCAAGCAGCTGGTCTGCATTTCCCATAGTTTCTGTCTTTTCTCCTCTGTTAATGAATTGACCATGATGGAAGGAGGGTGGCTACCCTGGCACTGTCAATGCTGCTGACACTAGCAGCTTCTCTCCACTTCCTGAGTGTTTGCTTTCACCTTGTATGTGTATGTAGGTAGTTTTTAATTGTGTTAATATGGTTTATCAGCTGTACTTGAATCTTCTTTCGAGATGATAAGGTGTGTTCATTTGGGCTATATGTAGATCTTTCCATACCATGATATAAGGCCTTCAAGTTCTGTCCTTTGCAATCTAATTCACTAAACAACGTGAGGTCAGTCATAGGAGAACCAGTTACATGTAATAGGCAGATGCATTGGTATTTCTGTGGTAACTTCTCAATAGTTAGACAACTTTACGATACAGACAGTTCTTGAGACATGAATATTTTTAGTTTAGAGAAAATATTATTAGACAATGATTTGGTTTCAAAAGGTGATGAAGCTAGATACCCTGACCTTCCATTTATTTATTAGTTTACTCTACGTTTATTTATTTATTTGCTCAGCATAGAAGGCACCAGGTTCTATACTAGGTAATTTCATTTCAAATTTGCAGTTCTTCCTGATTTTTTAACAGCAGTATTTTACTCAAATGCTAAAGCCAAGCCCTACTATACTGTGCATTTTCCATAGTAAGAATTAGATTTTTGTGATCTTCAGATCATTTTGGGATAAAAGAGAAATTACTTAGTAAAAATATGCTTCTAAGATATATGAGCTTTATAAAGATTGCTAATTGTTCAAGGCAAATTAGCATTTTCGTCTTTTTCTTTACACATATTAAGGACCTTACCTTTTAAACAATATCTTTGATTTAAAATGAAACAGAGGCAATCCCTCCCACCCCACCCCCCTTGAAAACAGAAATCATACATGCATCTAGTTTTAACCACATCCTCAATTTACAGACCTGAAGAATCCATGCAGGTTCCTAGGCCTCAGTTTCTTTTCTGCATGATGTACAACTGGTCTTACAGAATTTTTTTTTTTTTTTTTTTGGTTTTTGGCCGGGGCCAGGTTTGAACCCACCACCTCCGGCATATGGGACCGGTGCCCTTCCCCTTTAGCTACAGGCGCCGCCCAAGGTCTTACAGAATTTTTTAACAGGAAAATGATACCAAATGAAACCTTTTGCATATATAAAATTAGGTTACAAAAATAGCCATGTAGATTCTCAACAAGAAATTAGATGCACACTATTTAGAAATGGCTGAGATTTTAAACTAATATCTCCAAAGATGCCTCTGACTTGTTCAGGAGAAACAAATTGACCTATTAAGAATGCCATTTGAGTCAAGTTCAAGTTCATTGTTCCTGCTTTTTTATCAATATTAATTGAAACCAAATAGTAGGTCTGCTCAAGGATTTGCATAAACAAGCATATTCTTTTTCTTTTTTTCTTGTTTGTATCTTCCACTTATTTCTCAATTCTAACATGACTTTAATGAACAAATTCTGTACAACCAAAAAGCGCTGACTGTGGGATCAGTTGTGATTGATCTGCCTTAAAGATACCTATTTTGTTTTTTATTTTTGAAGCCTGTAAAAAAGTAGAAAGTTTCTTTCTTCTCTGGAGCTAAGAAGTCAAATCCAGCTTGGACTTGCTCTTTAAAAAAACATATTTAAGCTCAAGAAAGTTAAGCTCATCTGAGTGAGTTGCATTACATATTTTTTATAGTTGCTAATAAGATCAGAAGTCTCAGAATTGACCTTTTCAAAGTAATTGAAATTACTTTGTTATTTAAAAAATGTTTCCATTGGGGTGGCATTATTAAAAAAAGAGAGAAAAGAAAGAAGCGGGGGAGGAATCATACTTGACTTCTAAGAACATTCTCCCAAAAGAATTCAGACTCTGTGGTAAGGGCAGTTCTCTCCCACACAGACACTCACGTAGCATGTCACTGCTTGAGACATACATATGTATGTATGTACGGTATGTATGATTCAGAAATTTACTGTGGGGAAAACTGAGCATTTCAGTGGTGGTAATCATTGCCATGTCCTTGCCATTGACTGTTTTCTGTGGTGGTAAAAGTATATACTGTCCAACTCCAAGCCCACTCACCAAAGCCCCATTTTCAGTATAGTTTTCTTTTTTGTTTCGTGAACTGCCTTGTTATGTAATACTGCTCTGTGGTGTTGAACAGCTGTCACATGTCATTTCAGAGGAGGAAGCAAAAGTAAGTGCCCCTACCTTTGGGGAAAGCCAGACAAATCAAGAGGGCCTGACTACACACAGGTTTTTTGTTTGTTTGTTTTGTGAGCTTTTTATTTACTTATTTTAATAGAATAAAACAGAAGGGCTTCCATTTTGCTGTGTTATGTAACATGGTCTCTCTTTTTTCTTGTTGTTACTTACAAGAATTTGATAAAGAATCTATCACAAGAAGGATAGTTATATCTCTTAGGGAGGTTATCATTTTAGAGATAAATGCACTACATTCTTTAAAAACAATTATCCTACAAATTAACATAAATTAGAGTAGAAATAATTTTAACTGTTCCCTAGCTCCACCTCTCATTTCAAGAACTTCCCCATCCTAATGCAATACAGCAAGAGAAGGGGAAATAAACTCAAACATTAAAATTAAAATACAGGCACCCCACCAGGAATGACCGCATCCTACATTCTGAGACTGTCCAGAAGGCATGAAAAATACAACCCACCTGTTGCCCTTAGGAGCTTGCTTAATCTCGCTAATGTTCTGTTTCTACATCAGAAAAATTGAATTTGAGTTAACCACTATTTTTGTTATTAAAAATTACCCCTACATGGGTACTTTTCTGAGTCTTTACCAAGACATTTATTTATACTTAAATGTTCATCTGAATCTTGTTTTTCTTGCCCAGTTGCAGAGGTCATGATTCAATTGAGAACCTTAGCATGATTGTGGGGACTAAAGAAAGCTCTTGCTTCTTTCTTAGCTCCCAGGCAGAGTTAGATGTTACATAAGAGTAGTTGCATTTAGAATACAGCGAAATCCTCTATTTTTCTTTTACTCCTTAAACTACTAAATGTTTCATGTGCCTTGTTGTTTAATTCAGGTAACTCTATAAAATAAAATCAAGATTAGATATAACATTATAGTAAATTAAGTAATTAAAACAACATTAAGAATTAGACTAAGTAGATACTTTAAAATATGAGTTTAGTTCTCTTTTAAGATGGCCTTGAAGTGGTGAGTGGTTGATTTTAGTTTCAGATACTTGCATTCTTCATACAAAGGAAAGATATGGGATATTAATAGGTTATATGTTGCTAAAATAATATGCAAGCAATAAATTCTGAAATGTGAATCAATACCATAATAAAAATAACACTATTACATGGACCTTAGATTATTTAATGAAATTACTGAGTCAAAAAGATAATAGGGACCCTAGCAGTCCTGCCGCTTGGTGAACTGAAGAGTGGCAGTGCCTGGCCCACCTGCTGACGGTGGTCTGTCCTTTCCTTCCAAGGACGCTGGCAAATCCAGGCCTCCTCTAGTCTTTCATTTGATTCACACTTGAGAATAAATACAAAATGAACCAACAAATACAGTTTTAGAGGAACTACATGATCTAAAATTCTCTGATTGAATTATACTGTATTGAAAAGCATTAGATTATTATTATGATGTTCTCTTTTTTCATTATTAAAATGTTGTTATTGAAGTCCATGTAAATTTTCATTATGTTGATTTAAAAAGGAACTAAAATTAGCTATACGTGAAAGAATATTTTTTAAAACTAGTTAAAAATGTGATATTCAAAGACACTACCTAGTCGCCACTTTTGTGTTATGCCCACCAACCTTCACAACACCAGCCTCCCTCCCTTCTTTCCCTGGCCCCGTGGCTAGTAAAATGCCTGTAACACGCTGATGCTCCAGAAGGCTTTGTTAAATGATTAAATAAATGTGTACACAGTATGACATGGGG
The DNA here is from genome assembly GCF_027406575.1 of Nycticebus coucang. Taxonomy (NCBI): domain Eukaryota; kingdom Metazoa; phylum Chordata; class Mammalia; order Primates; family Lorisidae; genus Nycticebus; species Nycticebus coucang. The sequence goes on along the minus strand of NC_069786.1, from coordinate 71,192,171 downwards.
GACCTTTTGTTAGTTTCAAACATGACAGCAGAAAATTTCAACACAAAAATAGTTTCTTCTGATGACCTCAAGATCTGTATTTTAACAGTGTTTCTTTTAATCAGATTTACCTAAGTTTTAAAAATGAAATAAAACCTAAGATGTCATGTTATCTCTGTGGGACTAGGGATACTGTGTACACATTTTAAATGCTCAGGAATTTGAATATACTTTGAACTAACAGTAATGTAAATGAAGGTAAATCCGACATGACAAAATAGAACAGCGACCTGGAATGCCTTACTGAGTTTGTACAGTAACGTGGCTTATCTTCGTTTTTCCTATGGATATGAACATGGATTATCCAACATAAACATTTTACAGGAATAATAATGTTTTTATCCAAGTAAGAGAGTAAACGGAATTATATATTTTTTTCTTATGCGCGTGCACACACACACTCTTCCTGCAGTTCTGAATGTGGGCCACTGGCAAGAGAAGACAAAAATAGCAAAGCTCAGTGCGTAGCTTGGGTTCTCTCTGCCTCGTACAGTCAGACATGGAGAAGACTGAGGAAAAACTGGCGATTGGACAAGACCGTCTCTAAGGTCGCTGTAAACTGGTGTGGTACTCATCAGAGCCTGTGAAAGCCAGAAACGTCAGCCAGCACTCTGCTTTTTACTTCTGCCTCTGCCGATGGCAAGGAGGACCTTGGAGACTGCACGCTCCCCTGGGCTCTGCACTGCCCTCAGCGCGGTGGTGGCCTCTCAACCTTACCCTGCCCGCTCTGCTTACAGTTTGTAATGCTGAGCCTGGAACTTGTTATACCTTGAGTGCAAATCTAGATCATTAGAGTCATTGGAAAGGTTACTGCCTGCCATTACTGAAAGAAACATTTCAGTGTTCTTGTTGTTTTGCACATAGTTGCATATACTTCTCCAAAGCCATTTCATGAGGCTATGGAATTTAAATTGCTACACTTAATTCAAGAGAAACCCATGGTATATTATTCTCATAGACCATGACCCTTTATTCTCAAGACGTTTGATGATTTGTCTTTATTCCTAAAATTCCAGAATGTTGCTTCTCTCTGTTATACTGCCTCTGATACAAATTATCATTTCTGAAACTATATTCAATTTCTTCCATTCAAGTTCTTTAGTATATCATTTTAAAAATGTTTTGAGTGGCGGAGTCATGTCTGGGAAACAGCTCCCTTTCCAGCCTCTTGGTCTTTAGTAGACGTCCCCACTGTGTCTTCATGTGGGCCCAGAAAAGACTGGTTCTTTTAATACATGTGTGATAAGTTACTGGTGAACTAACTAAATCTTTTCAAAGAAAAAAATTGCACCATTAATAGTGTTGAAACATCTTGACCACATTATTTCTCTAATCTAAACCAAGGCTATTTAGGGTTTCCTCACTTCTATGTGTACATTTCCCCATCACTCATCCCTGAAGTATGTATTAAGCAACAATTACGTGCACACCACTCTTACACACGGAAGGGATACAGTTCTATATATGATCCTTGACTTTGGATGTATATATATTAATTGAAAGAAAGCATATGTCAGTATGAGAAGGATGAGAATGTAAGAAGGGTTTTATGCGCGAGCAGTGGCAATTAAAATTCTTTTATGTGTCATGTATAATGATGCCATATTCCTCGTGATTCTATATCGTGTATGTAAATATGTGAAGGGGTTATGTAAAATGACATCTCTACCTAAAATAGCTTGACACCAAAGCATAATTTGAAATAATAGAGTAGGTTAAAATCTAGGGAGAGATCTTTTGTGTGTGATAGAACACTTAGTTTAAGAGAGTAGATCTCATGTTAAGTGTACAACGCAGCATTGTTAACTAAAGATACCACGTCGCATAGCCTAGCTCTAGAACTTACTCATTTTATGTAACTGAAACTTTATGCAAGTTGAGCAGTTAATCCTCATTACTTCTCTTCCTCAGCCTGACAACTACTCTCTGTTTCTGTGAGTTTGACTATTTTAGATAGCTTTTATAATGGAATCATGCAGCATTTGTCCTTGTGTGCCTGGCTTTTTCACTTAACATCATGTCTTCTGGATTTATCCAGGTTGTCACATACGGCACAATTTTTTTTGTTTTATAAAGCCAAATTTTCTGTTGTAGGCATATACCACACCTTATTAATGTATCAGTGAACATTTAGGTTCTTTCCATATCTTGGCTATTATGAATAATGTTGCAATAAACATAGAAATGCAGATACTTCTTCAAGATCCTGATTTAAGTTATTTTGGATATACTGAATGCCCAGAAGTGGGATTCCTGGATGCTATGGTAGTTTCTGTTTCAAATTTTTGAGACACCTCCATGCTGTTTTCCATAGCAGCTGTATTGTTCCCACAGTTTACTCTGATTCCAGTTTTACCACATTTATCTTTTCTGTTATTGTTTTGTTTTGTTTCACTCTGTTGCCCTGGGTAGAGTGTTGAGGTGTCATAGCTCACAGCAACCTCAAACTCTTGGACTCAAGTGAACCTTTTGCTTTAGCTTCCCAAGTAGCTGGGACTACAGGCAACCACAAGTTTTTCTTTTCTCTTCCTTTTTTTTTTTTTTAATTTTAGGAGAGACAGGGATCTCACTTTTGCTCAGGCTGGTCCCAAACTCTTGAGCTCAGGCAGTCCACCAGCCTCAGCCTCCCAGAGTGCTAGGATTACAGGTGATCCACCACGCCTGGCCATCTTTTGTTTTTTGATAATACCCTTTCTAAGTATGAGATGATATACTGTTAGGGTTTTATTTGCATTTCTCTGATGACTAGTGGGTGATGATGACTAGTTGTTTCATATAGTGGTTGGCCATTTGTATATCATTTTTGGAGAAATGTTTATTCAAGTTCTTTGCCCAAGGGGCATTTGGACTTTCTGCTGTTGAGTTGTAGGAGTGGCCTATATGTTTTGGATATTAACCCCTTCTCACATATATGCCTTGCAAATCTTTTCTCCCATTCTGTAGGTGCCTTTTCAGTCTGTTTCCTTGCTATGCAGAAGTTTTTTAATTTGGTGTCGTTCCACCTATTTTTGCTTTTGTTGCTTTAAAGATTGGGCAGAGATTTGCATGCTTGTCTTTCTTACTAGGAGACTGTTAGTGGAACTTATTAATGTCCTATTTGTTTTATAGAACTAGAAAACAAAGCAAACACTTGAGGGAGAAAGAACATCAGGGCTGCCTTTGAAAACAAGATGTAGCGTTGCCACTTTTAAACACCTTAAAAGGAAGCTTGGCTCTCTGTCAGCAGAAGCAATCCTGATTCTTGTTCCCAGGATCCTAATTGGAGACCCTCTGGCACACAACTACATCTAATACAGTATTGATGAATTTATAGCATCTGTGTCCATCTGCTGACTTGACATTTTAGAAAATTTAGTGTCTCCACAATTTATCCCAAATTAGAGAACAAGCCTGGCATGTGACTTCTAACATATGACAAGTTAAGGATGTAAACCCATAGGAAGAAGACACAATTTTTTAAAAGGCACTTCCTATAGCTAATAACAATGTGCTGTATTCTTAAACTCTCTGAGGGCAGATTTAAAGTGTTCTCACCACAAAGTGGTAAAATGTATGTAAATTAGCTCAATTTAACCATTCCACAATGTATATTTCAAAACATCATGTTGTATACAATATAATTTTTATTTGTCTATAATTGAATCAATTTTTTAAAAATCACCTCTTCTAGAATTATGCTTTCTGAATACTTTAGTTTACGTGTCCACACAATAATCTTCAGGGATTGTTTTTTCCCCCACGTTTGGCACGTGTTGGTACTTGAAAGGTGTTAAGTAAGTTAGTGAGGGAAATACATACGTAATATTTCACATCTCTATTTTCAGACCTTGTTTGATGAACAGATTATACTGTCATAATTCATCTTTTTTGTGACTTATTATGTCAACATGACGTAGCGACCCTGAGTCTTATTAGGAGTGAGGCTTAGCATGTTTCTTTAATAAGTTGGTCAAAGCATATGCCTGAAAAACATACACATTCCATAACGCCTTACCTTAGCTGTTGTCTGTATCATCAGGTTTCCTACATCCCAGTAAATTTATTATCATTGTTAGTTGGCATTCATCATTTTTTATGTTATAGTACACGACACAAAAATATTACTGCCTTCATGAAAGGCAGAGATAAGAAAAAGTCATGCATCTACACCAAAGGAAGTAGAATACAGGTTAAAAACTAAATGAGAATACATGCAAAAATAATGAGTTTTCTTTTTTAAATAGTTTACCACAGAAGAACTGCTGGTAGCTGGAAAAAAAAACTATAAATTATGTTTTTTATAAGCACCATACCAATATATTTTTTTCAGGTTTTCAAATTCTCCTTCTTAACTTATCTTAAGATTCTTCTAGTTGCAAAGTAGGAGAACTATAAAGGGGAAGGCCAACAGGCCAGCAGTGCTATACTTCTGAAGAACACGGTCAGCTACTTATTTTCTATATTTTGAAGTTCTGGGAGCAAAACTAAAACTGGTGTATTTTAGGAGGTATTATGCAGACCAAGAGTTTGCCTCTAGCCTGGACAACATAGTGAGACCTCATCTCTACCAAAAATAAAAACATTAACTGGGCATGGTGTCATCCATCTGTAGTCCCAGAGAGTTGGGAGCCTGAGGGGGGAGAATGACTTGAGCCCAGGAGTTTGAGCCTACAGTGAATGGTGATCAAACCATTGCATTCCAGCCTGGGCAACAGAGTGAAAGCCCATCTCAGGAAAATAAAAAGAATTTTATCTATTTTTAGATCATGGGAGTCAGAGGTAATATTGTCATACTGGGTGATATTCTCCAGTCTATTGTATTAGAAATGACATTTTGGCTATCCCTGTGAATGGATTTGCCCAAATCAGGCCTAGAAGTCATATTCACTCTTTCTCTTTTGTAAAATACCTCTGTTTAGGCCAGGCACTGTGGCTCATGCCTGTAATTCTAGCCTGCTGGGAAGCCTAGGCTTGAGCTCATGAGTTCGAGACCAGCCTGAGCAAGAAAGAGACCCTGTCTATACTAAAAATAGAAAAACTGAGGCCAGAGGATTGCTTGAGCCCAAGAGTTGGAGGTTGCTGTGAGCTATGATGATGCCATGGCACTCTACCCAGGGTGACAGCTAAAGACTTTGTTTCAAAAAAAAAATAATAATAATATCTTTCTTTGGAGGTCTACCTGTTACTTATGGCACAGCCCTGATCTCTACTTATGGGTCCACATGGTACACATACTCTTGTTTATACAGAGATAAGAGGCCTGCTAGGCATGGCTTAGGTTTTTAAGTATGAAATGTCTGCTTTCCTTAAGTACTAAGTTTAACAGTTGGTATCTCTGCAATTTCACTTTGACACTTATTGTTTTATTTTTATTGTGAAGGTACATCCTCATTCTTTCAAGAGAAAGTTTTGGCTTTTGATTACCTTTCAAAAAAAGTTTTAGAGCAATTTTTATGAAAAAAATTTGTAAGTAAAAAAATTCATGTTCTTTTCAAATATGTATTCTGTAATGGAACCAGTGCAGCGCAGACAGCTCAAAATATCAATGACATATTTGGGAAGGATATGGCTAATGAATGCCCAGTATGTTGATGGTTTGAGAAAGTTCCACTCGGGTGATTTTAATCTTGAAAATGAGCTACATGCGCAACCTGAGACCAACGTGGATAATGATGAGCTAAAATCTGTAGTGGAAGTGACTCCATTTCAACCTACATGTGAATTAGCAGCAAGATTTGGCATTACTATTCCAACAACACAGGGCCATTTGAAACAAATCAGCTGGATGGATGGATTCCACATGAATTAAACAACCATCAGAAGAGAAATCATCTTGAAGGTTGCCTGTCTTTGCTGTCATGACATAAAGACAAACCTTTTCTATACCATATAGTTACATATGATAAAGAAAATGGGTCCTTTTTGACAATTGCAAGCATTCAGCACAATGGTTGGGTAAAGATGAAGTGCTGAGTCATAGTCCAATACCAAATATTCGTCAAAAAAAAAAGATAATTATATCTATTGGGTGGTTCAGCTTCATGAAACCTGGTCAACTGATTATAGCGGATGTCTACTACAACCATTGCACACAATGTCGAGGATACTTGTGATTAAGCAGCCATGATTGGTCAATAGAGACAGGCCAGTCCTCTTGGAAGAGCAGTGGTCGACCACATGTTGCACAAACATCACTGCTCAAATTATAGAGGCTAGACTTGGGAACTCTTTGTCATTTACCATGTTCAAGAGACCTTACACCAACTGACTGCCGCTTCCAAGCTTTGGGCCACTTCTCACAGGGAAAAATATTCAATTCTCAACAACCTGTATAAAGTGACTTTCTTGATTTCATCACCATTGACTCCCTTGGCGTTTTTGCTGCTGGTATAAGCAAACTACCATTAAAATGTCAAAACTGTGTTGATAGTTCGGGTACATACTTTCATTCATTGTACTGCTTGCTTGAGATAAAATAAACTGAATTTTTTATTTGATATCAGACACTTCATATTTAATGGCCTTTAATAGTTTACTTTGATGGCTACTGTTATAGCTCATTAGTCCATAATTGTATTACTTCATTGTTTTTTTTAAACTCCATTTGGATCCTATGAATATATTTACCACTTGATGAAACAGTTTGTAGACAGTTAGTATCAGTAAGTATCAGTATCAGAAAGCCCAACCCACACAGGTTGAGGCAAATAGGAAATCTACTTTTTTACATAGTTGAAAAAGCCCAGAATTAATTAAAATACTGTTTGACCAAAGGGCTCTAACTGCCACCAGAACCCTGCCTCCCAACTCTGTCTTCATTTTTAGGCTCCTCTATACTAAAATGGCTGGCAGAGGTTCCAACTTACTGTGTTTCCAGATTCTAGTCAGCTGCAAAGAGCCTGGACAAAGGGTCTAGACATAGAAGTCATTCATTGGTTGTACAGGATCTGACAATTAAGTTCATGAACTCATCCCAGAAAAAGTGCTACTTATCTCATTGCTCAATATCACTACAATCATCTTTGAAGTAGTCCCCTTGGGAAACTATGCACTGATGCCAGCACCTAGTCTACCTTTAAAAACAATTTTAAAATACTTTTTCTGGAATGATCATCAGAGCTGTCATCCTGCAGCACACAAAAACATGTAAAAACAATAATGACTCAGCCAGACACCACCACACATTAATGCAGACACACTGTGAGACACTGATTTACCAAGGTTATGAAACCTTACCAAGTTGTACAGTGTTACTAATGATGGTAAGCATGGTGGCAAGTTTGTAAACTTAATTGTCAAACCTCATGCAATGAAAGCTCTCATTCCAGAAAAAGAGTTTCAAAATTACTTGGAAAGGTGGACTAGGCCCTGGCATCAGTGCATAGCTTCCCAAGGGGAGTACTTTGAAGGTGATTATTCAAAAATGAGATGTGTAGCACTTTTTCTAGGTTGAGTTTTGTTTGTTGTTTTTTTTTTTTGAGACAGAGTCTCACTTTGTCACTTTCAGTAGAATGTGATGGCGTCACAGCTCACAACTACCTTCAGCTCTTGGGCTTAGGCAATTCTCTTGCCTCAGCCTCCCGAGTAGCTGGGACTACAGGCGCCCACTACAACGCCTGGATATTTTTTGTTGCAGTTTGGCCAGGGCCGGGTTCAAACCTACCACCCTCGGTATGGGGGCCGGCGCCCTACTCACTGAGCAACAGGTGCCGCCTTTTTTTTTTTTTTTTTTTTGAGACAAAGCACTAAATCACCCTTGGTAGAATGCTGTGGTATCACAGCTCACAGCTACCTCAAACTATTGGGCTTAAGCAATTCTCTTGCCTCAGCCTCCCAGGTAGCTGGGACTACAGGTGCCTGCCACAACACCTAGCTATTTTGTTGTTGTTATTGCTGTTTGGCAGGCCCAGGCCAGGTTCTAACCCGCCAGCCCCAGTATAGATGGCTGCTGCCTTAGCCTGTGAGCTACAGGTGCCAAGCCCTGGGATGAGCTCTTGAACTTCACTGTCTGACCTTCATATGCTCATCTCTGCACCAGTAGCTCTAGTCAGGAGAATGGACTGTGCTGATTGGCTTACTCTCCCCTGGAGCTGAGGATGAGGTGAGCTCCATATAATTCACATGGATTGAGGGTTGTTATCTAAAAACAAATTTATTCTACGTGGCTACAAAATAAGAAATGCATCCCACAACATTAAATGACAAAACCACCAATTGCAAGATCCTGGTATACAATCTACTGAATACAACAACGCTAATAGAACACTTTGCTAGATGAAATGTGCTTATAGGACATAGATGGCAGAAGAATCCTGAAACAGTTCAATCTGTATGAAGGATGTTCAGAATTACTGATTAAGTTAATGGTATTTTACATGTGTAGAATTTGAAACCTGGAGAGGTCCCTGGTTCAAGCTCACATGAAAGATCAAATGAGTAGAACCAAAAACAAAAACTGAATGTCTCCTTTCAGCCATGACAGGAGAATGAGATTTACCTTCCCATCATAAAAAACTAGCAAACCAGAAAAAGCACATAAAACAACAGACATTGCGCTATAGGCAGTACAGGACTGTAATAGCTGAAAGAAGCAAGTGGCTCTAGCTCACTACCTAGAGGCAGTTTCCAAGCCACAGTACATGGAGGTGCAATCTTAGAAGAGTCCAGTTGTTTGCATTAGTTGAGGACAAGGAAATTGGAGTTTGGGGAGGCAAAACAGCTCAAATGTGTAGTCAGAGTACCCGAGAGACAGAGCTGCACCCAGGAAGTACTCTGGAGGTCTGCAGAGGAGTCTTCGTGAAAGAGTGTTTTGCAGAGGATTTATCTGCACATGTATGAAAGGAAACTATCAGGAAACCAGGAAAAAGCAATTGCTCAACAGTGGCTGAAACACAGTGAAGGCTGTGACTCATTCTGCCCACTGGTAGGAGCAGAAAGACTTCATAAAACATGTAGCATTGGCTAAGAGTCCTCAAGAGGGTATCATCATAGTAGAGTGACCAAAATTAACAGTAGACTAAAGCCTACAGTGAAGAAAAACATGGACTCTGTTTAAAAGAATCCAAAGTGAGTCCAAGTGCAGTGGCCCCTACCTGTAATCCTATAACTTTGGGAGTCTGAGGCAGGAGGACCACCTGAACCCAAGAGTTGATGTTACAGTCTGCTGTGATAACTCCTCTTTACTCTATACCAGGAAACAGAGTGAAACCCTGTCCCTAAATAAATAAATAAATCCAAATTGAATCTCTAGTGATGAAAAATATATCTGAAATGAAAAATACACTGCATTATATGAAAAGCATATCACAGGTGGCACCTGTGGCTCAGTGGGTAGAGCGCCGGCCCCATATACTGAGGGTGGCAGGTTCAAACCCGGTCCCGGCCAAACTGCAACAAAAAAATAGCCAGGCGTGTGGTGGGCACCTGTAGTCCCGGCTGCTCGGGAGGCTGAAGCAAGAGAATCCCCTAAGCCCAGAAGTTAGAGGTTGCTGTGAGCTGTGACGCCACGGCACTTTACTGAGGGTGATAAAGAGACTCTGTCTCTAAAAATAAAAAATAAGGTGTATCAGACACTACAGAAGAAAAGATTAGTAAAACAGAAGATACAGCAATAGAAAATATCCAAAATGAAGGACAGAGAGTTAACGAAAATGTGAACACGAGCATCAGTGACAAATGGAACATCAAGTAATCTAAGAAAAGTGCAATTCAAGTCACGGAAGTAACAGTACAGGGAGATCAGGAGACAGAAAGTTTATTTCAAGCTGTAATGACCAAAACATTTATAAATTTGATGAAAATCCACAAATTCTGAAAGTTTAGTGAACACTTAACATTGAAAAAAAAATAGAACATCAAGGCACAAAATAATCAAACTGCTGAAAACCAGTGTTAAAGAGAAAATTGTGAAAGCAACCAGAGAGAAAATCCAGTTAGGGGAAAGAATAGTTTTCACCCTAAAGTGGTGCAGATGATTCTCGACTTATATTGTTTGGTTTACAAGGTTTTGACTTTATGAGGATATGTAGGTGATACGTATTTGGCACATTCCTTGATTTACGATTGGGTTACATCCAGATAAACCCCTTGTAAATTGGAAGTATCATAAGTAGAAAACACTTTCACCACCACAATACTTTTGGCTTAACACTGGGTTTATTGGGATGTAACCCTGTCATAAGTCAGAAGAGAATCTGTATCTTGCTTGAACCTGAAAAATGATTTTGTTCATCCCTCACATAATGTTTGGAGGATGTCCCTAGGATCTAGAAAAAAAGTATGTTCTGTTTCTCTTATATTTTATCTTCACATTTTATCTTTATGTGTTTGTAGTTTTATGGTTTCATAGGATCTTAAATATGCATGCTCACACCAGGAATACAATGTAGGTTTTTTTTTAAAAAGCAAAAGAAATAATGTTTATACTATGATTTTCTTTATTAATATCTTTGAATATTATTTCAGAGTAGGACAAATATGTCATCTTAGAACAAAAGTTATTTTCCTTTTTTACTTTCATTATATCTTACAGTTTTTTTAATTAAAAAAAGCAGCTGATAAGAATACATATTACATAAAGATGAATAAAAAATGACAGCAAAATTCTTATCAGAAACTATGCAAGACAGTGGAATGACATCTTCTAAGGCCTGACCAAAAAGAAATACATCCACTTATAATTATATAGAGGGCAGTGTATCTTTTACAGATGAAGACGAAATAAAGATTGTTTTTTAAACAATTAAAGGCTGAGTGAATTCATTACCAGGAGACCTATACTACAAGAACATTAAAGGAGGTTTTTCGGTCAGAAGGAAAATGATAATGATGTATTATGAAGTCTGTACAATCATATTTTATGCCCGTAACACAGAATGTGGGGTAGAGGAGTAGAAGTCCTACTACCAGAGGATTCTTTTGCTGTATGTGAAATGGTAATATCATTTGAAGGTAGGCTTAAGTTCAAGATGTATATGGTAGACCTTAGAGCAAATTCTAAAAAATGAAGTAAGTATAGTTAACATGCTAACAAGGGAGACAAAATGGAATCAAAAAAGTATGCACTTAACCGGAACATGTAAGAAAAAAGAAAAAAGGTGGGCGGCGCCTGTGGCTCAGTCGGTAAGGCACCGGCCCCATATACCGAGGGTGGCGGGTTCAAACCTGGCCCCAGCTGAACTGCAACCAAAAAAATAGCTGGGCGTTGTGGTGGGCGCCTGTAGTCCCAGCTACTCGGGAGGCTGAGGCAAGAGAATCGCTTAAGCCCAGGAGTTGGAGGTTTCTGTGAGCCATGTGACGCCACGGCACTCTACTGAGGGCCATAAAGTGAGACTCTGTCTCTACAAAAAAGAAAAAAGGAATAAAGGGCAAATGGAATATATGGAAAACAAACAGCAAGAAGGCAGATTTAAGCCCAACCATATTGATAGCTACATTAAATGGAAAGGGCCCAAACATTTCATTTAAAAGCAAGATTCAATTATATGCTATCCATAGGAAATCCACCTTAGATATAAAGTGTAGAAAGAAATAAAAAGAAAAAGATATACCGTGCAGACAGTACTTCAAAGAAATTAAGAGTTAAACATAGTAGTTTTCAGAACAAGGAATACATATTGGGAATAAAAAGGGTAAAATTCATATGGAATCAGTACATTGTACCTCATCATTGCATTATTGTACACAGCTATGATTTAATAAAAATATAAAAGGGTAAAATTCATCAAGAGGACAAAACAATTTAAAATTGATATGTACTTAATAACAGGTTCAAAATACATAAAGCAATAACTGAACTGAAAGTGAAACATAAATTTAGTGTTAAAGTTAGAGGTTTCAACCCTTCTCTCTCAGTGATAGAATGAATAGGAAAGGGTATAATAGACTTGAACAATAGTTATCAATTAGATTTGACCTAATTGAGATTTATAGAGTACTCCACTCAACAACAGCAGAATATTGATACTTTTTAAGTGAACATGGAAGATTTACCAAAATAGACAATATTTTAGGCCAGAAAACAAGTTCAGCTACACACAACATAACTACATTTCAGTCAACCAATATGCATTTGTGACGGTGGTCCCGTAACAATACAATACTGTATTTTTACTGTGCTTTTTCTATGTTTGTGAAATAACAAATACCACTATGTTACAATTACATATGTTATTCAGTACAGTAACATAATGTACAGGTATAGCCCAGGAGCAATAGGACATACATACAGCCTAGGTTTGTGGTAGGCCCATACAATCTGGATTTGTGTAATATACTCTAATGTTTGCCTACTCATAGTTGTTAAGTGGCGCATAGCTGTATCAGTAAATGTGAAAGAGTTGAAATCATACAAAGCATATCCTCTTACTATAACAGTTAAATTTGAAATCAGTAACACATCTGAAAAATTTCTCACAATACTTAGAAATTAAACAACATAATGCTAAATAATTCATGCATTAAAGAAGAAATCACAAGATACATTAGAAAATACTTTGAATATTTTGAAAAATACAGCATACCAAAATTCATGGAATGTGGTCAATATTAGTGATTATAGGGACATTAATTCCATTAAATGCATATATTTAAGAAGGGTATGGGGGTGGTCTTAAATTAACAAAGTAGGCTTTCCCCTTAAAAAAAAAAAAAAAAAACAAGAAAAAGAAGATCTAGTCAGACCAAATACTAGAAGGGAGGCAATATTAAAGTTAAGAGTGGCAATCAGGGCTTTAAAAGAGGTTTTAGGCTCGGCACCCATAGCACAGTGGTTACGGCATCAGCCACATACACCTAGGCTGGTAGGTTCAAACCCAGTCTGGGCCAGCTAAACAACAATGACAACTGCAACAAAAAACAGCTGGGCATTGTGGAGGGTGCCTGTAGTCTCAGCTGCTTGGGAGGCTGAGGCAAAAGAATCAATCGATGTTGCTGTGAGCTGCGACGCCACAGCACTCTACCGAGGGCTGCATAGTGAGACTCTAGCTTCAAAAAAAAAAGATTTTAGCCAAATAGTTTAACAGCTTCCTGTGCCTTTTAGTGAAACCTTTTTCCTAGTATACTATAGGAATGCTTCCACTTACATTGTAGTGAGCGTTAATAATACTCCTTTAAATGACACTCTGACAACCAAGCCAAAGAGAAATTGAAACCTACTTGTATGGAAATGTTACATTACTGCAGATTTGGCTTCAAGGAATTTGTGGATTACAAGATCACATGGACTGGTCTAAGGATTTTTGTCTCACTGTCAGCTTACCTATATACAATGTGGATATAGAGAGTTTTCTGTCACTCAGTAATCGATTGTAAGTGGTTTTTATTGCCCAACCTAATTGGTTCATTTATTTTCTTTTCCTATTATACCTATATAATATAACTTGCGGAGACTGATATTTTGAAGTACTAATTCACTGTTGTTTTTTTTCACTACTGACATTTGGATGCAAATTCATTCATCTAAAGTAATGAAGCTAACTTTCAAAAGAAGTGCTTTAGGTTATGGCATTTGACACTTTTTAATCCTTAGCATGATTCAGTTTAGAGAGACAGTTATCAGCGGAAATGAAATTAAAAAGAAAATTGCTTCTGTTAAATTTGGTCTAAAGCTGTCTCCTTAGTTATTTTACGTTTAGCCTACAGGTATCTCTGTGCACAGTGAACTGTAACCTACCTGGATGTGTAAACAGACACTAACCTACTCTTGTGCCAATCACCGAGTTTTGGCCAATCAGAGGCACCCAGCTGTTCAAACTGTGTTCAAATAAGGCAAATGCTGGGCTATAACCAATCTGGCTGTTTCTGTACCTCACTTTCATTTTCTGTCTGTTTCGTTACTTTTTCTGTCCATAAATCTTCAAACATGTGGAAGCACTGGGATCTCTCCAAACCTATTCTGGTGGTAGGGCTGCCCGATTCATGAATCATTCTTTCCTCAATTAAACTCTGTTCAGTTTAATTTGTTTCAGGTTTTTCATTTAACATTTCTGAAGCTTAAAAAGACTAAAATTTTAAGTTTTATGATAGCTTATCCATATTTTGAAATGGAAAATGTATTTGAATTATAATATTTTTATTTATTATATTGATACAATCTATACTGTTTAGCATGATCAACAAATAAAAGAATTGCTTTGAGAACTTTGATATTTCTACTTACTGCTTCCTGGGTTTCAAACTGATGGTTCTAAGGGGCCACTCTTTTGCTTAGACTAGAATGTTGACACCAGAAATTGTGTTTGTGTTCTATCATTAATCTGGTTGTATATGATTCCATGCAAGTTCTGTGTTAACTCAGATGTGACTTTAGAGGTATTTACCACTCAGAGGCATAGTTGTGATTGGGTGGGAATGGGTAGAGATCTTGAGGAAAGCCATGAAGAAATTTAAACTCTTGGGTGGCGCCCATGGCTCAATATGCCGGAGGTGGCAGATTCAAACCCAGCCCCGGCCAAAAACCACAAAAAAAAAAAAAAGAAAGAAATTTAAACTTTTTTAATAAGGCCCTAAAGTGAATTATAGCAAATGTATTTTTATGAGTGGAACTGATAATAATTCATTATATTTTATGCACATGTTGAAAGTATTATTTTGTACACAAATTAATAAAAACCATTTTTATAATGTTCTAAATATGTGAACAGAGCTAAATTACTATATTTCCCTAGTACAGAAGTGGGGAACCTTTTCATGTTGGAAGGCCACATTAATGTAGCTGTAATCAAATACGGCTACATTCAAGAAACCTCAATGAGATGTACTTAAAATGTACACTGTTTTGTAAAACTCTAACTATTGTAACTTAACAGTATTAATAAATGAAAACTGTTTATTTTAAAGTTAACCTTCTAATGACTTTGTGTCTACTTTTTGTTGGAAAGCATTTGAATACAGTAAAACCACTGTAAGCTGACCATCCAAGGAACTGTAATAAACTGGTCAACACATGGAAGTGGCCAACGTTAGGAATTAGGCCTACTGTACTGACACCTAAATGTGACTTGTGTCTGGTCTATGAAAATGAGGTCAACTTCAGAGGGTGGTCAGTGTAGGGAAGAGGTCAGCTACGGAGCTTCTGCTGTGTTTGGTTGAAGCATAGAGTTCTGCAGTTTGAGTTAATACTCTAGATGTGTTATTGGTCATTCCCAACCTTAAGGGTGTCTTGATTTGGGTTAAGTAGAAGAATGTCAAAAGTAAGAAAGCATCTTTCGGGCCTGTTGCTAAAGCTGTACTCTACTCGTTTTTCTATACTTTAATTGGATTTTTCTTAGCATCAACAATGAGTTTAAAATGTCACCTACTGGGAGCTCAATCAATTCCATCTAGTTTTTAAGTACCTTGGTGATACCAACTAGGTGAGGCTATAATGGTAACTTGAGTGTGATGTCATGATTCTCAAAAGAAGTGAACTGTGGTGGGCGCAGGGGCTCACACTTACAATCCTAGCACTCTGGGAGGCCGAGGTGGGTGGCTTCCTTAAGCTCAGGAATTCAAGACCACCCTGAGGAGGAAAGAGCCCCCCATCTCTACTAAAAATACAAAAAATTAGCCAGGTGTTATGCCAGGTGCCTATAGTCTCAGCTACTCTGGAGGCTGAGGCAGGAGGATCACTTGAACCCAGGAGTTAAAGGTTGCTATGAGCTGGACTGATGCCATGGCACTCTAGCCTGGGCAACAGAATGAGACTTTTTCTCCAAAAAAAAGAAAAGAAGAAGTGATCCTTTCACTAACCTCCAGTTAATAGGTCTGTAACAGCTGCATAATCTTCAAATGGTTTGCATATATTATCCTGCTCACCAGTGACCTTTGCAAACTGGGCAAAATATTCATCCAAAATTTATTTTGAAGAAATGCTTTGAAAAAGATATCTTTTTTCAAAATGCTTGGATTTTTTTTTGACAGATATGTACTTATCATATATAGACTTAGTTTTCACCTTGCAAAGAAATATTCAAGTCATTTTGATTTGACATGATACCACACAGAAATGCTACATTCCTATAGAATTCTTTTAATAATTCACATTGCTGATTCTGTTTTTCGTAACATTTAATTTTCATTCTCACAGAGATAAAATTTTGGCTAGCACTTGTCCCTATGATATCCAGGATAGCCAACACACTTCAGAATGGTACGGCACATCCACGCTAAATACCTCATCATTCCACTTTAGTTTGTTAGGAAAATGACATGTCACGTTGCATTTGCAGGAGTATAATACAAGTTAACAATACTTGTAACTTGTTGCAAAGTGTCAACTTGAATAGTAGCTTTAGCACAGATATTTTCCTGATGCAAGATAATAATGAAAAGAAATGAGAGCATCTGGATCTGTTAATACTTTTTTATCTGCACAACAAACCCTTTGTATTTTCCTGTCATGGAAGGAACACTGTCTGTAGTTGCCAAATTCAGTCTAACTTCATGACATTTATCTTGAAAGTTGTTGAAGATATTTATTCCCAGTGTCTGTTCATAAGAGTGCCTAAAACGAGTAACTCTTCATAGAAAAGAAAATCTTCTGCTCTGACCCGAATGGATTTTAAATCCTGCACCAGGTCCATGGTATCAGTTGATTGATCAAAAGCAATTGGATAATATGTATTTTCCTGTAAGTATCGCATGAAGTTGTTCTGTTAAATTGAAGGGTAATTCATGCTGCTCATCAGTTGTGGTTCTCCTGGAAAGAGGCAATTGTTTGTACTTTGAGATGTTATTGGGGTCTAAGCATCCTACAACTTTGACAATGCATTCTTCGTAATTTCTTTATCACTGAATGGCTTCCCTTTTTTCCTGAGTTATGTACGCTACTTTGTAAGTTGCTGTAAGTGTCATTGTTCCCAGGTCTTATTGCTACTTGACACAATTGTCTTTGCTTTTACTTCTCATCTTTTAATTTCTGCAATACAACCTTTTGTGCCTCTCCATCTAATTTAGAATACTTGTGATCCTTATGAAGGTTACAATGCTGGTGAGCATTGAATTTCCAAATGAGTTTATCTTTAGCAAAAACAAGATAATCCAATTCCCAGTCCTCATTTAAAAGTCTGTTTTCTTCCGTTAGTGTTCTTTTGGTCTTCTTTGACATCATGGGCTGGTAAGCAGACAGAATTAAAAAATAAATGTCGAACTATACAACTGTTCACAAATTCCACCTAAAACAGAAACACAATGCACCATTGTCAAGAGCTGGTAACAGACTGGCCTCCTTGGCCACCATGAACTCTCACCAAACAGCCTCATACAAGGCACAATAGTGGCACAAGTAAGACAAGGGAAGTTAGAACTAAATCATGAGCGTAGCAGCCACCAGTTTAGTCCTTACGACTTACTAATAATATTCTAATTCTGCTGGTCAATCTGGGAAGATTATTTTGTTGAAACTTAATTTAATTCTTTGGTATTTTAAATATATTAATAAAAATAAAAATATAAAAGATGAACAAAATGTATTTAAAAAAAATAAAAGGGTTTGTAAATAAATAAATAAAATTTGGACTCAGTCAAAAGGCCATACTTTAGGACCTAGAAGGCCACAGGTCCCCCACCCCTGCCTAGTAATTGTCCTAGTGTGGTTATAATCTGCCCATATTACATCAGCTTTTTCCTGTACTTATTGCTCATATGTAAAGGGAAATCATTTATTTGTGGCATAGTCGATGTGTGTCTAGTAGGCTTTAATGGTATTTCCCTCAATTTTGAATAGTTTTGAAATTAGGTCACCAGTATTCTGTCATTGGTCTTTCTATTCAAAGGGATGTTTCAGACTATATTAACTGCTTGTGTGGTTAAGCTGTGCCTCTCAGTGGCCCTAAAAATTCACCCCCATGTGATCATCTTATGTAACAGCTAGATGCAGAGGCTGTTAGCACCTGGCCCCCTTAAGCAGCCATGCGGTGCCTCCTGCACTTCCGTCTGCTGCTGGCCAGTGGGCAGGCCGCTCCTATTCCAGGCACTTACCAGCTCCAGCCATTGCTTAAAGCTATGCTTCAGCAAGTGCCTGGTGTGTTTCTTCTGCCTTTTCTGCTGTGCTCACCACATTACACATCCTTTCCATCTGGACAAGAAGACTAGAAATGGCCAGCTTACTGACCATGTTTCTGGCTTACCTATACCCACAACTCACTACTGGCTATAGATTTTTCCTCACAAGTTACAGAGTAGTCAGTAGTTTTGACTAGATTTAACTGAACAAAAGGCAGGTGGGTTGCCTTGATCCTCTACTCTTGTTTTAAGCACCTCTCCCCGCCTTTCATTGCAGGGAACCACGGCATGATTTTATGTATTTACTGCTAATGATCATATACAGTGTTATGCATTCTTTTCATGGCTTCATAGTATAAAGCAAGGTCCTTTAACTGAGGTGCTAAAATTAGGGCTAACATTCTAAATTTTGTATCATAGAAATCAAAAAGTTTAAGAACATCTTCTTGGTGAGACCAACATTGGTCACTCAAAAGAGTACATTCTAATTGCTCTAAAGCTAAAAAATGCAAAAAAAAAAAACACCAAAAAAAGGAGAAAAAGCCTTTCCTGCCCAGCTGCTTGCCTGCCTACCTTCCTTTCATTTTGATTTTGATCATCTGTTCTGTCCCCTCATCACCCAGTACCATACTGGAGAACTGACTCATCACAGCCTCTTAAATGAAAAGCTGTAGCTAAAATATCATCTTCACTTTCCCAAGCAAAATTTCATTTCCCTTAATGTTCTTACCACCTCCAACATGGTTTACATTTGCAGTAGGCTTTGCGGGCATGCTCCTTGGCTGTTGGCATTCATGCTTATTTCTAAAGGTAGCATTTTGGTTCGGAAAGGATTATGAAGATAATGGTGAATTTTTACCTTCCCATAGCATGGGTTTATTTTCCACTGTTTATATTACCAGTGAACTGGAGATGTGAATGCTGTGAGCATGATGAGAAGCAGGCATGTTTGTTTCCTTCCAGTAGCCGGGCTTCTATGCCATATACTGCCAGGCCCCACTGAGAATGGTTTTCGTTTTTACCTCTGTTCAGTGTCCGGGAGATACATGATACTTGGCCTGCACCCCATGGGCCCTTTATTATCCCCTGCCCTGTGTGTCCCTTTTCAGCCTGCTTCTGACCAGCTGTGCTCACCACATTACACATCCACGTTGTTACCTGGGCTTCTGCCATAGTATCCTACCTAGTGGGAGGAAGTCCATTCATTAATCCAGTCAGTCATCTTTGCTTTAACAAATTAATGGGAAAGGAGTTCCTCACAGGTTAAAACCAATCCTAAATGCCATGGCAATATAGTTGTCTTTTTTCAGGTTGCAAAAGAGAAGAGGGCTTGAAAGCTAGGTGATTATGTCCTTTGTTCATTAAGTAATTCATGCCATGCACTCTGTCACTTTCATTGTCAAGATGGACTAAAAGTTTTGGAGGTGGCCTAGAAAAAGTATCTGTGGCCCTCTTAAAAAGGTTGCTCTTCTTGGGACCATCTCTGACTTCACAAATGATGTTACATGCGGAAGCTGATTGCTCTTTAGCATTGTGTCTTACGAAAACGCCATTCCCACGAGAATCCATCGCAGATCTCCAAGGGAATGTACTACGTGCAGGGTACTCCAGGCAAAAGTTGCTCTGTTACAACAATGCAGGGCTCTGTCCTAGGCCCCTGGCTGGACCCCTTGTGACCACTCCAGGCCTCCTTTCCTCTTTATTCCACCTAGTTCTTTTTTGGCATCCTCCTGAGCAGAAAGACTCTTCACGTTAGATCTTCTGACCTTTTAATTATGTTTTGAATGTCCATTGCATTCTTATTTAATCATTTTTAAACAGATAATTAAAATATAAACATATCTAGGTAACAAAACTGTCTACAGATGTCAGTGCCTGCTAGGTCTTGTCTGCAGGAAGCAGCACCTATATCCATCAGCCTCGATGGAGCAGTACAACTGTAGAGCTATTCTAGGTTGCATAATTTCTATAATTGTTTTTTTGTATTTTCTGAGACCGAGTCTTGCTCTGACACCAGGGATAGCGTGCTGTGGCATCATCGTAGCTCACAGCAATCTCAAACTCCTGGGTTCAAGCAATCCTCTTTCCTCAGCCTCCCTAGTAGCTGGGACTATAGGTGTGCACGACCATGCCCAGCTAGTTTTTCTATTTTTAGTAGAGACAGGGTCTCCCTCTTGCTCAGGCTGGTCTCGAACTCCTGAGTACAATTGGTTTTTTAAAGATGTCTTTTTCTGAATTGGTGAAGTATTTGATATAAACATCACTGATATTGTAAAACATAGCACAATCACTCATTTAAATGTAATCACTTTTTATTAGTGTGGTTGACACTAGCTGGTATTGTCTGATTTTAGTGTCATCTAGGAAAGAAACGTGCCTTCAAGTCCAGCAGCTCTTCTCTGAATTCCTGGCCAGCTCCGTTCCTATTCTCCACTTCTCTACACTGCTGATGTGCTTCATAGCTGAACTCCCTTAGCTTCTGATCCCAGATACACTCCTGCACAACCATCCTGTCCCCCTTACCCTCTTCTCTCCCAGCTCAGGCGGGGAGAAAAGCGATTTTCCTCTTGTTCACAGACAGCTGATCTTCCTTGGCTTCTGTCTCCATTTGGCCCCTTGGAGCTGCCACCAGGGACTCCTCTTCCCCACGAATCAGCCCTTCCGCTCCCTTCCGCTGCTTCCCACTCCACCTCACTTCCAAACCGACTACTCTGCTTTTGCAGCCTGTGAATGCAGTTCTCCTCCCCGCACCATTACCTGATCCCAAACCCTGACAGACCAGGTTCTTTACCTTTGATTCAGTTAATTACGAAGCCCTGTTGATTTCTGCCCCCGAAAATAACTCTAGTTTGTCCCTGTTCAGATCCACGTTGTTACCTGGGCTTCTGCCATAGTATCCTACCTAGTCTGTCTTCCTCCAGTCTTGCCCCGTTGACAGTGTCACGTTCCTTAACAATCTACAGTGGCCCTGCACTGCTCACCACGAAGGGTGTAAATTTATAAGCATGGAAAAAGGTCCTGTCTGCCTCTCTCCTGTCTCCTGCCAGGCCAGCTCAGGCTGATCTGTCTACCCTGCCATTCTCTGAACACCACATTATTTCTCTCAGGCCTTGTGCCTTTGATATTCTTGGAACAGCGTTTCCGATGCACTCTGTTCCCCACACCCCGGCCCCACACTCACCCACTCTGCCCCACAAGCCTGATCCGCTCCCCAGGCTGAGGACTTGGCTCATGGGGTGCATCTCAAGCTGCCCCGCAGCTTCCCTCACACTTCCCAAACACTGTCATTAGAGCATCTCCACCTGTTTAATAGGAGACTTCATTCCACCATGAATTCCTGCAATTCGTGTCCTTTCAATCTGTATACATCATCATTTAACAAATGTTTTATGAGTAAATAAAAATGATTAAGTAATGAATAAAATCAATGTTCGTTTTTGATGACCTCTAGAGGACTATAAAAGACCAAAAGGCTGCGATAATCACCTTTTTTACAAACGCAATCCAATATTACGGAGTCTGAGGTCACAGAGCAAAGGAAATTTAAGAAATATGAATTTTAGATCTAAAAATTCAAAAGGGAATTCAGTTAAACCCTGTTACACAAATAGAAGTTTAGTAAGCTGTTGGTGCTGCAAGGCCTATTTCTAGAGCAGTTTCGTGGAGAGCCATATAAGCTACCTTCTAAATGATTTTTTTAAAGCCCCAAATGGCTCAGGATGTTTTTATAAAAAAAGCTGTCCAAGAATGAAATATGTAAATAACAGTTTCCTAAAGACTGCTTTCTGAGGTATATGTGTGATCCTTTAATTGGAGCACATGGGGCCTGCTTGGACAGTTGCAGCTCCCTCTTTGGCACATGTAATAGGAAGCAATGCCCCAGGCCTATCAAAGCACATTTGCTGCTGCTTTTAGGAAGGTGAGGAAAGGATTGGTTCTATTGTAATATCTCAGTACTCAGTGCTGTTTGCCCTGAGTTTTTGTTTAATAACAAACTAAACATCATCCACTCTGTTTTTGTTTTCCCAATGTAATTTTCAAACACTTTTTCATGAGATAACTGGTGGGTACCAAATAATTTCTGAGACTTACTTTATACTTTCGTTCCATTTTTATTCACTTTACCAAGTAAGTAGTACTGGTTATCCTGATCTCTGGCAACTGATTAGCCAGTTTGTGTGCAGAGACTTTTCTCTAAAAGTAACTTCACAATTCATGATTATATACTTTTCTCTAAAAGTAACTTCACAATTCATGATTATATACTTTTCTTTATGAATCAGTGCCATCTACACAGTATTTCACTTGTTCCCATCAGAGCAAAGCAAGATCACATACTTCATCCCATTTTCTTCACTCTGAGGAACACAAGGATGTCACAGAATGTCTGAATGTTGATCTTGGGCTCTGCTTCAGCAACTTCAGGAAATGCTTTCAATTTACAGGCTCTGAACATCTTTAATAACCCAGAAACAACTGTGTCTGCATTCCTGACCCTTTTCCATAAAGACATAGCAGGGATTGTGGCCTGGTTTTCAAAATCAACATAAAATTTTGTGCTCAAGCTCCCTTGGCAACAACCAAGAGTCACAAGCGCATACCTACTTTGAATAAACCCTGGGCCCGTTGCAGCTTGGCTATTTTGGCCAATTTAATATTTTGAATTCTTACATACCATATTTCATTGATTCCTAAATGTACATTTTATTTTGTATTTTAATGTCTCTTGGGGTTTACAGTCAATGGCTTATCGTAACTAAATTGGCATGGTTTTTCTTACTTTTTTTTTTTTTTTAATTGTTGGGAATTCATTGAGGGTACAAGAAACCAGGTTACACTGATTGCATTTGTTAGGTAAAGTCCCTCTTACAATTGTGTCTTGCCCCCGAAAGGTGTGGCACACACCAAAGCCCCACCCCCTCCCTCCTTCCCTCTCTCTGCTCTTCCTTTCTCCACCCCTCCCTCCTTATTTCTCTCTCTGCTCTCCCCTTCCCCCACCCCCACCGCATCCTTAATTGTCATCAATTGTCCTTATATCAAAATCGAGTATGTAGGATTCATGCTTCTCCATTCTTGTGATGCTTCACTAAGAATAATGTCTTCCACTTCCATCCAGGTTAATACAAAGGGATGTAAAGTCTCTATTTTTTTAAAATGGCTGAATAGTATTCCATGGTGTACATATACCACAGCTTGTTAATCCATTCCTGGGTTGGTGGGCATTTAGGCAGTTTCCACATTTTGGCGATTGTAAAATTGAGCTGCAATAAACAGTCTAGTACAAGTGTCCTTATGATAAAAGGATTTTTTTGCCTTCTGGGTAGATGCCCAGTAATGGGATTGCAGGATCAAATGGGAGGTCTAGCTTGAGTGCTTTGAGGTTTCTCCATACTTCCTTCCAGAAAGGTTGTACTAGTTTGCAGTCCCACCAGCAGTGTAAAAGTGTTCCCTTCTCTCCACATCCACACTAGCATCTGAAGTTTTGAGATATTGTGACGTGGGCCATTCTCGCTGGGGTTAGATGGTATCTCAGGGTGGTTTTGATTTGCATTTGTCTAATAAATATGGATGATGAGCATTTATTCGTATGTTTGTTAGTCATTCATCTGTCTTCTTTAGAGAAGGTTCTATTCATGTCTCTTGCCCATTGATATATGGGATTGTTGGCTTTTCTCACATGGATTAATTTGAGTTCTCTTTAGATTCTAGTTATCAAGCTTTTGTCTCATTCAAAATATGCAAATATCCTTTCCCATTGTGTAGGTTGTCTGTTAGCTTTAGTTGTCTCCTTAGCTGTACGGAAGCTTTTCAGTTTAATTGAGTCCCATTTGTTTATTTTTGTTGTTGTTGCAGTTGCCAAGGCAGTCTTCGTGAAGTATTTCCCCAGGCCAATATCTTCCAGTGTTTTTCCTATGCTTTCTTTGAGGATTTTTATTGTTTCATGCCTTAAATTTAAGTCCTTTATCCATCTTGAATTAATTTTTGTGAGTGGAGAAAGGTGTGGGTTCAGTTTCAGTCTTTTACATGTGGATATCCAGTTCTCCCAGCACCATTTATTGAATAGGGACTCTTTCTCCCAAGGTAAGTTCTTATTTGGTTTATTGAAGATTAGGTGGTTGTAAGATGTTAGTTTCATTTCCTGGTTTTCTGTTCAATTCCAAATGGCTATGTCTCTATTTTTGTGCCAGTACCATGCTGTCTTAACCACTATGGCTTTGTAGTACAGCCTAAAATCTGGTATGGTGATGCCACCAGCTTTGTTTTTATTACTAAGAACTGCCTTAGCTATACGGGGGCTTTTCTGGTTCCATACAAAATGCACAATCCATTTTTCCAAATCTTGAAAGTACGATGTTGGTATTTTAATAGGAATGGCATTGAATCAGTAGATTGCTTTGCGAAGTATAGACTTTTTTTTTTTTTTTTATTGTTGGGGATTCATTGAGGGTACAATAAGCCAGGTTACACTGATTGCAATTGTTAGGTAAAGTCCCTCTTGCAATCATGTCTTGGAAGTATAGACATTTTAACAATGTTGATTCTTCCCATCCATGAGCATGGTATGTTCTTCATTTGTTAATATCCTCTGCTATTTCCTTTCTTAGGATTTCATCATTTTCTTTATAGAGGTCCTTCACCTCCTTCGTTAGATATATTCTTAGGTATTTCATTTTCTTTGAAGCTATGGTGAAGGGAGTTGTGTCCTTAATTAGCTTCTCATCTTGACTGTTATTGGCTTATACAAAGGCAACTGACTTATGGACATTGATTTTATATCCTGAGACATTACTGTATTTTTTGATGACTTCTAGGAGTCTTGTGGTTGAGTCTTTGGGGTTTTCTAAGTATAAGATCATGTTGTCAGCAAAGAGGGAGAGTTTGACCTCCTCTGCTCCCATTTGGATTCCCTTTATTTCCTTGTCTTGCCTAATTGTATTGGCTAGAATTTCCAGCACTATGTTGAAAAGTAAAGGTGACAGAGGACAACCTTGTCTGGTTCCAGTTTTAAGAGGAAAGGCTTTCAGTTTTACTCCATTCACTAAAATATTAGCTGTGGGTTTGTCATAGGTAGCGTCAATCATTTTCAGAAATGTGCCACCTATGCCTATACTCTTCAGTGTTCTAATTAGAAAAGGATGCTGGATTTTATCGAATGCTCTTTCTACATCTATTGAGAGTATCATATGGTCTTTATTTTTGCTTCTGTTAATATGGTGGATAACATTTATGGACTTGCATATGTTAAACCAGCCTTGCATCCCTGGGATGAAACCTACTTGATCATGATGTATGACTTTTTTGATGATAAGCTGTGGCATGGTTTTTCTAAATGGACCATTTATAATGGTATGTCTTACATTAATGCATCTTAAATATGAAGAAGTTTTA
Source organism: Nycticebus coucang (assembly GCF_027406575.1). Taxonomy (NCBI): domain Eukaryota; kingdom Metazoa; phylum Chordata; class Mammalia; order Primates; family Lorisidae; genus Nycticebus; species Nycticebus coucang. The sequence goes on along the minus strand of NC_069786.1, from coordinate 71,166,782 downwards.
TATGTATATCTTAAAAATGTACTTGGTTTCTAAGACCTAGTAATACATTAATATAGCAATTCTCAAAATTATAATCTTAGATGTGAATTTCATTAATTGCTTCTGTTAAGAGGGTATTTGTGTTGGCATCAAATTGTGACAGTTTATAGTTTTCACTTTTGTTTTATGGTTTCTGTAAGACAAAATCATATATATAAGAAATAATCTCAAGTAAGTCTAATTTGATAGAGAGCAATGCCTTCCTAATACCTTCTACCTTTTTAACTCATTTCTTAAGTGTATCTTCAGCCAGTATTTCCCCAGAAATCTTAAATTATTATTGTTAAGAGTAAAAGTTTTCCTTCTTTTATTCTTTAACATTTGGGGTTTGGATTCATTGCATCTGTGTTCTACCAGTATGTTTTTATTTGAGTTAAGCGAGAGTATTTTCTCTTTCCTATGTATATAAAAGTCATGGGCTCTTTGCATCTAAATCCTTTCTTCTTTGCAGGTCCCTTTCCCTTTCTCAGGGAAGAAGGAATTAAATGCTATAAAGCCTATTAACGAGCTAGAATGCTTAGTGAATACTTTGCTTACTATATTCAAACATGGTTTCCAATTACTTACAGCTTCTGCAGGTTCTAAAATACATTAATTCTCTTTTCTAAGATAATAAGTATCAAATGTTTTGCACAGAAATTGGCCCTTTTGGTGATCCCGTTTTGACCATAAGTGTCACCTTTAACATCTACCTCTGGTCACCAAAGGTGGATTATCTGAAAAACTCCTTACAGGCCCAATATAGACTCTGTGTTGCTTCTTATCCTTTTTCGTGTGGTAATACTTTCCTTATCTCCATTTCATGTAGAAATGCCAGGATTTGTGTAACACACTGATAAGGCTGCTTGCACCTGGGGATATCCTGGGAAAACTCCACTGAAGGAATGGTTTTCAATAGTAAATCGCAGAATATTGGTTTGATTTATCACTGTTAAAACAAAAAAGAAATCAAATTCTGAAAAAAATGTTGGCAGTTTGTCACTTCCACTTAACCAACTTTCTTCTAAATGTAGCCATATGCCTCGCCACTTCTAACTGTGGCTTTTATGTTAGTACCTTGATGTGGAATAATCTCATTCATTTGTTTCCCCTGTCCCCACTTTGCCCCTGTTTCTACCAGGTCCACACGTTCAGAGGGCCACACTGGTGTGAGTACTGTGCCAACTTCATGTGGGGTCTCATTGCTCAGGGAGTGAAATGTGCAGGTAAGCGTTCTTCCCCCGTCCCCTGAGTGAGTCAGTCATGAAGCTGTTAGGAATATGGTGTAAGGAGGTTTGCTGCCGTGTTTGTGCAGTAGGCTGGATCCTAGTTTGCTCTGTGCACATGCAGTAGGCTGAATTTTCAAGCAGTTGCTTTGGAAATGATATTTTATCTGCCCTTAACCTTCTTGGACTTGAAGGGCAGCAGACCAGGGATCTGGCATTAATCCAGTGAAAAGAAAGAATCAGCTTTTTCAAAAAGTCTGATAAAAGGAGATAAAAGTAAGGAAGTTATATTTAATACTTGCCTTTGATGTTTCAGTAACTAAATTTATAAAATGATTTTTTTAAAAAAAAGCAATGTACAGGGACCTATGATTGTTGCCTTGGAAACTGAATTTTAAAGACAACTTGTTAAGCTGGATTGTCCTTACTAAATTTTTGCGAAATCATATTGAAGCTTTAAAGATTTGTGAATTTATCTTCAAAGATTGTTATCAATTCTGAAAAAAACCACTTAGTCACTAATATTTTTTGTGAATTTTTGAAACTTTGAACGTACCAAATTCTTTTTGTAAAATATGACCACGATATTTAGAAACTTTAAGATTTACACATAATGAAATAACGGGGATTTACTGAGATACTTTATGAAATAAATAAGACTTATCATGTGAAACCACATAGAACAACTGTACTGAGTACTGACCACCTATTCAAACGACTCTAAATTCTGGCATGCACTTAAAAATAATTATCTAAATTCTGATTGTATAGTATTTGGTCATGAAAGATTCTTTCTGCTGTTTAAGTTATGAAACTTAAAAATGTCTTCTTACATGTCTTTTAGCATGAAGCTTTACACTAAAAATGTATTCTAAGGGAAAGTATTTCAAAATGGTAACTATAGTAACTGTCAAATTTATCACTGTAAACATTCTCATTTCTTTTGTGGCATGATTTTGATTTTAAATGGAATATTTTTGTTGTCCATTATGCGCAGAAATTTCTGGGGTCTGATTTTTCTTATTTCTAAATTGCATTTTTTTTAATAGCAGGATACAATACACATCCCATGGGAATGTTCCAAGTCATTTTCTTTCACCATTATTTCCTTACCTTCCTTTCCATATATCATTAAGGTATAATAAGTTTCCAAGCATATATCACTATTCAAGGACCTTCCTGCTGCAGGAAGTGGAATAATAATTCACAACTATGGGCCTTGAACTATGCAGAGGTGTTTGTCAAGGAGAGGCTGAGCTCAGAGTGCAGTCTGAGTAAATGAAGAAAACATTTTTGTTATGGCTGGTGATTATGCAGAGTCAGGGTGAGGAACCGTCATTAAGAAGGTTGTAGTTGGCGGTGACAGTAGCTCCGTGGGTGGGGTACTGGCCACATGCAACAAGGCTGGCAGGTTTGAGCCCAGCCCAGGCCAGCTAAAATACAACAATGACAACTGCAACAACAATAACAACAACATAATAGCTGGGCATTCTGGCAGGTACCTGTAGTCCCAGATATTTAGGAGGCTGAGGCAAGAGAATCACGTAAGCCTAAGAGTTTGAGGTTGCTCTGAGCTGTGACACCACAGCACTCTACCCAGGGTGACATAGTGAAACTCTGTCTCAAATAAAATTAAAATAAAAAAGGTTGTAGTTGTGCCTTTGAACTGGAAGGGAACAAGGTGGGATGGAAAGTATTGATAGGGGCATGAAGACAGTCTACATTGTGCCTTTTCAAAGTCAAAAGGATACTCTCTCCAGAGCACAAATTACCTGCTCAAAAATAATGGTATCAATAAGCCTGGTTTCCATTAATGAGACGATCTTGACCAGCTGACACTGAAACAGTTTCTTAAACATTTTATGAAACTAAACTGACTTAAAAGTTTTTCTTTAAGAGAGTAATGATATGTGGTATCATTCATTTTGAAAGAGTAAAGAACATCTTCCATATGAATTCAGCTATTAAACAGAGTATAGGTACAACACCTGTGTTGTTGAATAATCTTAATATGCTACAGTCTACATTTGAAAGAAATGTTTTGGAACATTTACTGGTGTAATATGGAACAAAGGAAAAAGAAAACTGTTCCCTGTGTCCCTGTGGCCACCTACAGAGAGCCCCACCTCTGGTGATGAGTAAAGGTCAGGAACTGAAAGAAAAGCCAGGAGATATTTCATTTTTTATTATATCTTATCCTTAAAAGCATTATGCTCTATATTACTTGAACCATGTTAATGTATGTGATATAAGCATAAGCCAACCCATTTGAAAAATGTATAAAGTTGGGGTTCAAATTAGTTCTGTTTTCTGTGGCAGCTAATTACATTTGGATTAATAATGGGATTCAGCCTAACAAAACAAATCATTAGGTTACGTACTTTGTGTTTATTAGGTAAAGTTCGAGTTGTAGTTGGGCCCTTCACCCAGGGGATGTTCTACATTGTGCCCATTAGGTGAGAGCCTACCAATTCCATTTGAATTTAATTGTGTTTTTCTCATGTGGAGCTGTAGTTGTTTATCTGTTGGCTTCATATTAGTGTTGCATACACTGGATACTTGCTTTTCCACTCCTGTGATGCTTTACTAAGAAGAATGTTCTTCAACCAGGTAAATACAAAAGATGTAAAGTCTCCATCTTTCTTACGGCTGAATGGTATTCCATGGTGTACATATACCACTCTTTATTCATCCATGAGTTGATGGGCATTTGGGTTGATTCCACATCTTGGCAATTGTGAATTGAGCTGTGATGAACATTGTAGTGCAAATGTCCTTATGGCACAATGATTTTTTTTTTTTTTTTCTGGATAGATACCTAGTAATGGGATTAAGGGATCAAATGGAAGGTCTACTTTTAGCTCTTTGAGGATTCTTCATCCTTTTTCCTATCAGCAGTGTACAAATGTTCTCTTCTCTCCACATCCATGCCAGCATCTGCACCTTAGGGACTTTGTGATTCAGGCTGTTCTCACTGGGGTTAGATGATATCTGAGAGTGGTTTTGGTTTTCATTTCTCTGCTGATTAGGGACAATGAACATTTTTTCGTGCGTTTTTTTGTTTGTTTTTGCCATTTGTCTTCAGAGAAGGTTCTGTTCATATCTTTTATCTAGTTATAGATGGGATCGTTTGCTCTTATTGATTAGTTTGAGTTCTCAGTAGATTCTCGTTATCAGCCCTTTGTTAGATTCATAGCAGGCAAATATCTCAGCAACACCAAAAACAAAGGAATGGGATATGATTAAACTAAAATGCTTCTGCACACCAAGGGCTACAACAGCTAAAGCATACAGACAGTGGGATTCTTAGGTCTAAAGTTCATCTGGCCTTTTAACATTCACTTTTATCTAAACTTGAATGCAAAGAATTAAGAATTTAAAGAGCTCACACTAGCAGCTCCACAAAGATGTCCACTTTCTAATCCCTGGAACCTCTGCGTTTAGTTGCCTTTCATAGCACAAGGAACTTTGCAGATGTGGTTAAATTATGGATATTGAGAGGGTTGTCTTGGCTGTTTTAACAAAATACCACGAACTAAGTAACTTATGAAGAACAGAAATATGTATCTCAAAATTCTAGAGGCTAGAAAGTCCAAGATTAGAGGGCTGGCAGGTTCATTGTCTGTTGGAGGGTTCAGTCTCTACTTCCAAGATGGCTCCTTAAAGGCTGTGTCCTCTGGAGAGGAGGAACACTGTGTCTTCATGTGGCAGAAAGCAGAGGGGCAAGAAAGGGACCAACTCCCTCTGTCAAGCCCCGTATAAGAGCACCAAGTCACATTCATGAGGAAAAAATCCCTCATGGCTTAATCACCTCTTAAAGCCCCCATCTCTTGATACTATCATATTGGCAACCCCTGAATTTTGGAGAGAACACTTTCAAACCACAGCAGGGAGATTACGCTAGATACTCATGGTGGACTCAGATGAATCACAATTACAAGGTTCTTTATAAAAGGGAGGCAGGAAATCGAGTCAGCGAAAAGTCATTGTAAGGCCAGAAGCAGAAGTCAGAAGGAATGACTGCTGGCTCTGCAGATGGAGGAGCAGCCACGAGCTGAGGAATGCAGGTGGCCCTTTCTCCTGCAGCCTCCAGAAGGAACGCAGACCTGCTGACATCTTGATTTTAACCCAGTGAAATTGATTTTGGATTTTTGACCTCCAGAACTGTGCTATAATAAATCACTGTTAAGCTGCAAGTTTCAAGCAGCAACTGTAGACTAATAGCCACTAAACCTTAAAGACATTATTTCCAAAGAAAAATGGCAGGCTGACTGTCAGAAAAAAAAGATACATTTATCTGCTTTTGATCTCTAGGACAGCTTGCTTTGTTTTGGCTGCTTTTTTCAAAAATCCACCCAGGCAGAAGAGAGCTTGTCAAGAATGTTTAAGTGTTTGCCCAAAGTGGCAATTTTGTATCCTTCCCAACCTACTTTTTTCTTACACCATGTGAAAGTATGAGTTGCTGTGCTGGTGTTCCAAACACCAGGCTGGCAGTGTTGCTGTAGGAGTCAGACTCAATCCAGCTGATGCCACGCAAGCTACCCTTCAGGACAAAAAGCACAAAGCTTGCTGCTAGACACACCACCGCCAACGGGAACAGCAGAGGACTAGTAGCAGGGACAATCCCAGAATGCCCGGTATTACCTTCCAGGAGCCATTCAGAAGCAGGCAGTCCAGGGGACATCCTAGGCAAAAGGTTAGGACATCCACCAGAGTCTCCCTGACTCTAACCTCTAAGAAATAAGGGAAGTGATCCTGCAAGGGAACAGCGAACTGCAGCTTGGGACTGCTTCTCTTCCTGCTGAAAGATTTAAAAGTAACATTCAAAGGAAAGGATGGTCATTATTCACTTATATAGTATCTTCAAATAGTTTTTTCTTATGAAACTTAAGCTTATAAGTTAATCTCTTATAATATAATCGTTGACATTGCCATACATCCCTCCATAGAAAAAAGAGCATCATTTCACCAGCATTCCTGAGTTGTTTTCATTTTAGCCTTACCAGAATATTCTAAGAGGTTAAGGTTAATAATTATTTTAAATTAGACATGTCAGTTTAATATTAGTTGCTTATTAAAATGTCTTCATATATCCAGGGTATCATCATTGCTGCCTCCAAAAGGAAATGACAGCAGTTTCTTTCTTAATAATAAAATACAGGCATTTGTTACTTCAAGTACACAAGCACTTAAGTTTTCTGTTGAAGAAAAGAAGTGGAAGTAATATCTTTTATTTTCATTTCTGTTTTGATTGGGTGTACCTTGAAAGTATGTTTGTCCTTGTAACCCAGAGAGAAATTGGGAAAATTTGCTCTAAAGTCTCATGGAACCCCTTTTAATTGAAAGTAATATTGTCATCGGTAATCTAAAGTACAAGATATCCTTCTTAATTTTGCTTATGAAAGAAATGGCCTTGCGCAGCACCTGTGGCTCAGTGGGTAGGGCCCCGGCCCCATATACCAAGGGTGGCGGGTTCGAACCCGGCCCCCGCCAAACTGCAACAAAAAATAGCCAGGCTCCCAGCTACTCTGGAGGCTGAGGCAAGAGAATCACCTAAGCCCAGGAGTTGAACGTTGCTGTGACGCCACGGCACTCTACCAAGGGTGATAAAGTGAGACTGTCTCTAAAAGAAAAAAAAAAGAAACAACCTCTGATGCACATTAGAATGCAAGCTACTACACTTTCCTTGGGGGAAAAAACTAAGAGTTAGGTTTAAAAACAAAACTTACTTGCAATTATTTAAAATATGAACACTCCTAGAAAAGAATGAACGATTATCTTTATTTTCAAAACATAATAGCATAATTATAGTAACCCTTAATCCTACCAATAGAATGTAAGTAATATCAGCTGTTTCAGAAAACAGATTTTTATATACTTTCTATATGCAAATTATACTTGTTTTACCAAAATTGAGTCTCAGAGAATGTGAGAGTAGCCTAAAGTTAATAGTCTTAAAGTAATAGAAATATTTTATTGTGAAAGGACAGAGTAAAATGTGATTTGAATTTTTAATCTCTCCTTTCATATGCTTATTAACTTGAGAAATTGGAAAGGGGAAATGTGGTTTAATCGTAACATAAAAGTAACCTACCAAAGCAAGAGACGCAACAAATGAAATCTTTTATGGACTTTTTTATTATGATTATTTGTAGCACATAGTTTTCCTGGGAGAAATGAAACTATATAGGAGTTATATGACTTTAATAAATAAGTATGAAAAGCGAATAAAGTCTTAATGGCAAACCGAAATGTTGATATACTGCTAGTCCCTGAAGCAGCAATTTTCATAGCAAGCTCAGGGCTGCTTGTCTTGCCCTGTGAACTTAAAGATATGAAAAGACATTTTATTTAATGACTTTGCCCTATCCTTTGGTCTTATAAAGGACTTCATATCCAGTCCTGCCAAAAGTTTGGCCTTTGAGATATATTGCTAAAATTAACCATAATGTATTTTCCCGTAAGTTTTCTCTTACTCAAACAGAAGAGAGAATGTCAGTTTAGAAAACATTTTCCTTTTCTTTAAATACCTAAATCTGAGCTGAGTCATCACTTTATATAGTTTTCACTGAGTCACAAGTAAGCTTAGAAGCCTGCTGAGGTTCAAAATGGGAGGTGACTCCAAATATTTCAAGGAAAACAGTTAATGCTGATGTCAGACCGTTAGTGCCATTCAGGTCTAATGTGAGTGATTCAAAAGATTTTAATCTTTTGCTTTCTACTGGATTTTTGTTAGAGTTTATATATTAGGAAAGAATATGACAAAAGAAGCTTTATTACTGCTTTTAAAAGTCCTACCAGATCAGTCACATACAGGTATCTTTAAGCGACTTGTTTGCTTAATTTTATCATTTGGATAAAATACAGCAGTGTTTTTTAAACTCAAGTGTATATAACTACTAATGGGTAAAGTATACATTTTTAGAGAAAAGATGAAATAGCAAATTCATCTTCCAGCTGAAAAACTTGCTCAGAGTACAAGGTGTACTATATGGTGTTCATGGTGAAAGTGCTCAGTTTGACTCAGTGGGAAGAGCCTGGGCCGAGAATCAGCAATCCAGACTTAAATCTCAGTTCTGCCACTTTCTGGTGGAGCAACTTGGATGAGTCATTCAGCCTCCCTAAGCCTCGTTGTCTTCGTCTTGAAATGAAGATATTGGGATAGGTTTTTACCAAGATCTCTTTCTCACTCACTCTGTGACCTATGTTATACACCTAAAGTATGAGGTACATCCGCACTATTATTAGATTATAAAATTTTGCTGAATTTTTTACTTTTTAAAACACTATGTAAGAGTTCTTCCAGTTCTGGCTTGGCACTGGTAGCACAGTGGTTACGGCACCAGCCACGTACACTGAGACTGGTGGGTTCAAACCCAGCCTGGGCCAGCTAAACAACAATGACAACTGCAACGAGAAAATAGCCGGGCATTGTGGCGGGTTCCTGTAGTCCTAGCTACTTGGGAGGCTGAGGCAAGAGAATCACTTAAGCCCAAGAGTTTGAGGTTGCTGTGAGCTGTGATGCCATAGCACTCTACCAAGGGCAACAGAGTACGACTCTGTCTCAAAAAAAAAAATTCTTCCAGTTCTGGAAAGACAGGTAAATATGTTTCATTTTATTCCTTCCAATAATTATAACAAAAAGCCCTGAACAAAATATATGCATCAAGTTTTAGAATATTCTGAAAGTGGGAAGGCACACTCAGGACTTGAGGGACAGCCCAGCAGCAAGTTCTCTGGTGGTACTTCTTGTCTGTTCTAACATCCTAGGTATCCCAACCTGGGCACTGTAGCAGCCCATAACCCATAAATGCCAACAGGCAGAAACCCCAAAATAATCCCAACAAAAGCCTTCTTTCCCTAGCCAGGGCACTGGCTTTAGGACAGCCCAGCAGGACAAAAAGCTTTCAGCCATCCCTACTGCCCTACATAAACCCCTTGAAAAAAGCCACATTGCAGCAGCAGAGTCCCCAGGTACAGCCCTGTTTCCCACCACCCTGCAGTAGCACAGGTGTGTTCCTGTCCTGCAAATCCATGAGTGGAGCCCTAGCATCTCTACCTTGCAGCAGGAAAGTGGCTGAGCCTGTGAGGGGACCCTCACTTTCTTCTGCACCATACCATAGAAGCAATACTTCTCTACCCAAGTCTGTGGGCAGAGCTCTGTCTTTATCCCTGACCTGCAGTAATCGGGCAACCGAGGCCATGATCAGACTCTGTCTTCCATGCCTGCCCTGCAATTGCATGTAAACAGTGTATGGACACAGCCCCAGCCTCCACCCTACTGCAATTCCTAGGTGGTGGCCCTCTCCCTCCACCCATTGCCACAGAGAATGTGGAGTGGAGTCCTGCCATTTGGGTAACATACAATTGTGGCAAGCAAAATAGCACTGCAGTAGCATTATAAAGGCTTTGTAAACAAGGGTGACGTTGGAACCAGTCTACAAAAGTTCATTCTAAATCTAAACTACCTGCTACATTTGAAGATTTAAATGAGAACCACAATCTTATAAACACTCAAAATATTCAAGATAACAGTCAAATTACTCATTATATCAAAAACTAGGAAAATCTGAACTCAGTGAAAAAAGACAATTGATAGACACCAACATCAAGATGATACAGATTTTGGAATAACCACATAAGAAAGGCAGGCATCATAAAAACGTTACAACAACCAATTATGAACAGTCTCGAAACAAATGAAAAAATTGGAAATATCAGAAAAGAAATATATAGAAGAACCAGATAGAAGTTTCAGAACTAAAAAAATGTAATGACTGAAATATGGACTCGATGTCAGCACAGACAGCACTTGAGGAAGGAGTTGGTGAATTTGAAGTGGTTGCAGTAGAAATTATCCAGTTCAAACAAAAGCGAAGAAACAGATTTTTAAAAGTGAACAAAGCTCAGAGACGTGTGGGACAATAAATAACAAAAGATGTAGGATTTGGAATCCCAGAAGAGGATAAAGACAGAGGCTGAAAAGATAGCTGAAAACTCTCCAAATGTGGTGAAAACAGTTAAAGAGAATTGATGCATTTCTTACTTGGCGATAATTTTATTTAAATGAAATACATTAAGAACAGTGTAGAATTAACGTACACAGCTATGATTTAATTAAAAAAAAAGAAGAAGAGTGTGGAAGTGACAGCATCTATAATCCCAGTTGTTCTAGTCCTTTTCGGGAGCTGGCTTTCACATCTGACAAACAGACTTGGCCTTGATTTCAACTTAGCTTCTGACTTTAAGCTGTTTATGACAGTCTTGGATACTAAATACAAAAGGCCTCTCAAAATGTTTCATTCTTCTAAATAAAAACATAGTCATGGTGAAAACAATTATTACATGTAAGCACTTTACATATATTAACATTCAAGCCTCACATGAATCTTAATAAACACTATTATTTCCATTTGACATAACTGATGCACAGAAAGTTTGAGCAACTCACTCAAAATCACACAACTAATAGATTCTAGACTGAACTCCAAGGTACAGCAGTTACCCAAAGACGGGAGGTATTATTTAAGTGGATGTTTTGCTATTGATTTGTCTGTATTTGAGTCAGAAATCTTATAAATTATCTAATACAGAAGAAAAGAGGAATTTGGGTTTTGGTTATGAAGTCATTTGGACATAATTTATCCAGAATAGTGTTGGGTCATTTCTTCAGATAGTTTAGACTGAGCTCTTTGCCCTGGAGGCCTTTCTGTCATTAGTGACGCTGCTGTTCTCTAGTAGTGATAATGTTTGGACGCTGTCAGCCCTGTGATGCCATCTTCAGTGCTGTCCCAGCTTCCCTCTACACCTCGCCCCTCTTTGCATATGGGATGTGCCTAGTATGTATGAATTCCTTCCTGAAGGATGCCACGTGCCTTAACTTTTTACTTCATTTTGGCAGTGTCTACACATTTAATGAAACAACAGTTTCATTTATCAGTTTTGGCTAATTCTCCTTGTCTCTGTTAATTGTTACACCATATATAACTAGATCACAGCTACTAACTTTGACAAAAGTCATAATAATGATCACCAGCATCTGTCTAGCATTTTACAACATGCAAAGCATCTGAATGCATTGGTTCATTAATTCTCATAACAATTTTGTGAGGTGAATATTATGCTTCCCTTTCTGCCGAAGACAGCAAGCAAACTAAATGGCATTGTATGATTTTAAATTGGTTTCATTGAGATATGGCTGTAAACTGTATATACCCCATTTGGACTGGATTTTAAAAGGTCAACGTCAAGTTTTCATGGACTTAAAAACAAACAGATTATGTTTTTAAAACATAAAGATGACTTTTTTGAGAAACTATCTTTCAGTCTCCCTGGCTAGAGTGCAGTGACATCATCCCTGCAACCTCAAATACCCAGCCTCAGATAATCTCCTGCCTCCCCACCCAAGTAGGTGGGACTATAGGCATACTCTACCATACCCGCCTAAGTTTCCTATTTTTTTGTAGAAACAGGGTCTCACTCTTCCTCAAGGCTGATCTCAAACCCCTAACCTCAAGGAATCCTCCCACCTTGGCCTCCCAATGTACTATGAATTACAGGCGTGAGCCACTGTGCCTGGACCGACATTTATTTAAATTGAATTATTCAGCTGTGGTATATCACTCTCCAGTCTAATTCTTCTCTGTTTCTTCTAAAAATTTTACTGTGCAGCATTGTTTGTTTATTTTTTGAAACCGAGTTTCACTCTGTTGCCCCAGGCTGGAATCTCATGGACTCAAACTCCTAGGTTCTAGTAATTCTCCTGCCTCAGCCTCCCAAGTAATTGGGACTACAGGTACCCACCACAATGCCTGGCTAATTTTTTTTTTCAGTAGACATAGGTACTCTGTCTTGCTCAGGCTGGTCTTGAACTTCTGAGCTCAAGTGATCCTCTTGCCTCGCCTCCCAGAGTGCTAGGATTAAGGCATGAGCCACCATGCCCAGCCATTATAGTCTTTTTTTTTTTTTTTTTTTGAGACAGAGTCTCAAGCTGTCACCCTGGGTAGAGTGCCATGGCGTCACAGCTCACAGCAACCTCAAACTCCTGGGCTTAAGCAATTCTCTTGCCTTAGCCTCCCAAGTAGCTGGGACTACAGGTACCTGCCACAACACCCAGCTACTTTTTTGTTGTTGTTGCAGTTGTCATTGTTGTTTTAGCTGGCCCCGGCCGGGTTCGAACCCACAAGCTTTGATGTGTGTGGCCGGTGCCTTACCCACTGAGCTATGGGCATCGCCTATACTCTTCTTGTTGAAAAATAATTATCTCAAAATATTTAGCTAGAAAATATTTGGATTCTAACATCTAAGAAGTTAAAATCCAGTAAAATTGCAAAGCAAAGAAATAACTTCAGTAAAGGCAATATGTGTATATTAGTTAAAATTGTGTACTCCAGAAGCTTCTAGATAGCTGAACGCTATTGTGGGGGCTTCTGGAGGGTACTACATGGAAATTCTACATTCATTCCCCCATAACTCACCCTACAGAGGTCTTCTTCCGTATCTTTTCTTAGTACCTTTCTTGATAACAAAATAATAAACTTTTTTTCCAAGAGAAAAGATTTATTTACAATATGCATGGGGAGAAGTCACAGAGTGATTGCTCCAGTAAACTTTTTTTAAAAATGCGGACTCTAGAATCATTCTTAGGCTTAGATTCTGCTCCACTACGTACTACATGACCTTGAGTAAACTACTTAACACCTATGTCCTTGGTTCTCTCAGTTATAAAATGAAAAGAGAAAGTATTTCACAGAACTTCGTAAGTTTAAATGAAACAATAAATGTAAAGCACTTTGGAACAGTGCCTGGCACTAGTAAGCCCTCAATAAATGTTAGCTGATGATATTAGGAGCAATAGATAATAGTTACAGCCACTTTCAGCTCTGTGTACTAGGTGAATTATATATTAGTTATCACACGTATAGAAAGGATTATGAGCAGATATAAATATGAGCACCACCTTAAGAGAGCCCTAGATACTCCTACTTTTGGAGGTCTAATTCCACTTCATATCAAATACAGTAAAACTTCGGTAAGTTGACCACCAAAGGATACTGTGACAAACTGGTCAACATATGGAGGTGGTCAACATAAGGAAGTAGGCCTGCTATACTGATACGTACATGTGGTGCATGTCCAGGAGCTGGTCAATGTAGGGAGTCAACTATGGAGGTTCTACTGTATAAAATACAGTTATATCCCACATTAAATATAATTTTTATGTAACACTAAAGAAACAGGTTAATTTTTTAGTTGGCTATTTGTCATAATACACACTCTATAGACATTTAGTTAAACCCTTATTATTAATTTTGATTATTTTTCCTTATATATCCTCCTGAGATTATATAGCAAGTAAATAATGAAGCATGAGGTAGAATTCTGGTCTTCTGGCTTATAGACAGAATTTAAACTCTGAAAATCATAATGGATTTTTCCTTTCTTAGATTGTGGTTTGAATGTTCATAAGCAGTGTTCCAAGATGGTTCCAAATGACTGTAAGCCAGACTTGAAGCATGTTAAGAAGGTGTACAGCTGTGACCTCACGACACTTGTGAAAGCACACACCACAAAGAGGCCCATGGTGGTGGACATGTGCGTCAGAGAGATCGAGTCTAGAGGTGAGGCGTCCCTGCGGGGCTGCGCTGGTCTCCGTTCATCACAGGGCAGTCCCACGGCCTTTCTGGCTGCCTCATTGCACAATGCAGTTGTTTTCTATGATTTGGAGAGGATTGGTTTCAGAAGTCAAAGGGTTTCAAAGTCTGAAATGAATTCATTTAACAAGTATTTAAACAGCTTGATTTCAAGATATATTTAACCAGGTATAAAAAATAATAAGTACGCTATAAAAATATTTATAGATAATGCTTCCATCTTTTGAAAAAGCTGACATGTAGAGACAAATTCATTTTTAGTTTTTATATTTTTTTCTTAGGTCCAAGAAGCAAAGGTGTAAATGCTCTGTTGAAACTATCCAAGGCCAAAAAACAGAGCTGCACCCTAATTACTCGTTTACACTTGGGAAAAACTGCTACAGGCCTATTAATACAGTTTATCTTTTAGTCTTCTGTTATGTAAAAAATTTATGGTGTAATTGAGTGATAAATTATTTCCCTTAAGACTTAATATATTTGACCCATTTAGACAAAGTGATGAGCCAGATTATATTATATTCAGGTGACAATAGGTCAGTGTTGAAGAACTGTGAGTGAAATGGTTTTATTTTAAAAGTGTGAAAGTTTTCTAAATGTGTATTCTTTCTGACACATTCTTTCTGACACATTATCATTCTTTCTGACACATTACTTCTCTGGCCTAAGTATGAGAAGTTGTTAAAATTTAACAACAAGAAAAGGCATAATTATTATACGAAGAAACTAATTACCTTTATTTCTCCAGGTCTTAATTCTGAAGGATTGTACCGAGTATCAGGATTTAGTGACCTAATTGAAGATGTCAAAATGGCTTTTGACAGAGGTATGTTTTTTGGCATGTTCAATAACTTAGGACAATGATTCTTTTTCCCAAAACACAATTTCTTATGATATTTTTATATTGTTTTTCTAAATCATTGATTATTATACCAAATAAAAAAACTTAGTTTATATATTTTTGTCATTAGTTTTAAATATAAAACTGTCAGATTTCAGAGTGAGAAGGAAGCATAATGTTTGTATTTGAGTATCCAGGGCTGATCTATGTACACCAGAATACATACAGAGCAGTTAAATTTACCAAACACCATAGAGAAAACAGTAGGGGTGTAGAACCTAAATCCTTCTAGAGCTCAGATTTGCCAGGCGTAGGTCAGCCCACCTGGCTCTGCCTGTCAACCATGCCTTGCAGGCATCCTCTTCACCATCCTTGACTGAGCTGAGACTCAAGTGCCAGCTCCTTTATTAGGGCCAGAAAGCCGAGGGAGGCTGAGGACCTTCTGCAAAAGGGTCCAGAAAAGCAAAGCCCAGTTGAGCCTAATTTTTTTAAACTGATATTTAAATTAAGATTTGTTTCCATGGTTCCCTAATTTGTTGTTGCTTTAAGTATTTTAAGGAATGAGATGGTACCAAAGAACTGTAGCCTTGAATACAAGAAGTAAAAGAATACAAATTCAGTGATCTTTCAAAGAGCCACTTTTATTTGCAAATAATATATTCCAGTTCTATCACACAAACCTCTCCCATTTACAAACCTGTTACAGCCAACTGAGGCAGAAGACAAGAATAAGTTAACTCTTATTAAATACCAACCTGATACGAAGAAATCTAGGGCAGCCAAAGTGTGTAAGATAAGAGCAAAGAAGGTGAGATGAAGTAGTGGTGTATTAGGTCCAGGTAAGCATCAAGAACAGCAGTCCTGAATCCGTGCTGGTTGTACGGTAAGAGGCTTCTCTTTACTCTGGAAGGTAACAACTGAGTTACCAGCCTCTGGCCATGATTCTTGAAAATAAGTCAACACTGACAAAGAAACTGAATGTTCCCTTGAGCCTCAGCCCCAGAAAGCAAATGACACAGTTTCCTCTCTCGTAAAATATGAGACAACCTTTTTGTGACCCAAAAACATCAATAACAGATTTTTAAATTCATGAGCATTATCTTGGCTCCATATAGCCTCATCTTTGGAGGCCAGTCTTTGACCTCCCAAAGGATATGCACCAGCAGTCACCTGCAGGATCTGTAGGAATTACACAAGGAATTTTAACAAGGTTGTGAAAGAAGCCAGTGGCTCAGATCATTTAAATAAGTTCTTTACATAGTGCTGCCCAAACCTGGAAATATTCAAAGGAATATGCTACCAAATAAACAGAACAAAGTAGATGTGAAGTAATTAAGGGTGATCACTTCTGAGAGGCTTAATTCTCAAATAATGAAGTCCAATAAAGATAAGGACCCATAGAATGCTAGAATTCACTCGTTTAGTTCAACAGCAAGGCAAACAGGCAGGTTTGGTAAATTCTTCCCTAGCTTAGGAGATGGTTACTGAATAGAAAAAAAAAAAATTAATAGTAATACACATATTAAGTCCCAGAGCGTTGATACTTTAGGCTTCTAGCTTAAATCTATTTTCTATTGAATCAGTAACTCAAAAATATTAACCGGCTACTATATGCCAGGCACCATGGTTTTTATTTTACATAAAAATTGTTAGCCATGTACTCTTGGTCCTTGCACTCGTGGAGGGCTCACATTAAATAATAATCACATCATGATTATTTATTTTATTATAATAAAGGTCGTGGAGAGGAATATTAATAACTGGGAAGCTTAAACTGGTTCAGTGGGAAAGGCGAAGAGGTACTGGAGATCTGCAGTGGCTTCCCCACAGAGGAAATATTTATGCACTGGGCAGCACCTGAGGCTGAAAGGAGTAGGGCGCTGGCCCCATATGCCGGAGGTGGCGGGTTCAAGCCCCAGCCATAAACTGCAAGAAAGAAAGAAATATTTATGCACTGATGCTACATCTTAAAGGATGAACAATAGTTATACATGGGATGAGTAGTAAAAAATGACAGCTACTTGAAGGCCTTGGCAACAGCAAGGTCTGTGCAGTGATCCTGAGTCTTTACCTTGCCAAGGCCCTAGGAGGTACGATAGTAACACAACTTACCATAGAAAGAGTTACCTGAAATGAATTCTGTTTATTCCATATATAGCTAAACTATAAGAATTATAGTTATTTATTTTCCAAACCCAAGATTGGGTGTGTAACTATAGTGGGAACAGGATATTTGAAATCTGGGTGCTAACAGAAAAATAACAAATAGCTATTGAAAACAGGAGCCATGTGGCAGAAGAAAGGGAAACTTAGTCTTTCTTTTTGCTGAGTAAGAATTTTGATAGAGGGGATACTTGTCTTTGTCATTCTTCTACCTTCCATTTGGATCTCATCCCCTTCTCTAGGTCAGTTTGTCATCGGCGTCTCCACACTTCCCTAAAGCCTCCCAATGAAAGAATCTACATTGCCTTTTTGTTCCAGAAGTCCATCTATCCCAGTTTGTGCTCCCACTGCATGTGATTTTAGCCAAGTATGAAAGACAGACCCTGATGATCGCTTTCACAACTGATCGCCGAGTTATTTACATTTTATAGTTTTTTTTACAGTTATTTACATTTTAAAAGAGAATTCTTTTAGTGGACTTTGGAATAGTTCTAGATTTACAAGAGTTGAGCAGAAAGTACAGAGATCTCTAATAATAACCCCACCTCCACCCCAGTCTCCCCTGTTATTAACATCATGCATTAGTGGGATACATTTCTTGTAACTGATGTGATGCATTATTGTTAACTAAAATCCATGGTTGACTACATTAGGGTTCACTCTGTATGTGTACAGTTCTACGGGTTTTTACACATGCATAATGTCATATATTTACCATTACGGTATCATACAGAATAGTTTTACTACCCTGTGTTCTAGCTCATAAACCCTCCCTTCTTCTCCCTAAACTTTTAGCAACCACTGATCTTTTTACTGTCACCAGAGTAGGCTTGCCTTTTTCAGAATGTCACAGTTGGAATTAATATTATGAAGCCAACATCTTTTGCTTAGCAATATGTATTTAAAGTTACTGCATATATTTTTATGACTTAATAGTTCATTTCTCTGTATTTCTGGATATTATTCTACAGTATGGATATCCTACAATTTATTCACCCATTTAAGAATATTTTGGTTGCTTCCAATATTTTGGCAGTTATAAATAAAGTTGCTATAAACAATTGTGGGCAGGTTTTTATGTGGACATAAGTTTTCAACTCATTTTGGCAAATAACCAGGAGTTGATTGCTGGATTTTATGGTAAGACTATGTTTAACTTTGTAAGAAACTGCCTGTCTTCCAAAGTGACTGTACCACTTTGCATTCCAATCAGCAATGAAAGAGAGTTCCTAGTGCTCCATGTCCTTGCCAGCATTCGATATAGTTGGTGTTTTACATTTCATCTATCCCAGTAGCTGTGCATGAAGAGGCTGATTCTTAATCCATAGAAATCGTTCATACGGGTGGTGCCTGTGGCTCAGTGAGTAGGGCGCCGGCCCCATATGCCAAGGGTGGCGGGTTCGGACCCAGCCCTGGCCAAACTGCAACAGAAAAATAGCCGGGCATTGTGGTGGGCGCCTGTAGTCCCAGCTGCTCGGGAGGCTAAGGCAAGAGAATCGCGTAAGCCCAAGAGTTAGAGGTTGCTGTGAGCCGTGTGATGCCACGGCACTCTACCTAAGGGCGGTACAGTGAGACTCTGTCTCTACAAAAAAAAAAAAAAAAGAAATCGTTCATAGACCATGTGGAATAAAAGCCATCTAGTATAAGGTCTAGCTCAGAGTAGGCTATAATTAAATCTTCAGTAAATGCAAATTTAGATATTTTAACGAAGTAAAGTACGTAATGCAGGGAAGTGCAGAAGAGGCCTTTTTAAATTATCATCTCAATAGATTTAGGAGATACATGTGGGTTTTTTGTTACATGGACGAATTATATAGTGGTAAAGTCTGGTTTTTTAGTGTATCTATCACCAGAATAGTGTACGTTGTACTCTATTGGTACGTAATAGGTAATTCCTCATCCCTCACCCCCCTCCTCTCCTCCTCCTCCCAAGTCACCAGTGTCTATCATGTCATCTGTATGACCATGAAGACCAATAGCTTACCTCACACATGTAAGTGAGGACATGTGGTACTTGGTTTTCTACTCCTGGGTTACTTCCCTTAGGATAATACCCTCCAGTTCTATCCAAGTTGCTGCACGAAAAGGCCATTCTGAAGAAGAGAATCTTAGGTTGAGAATCTTAGGGCCCAGCACCTCTAGAATATTCCTCCATTTTATAATCTCTTTTCTTCTTGTTATTTTTGTTTTATTTTGCTTTTTTACTTCTCACTACTTCCTTTACCCCTGAGGCATGATCCAATATTATGAAAGTGGACCTTTCAAGCCAGGGGTCTTCTGTAAGCTGGGAGTGCCTCTGTTGTTAGTTTTCACAGCAACTAACTAATTTTCCTTTTAAAAAAGGAAAATTCCCTTGGGGAGTCTCAAATAGCACAAAGTTGCAAGATGTTTCTGTTGATTTCAGTCCTCTCCTGCTTTCCCAATTCAAAAAGTATTAATTTTGCTCTTTCACTGAAAATCAATCATTAATATCGATCATGTAACACACTGAATTTATGTTAAGAACTGAAGCATTGCTAATCTTTAAATTCTGATTGTATGCAAAAATGTCATTTATTAAAACAGTGCTGTGAATCCAGATATTTACTTCTGTTTCTTTTAACATCCTTAAAAGATGGTGAGAAAGCAGATATTTCTGTGAACATGTATGAAGATATCAACATTATCACTGGTGCGCTTAAACTGTACTTCAGGGATTTGCCAATTCCACTCATCACATACGATGCCTACCCTAAGTTTATAGACTCTGCCAGTAAGTATGAATGCATGTATTCCAAATAAACTGACACACTGCCTCCTCTTGGTAATCATTTTTCCTGGTTTTCAGGCAATTTTGAATGCATTTTTTGTCATTTTTCCTCTCTGCATAGTTAACTGCTCACAAGCATTTGGCGTCCTTTTCTAACATAGTTCAATTATGACTTCCATTAGAATCTTCTTCATTCTATGCTAAACCTTATTTTCCAAAAAAAAAAAAAAATGCTTTTATCAGTGTTCCTTAGATGTGGACCAGCACTTTTGTAAATTAAAATTAAAATGAATACCTAGAAAAATAAAATTAAAAAGCAAGACCAACTACTTTGGCATTAGATTCAGCAAACATAAAAATTACTGTCAGATCACTATTAAAGTTTCTAAATTCTATACTTTAGAAGTTTCTCAACTTCTATACTTATCCTGTGTAGGTTAATACAGACCATTAACAGTTTATAAACTGGCACTGATCTGGAGATCATAGTTATTTTTAAATCAAGTAGTTATTTTTTTAATTCTACCTGAAATGAAAATGAGAAAAAGCGGGCGGTGCCTGTGGCTCAGTGAGTAGGGCGCCGGCCCCATATGCCGAGGGTGGCGGGTTCAAACCCAGCCCCGGCCAAACTGCAACAACAAAAAAAAATAGCCAGGCGTTGTGGCGGGCGCCTGTAGTCCCAGCTACTCGGGAGGCTGAGGCAAGAGAATCATGTAAGCCCAAGAGCTGGAGGTTGCTGTGAGCCGTGTGACGCCATGGCACTCTACGGAGGGCAATAAAGTGAGACTCTGTCTCTACAAAAAAAAAAAAAAAGTTAAAAAAAAAAATTAAAAAAAAAAAAAGAAAATGAGAAAAAGCAAAGATTTGCCAAATCTTATTTATTCTATAAAAATCATACCTGTAATTCACACTTCATTTTTCAAAGAAAGGAATTCTTAACGGATAATTTTGAGTGTTGGCATTAGTTTTTTTTTTGTTTTTTTTTTTTAGAAAAGATAGTCTATTTCTGTTGTTTTGCTTTTCTCTTTTTAAAACCATATGTTGTCTTGATCTTTAAATGATAACATCTTCCTTAGTAACACTAATTTGCTTTTTGACTTAGAAATATCATGAAGTATAAACTTTCTTTATTCTAATATTTAGTTTTCCCTCAGAGCTTTTGTTGAGAATTTTTGTGGTTAGTTCCATGGAGCTCTGATTTCTTGTGGGTCAGCTCAAGCTCCCATGTAGAGAGCAACCACAAGAATTAGAATGATTTTTTTTTTTTTTTTGAGAATTATATTGGAAAACATGAAAGATTCTAGGCCTCTTATGGCCTCATTGCTGACCATGAAAGTTGAAACCACTTTGGGATAGAGTTGCCTTACCAGACAGATAAGCCTGATCGCCACTAATTTGGAAGCACTTCACACACAGTTAACATCGTGAAGGGCCGCTCAGTCACCCGTTTGCTGTGATCCCCAGAACAATACTGGGAGTGGCCCGGATGAGTGGCCCATCCCGAGTTGCCTGGAATTAGAGCTGAAATTCGTCTCTGTACCCAACCCAAGAACATTTGATTAGCAGAGGATAAAGCCACGATTCAAACCCAAGTTCTAAACTCCATGAGACCACCTTTGCTAGGTAGTAAAACCAAGCCTCTTCTTGGATTTCAAGGCCTTCGACCCTACAGTTCCAAATTAACCTCACCTTTCCCCACATCTATCCCAGCTGGTGAGGAAAATCTCCCCTTGTTATTCTTTGAAACCATTTATTGTTGTAGGGTTTGTTTCTGAACCAGCATTCCTGTTCACTGCGCCTGTGTGATGGTGATGTCGTTTGAGGAACGGTGCGTCCTTATATGTGTCTTTTCCAGCAGTATAGTCTGTCTCATTCTTTGGACATGTAGATATAGCCATTCTCTTAAAAGAAAGGTGAGAGAAATTAACATTTATATCGCCTTTACAAGGCACCATGAATTATGCTAAGCACTTTATATCTGTAAGCATAAGTAAATTGTCCAAGGTTACATCACTCCCTAGACGAGGTGACACTCACACCTACATCTGTCTTAAGGTTAAAGCCTTTGCTCTCTCCACTCTGCCTCGCTCATACAAGGGAAGATGGAAGGGGAGAAACCCCTTCCAAATGAAGGACAGGGTCAGAGGACCCTTCCGAATGCAGCCTCTAAATATGCCTCTGCCATTTATTTGCATCCTTTGCCAACAAAAATCAGAATTTATATTGAAACTTATTTTTGCAGAAGCTACTTCAGCTCTGCTGTTGCAGCCTCCCTTGGTGAACCTGCAGCTTGAAAGTTGGTAGGGAGTCATTTGCAGGAAAGGACAAACGAACTGACAGGTGGAGGCAGCCAAGTTCATCCCGTGTAAAGGCTTAAATCCTCCAGTACCCCCTGGAAACTCCTTTAGGAACCCACATGAAATCTGAGTCTACCCACCCCTTCCTCCCTTTCCCTCCCCACCAATTAAGGCATTGCTGCCCTAGAACACAAAGGCCTAGAATACAGCTGCTTCCCACAGGTCTCCCCAATACCCGGCATTCACTTATGCTTTTCACGATGGGAACAGCACTACAGCAGTTGAGCTCTTGGTGGGAATGAGTGTAGAAACCTCTGTTCCCCGAAGATCTTAGAAAAACTACATGACTGAGTGTATAACCTTGAGTGAGTCAGACAAACGCAAGTAAAACCCAGAGTTCTTGGTCCCAAAGCAACTTAAAATTCTCTGAAGAGAAGCCCGGCAGGAGAACTTGGTAAGTTTTCCTCAATTCTGTCACTGAGTCATCCCTTTTGGTTAGCTGAGGTTTTTTCTTGTACTTGAGTTCCCTACAAAAAGTGAACAAGACATACCATAGACAAGCTTTTAATGAGCTCTTAATACAGATTCAGAGCGCTTATTTCCCGCCCCTACACTGTCCATGTTTTCCAGATCCTTCCAGGCCTTCTAATCCCACCTGTGCTCTGGACCCCTTTGTAGCCTCTTTACTTCATGCCAGGAGGTGATAGTTATATTTTGTCTTCCCTACTTACTATCCCCTTAAAAGGCGGGGATAGTTTGTTTTTCCACAGTGCCTGTGACAGTCCCCTATGTACATAGTAGGTACAGTAAATACTTGTTGAATAAATAATAAACATAATTTTATATTGAGAACCCTAGCGTCTTAGAGTTCGCAGATATTCTAAGGGATCTAAACTTCCTTCTGTAACGCATCCTTCTGAAATACCCACAAATGCAGTGGTTGCAAAGCCCTACTGGTGTTCAGCAGAAATCTGTCTGCTTTTATCTCCTTCCCATTGGCAGTGGTCTTGGCATCATGCTCTTCCACATGCATGTGTGGCGAATATTTGACAGTAACTGGTGACATTCGTTTATCTCTGAATACATTCCATTTTATCTGTTTTCCTCAAACTATGCTTCTTATGGCTAAAGAATTGTGTTCTCTAAAATATTGGCAATGGGTGTAGTACTTTTGTAAGTGAAAGAATAGGAGAAATGAGTTCCAGGGAAGAATTTCTGTCAATTTGGTATCAACATATTCAATGTATTTTGTCCTGTCCTCCAAAATTTCTATCTCCAGATTAGTCCACAGTCAGCATGCTTGCTCACTGGGACGTCTGAGAGCAGCTCAGATGGAACTCTTAATCTTCCCTACCAGCCTCCTCCACCCATAGTCCCTCCCATCTCAGTTAACAGACCTCCAGCCTCCCAGTTGCCTCAGATTCTTTTCTTTCTCATATGTCTACATCAGGAATCCTGTGACCTTCAAAATAAACCCAGAATCCAACAACTTCTTATCACCTTCCCTGCCACCACCTACTCCAAGCTCTTGTCATTTTTCACCTAGACTTTTTTTTTTTTTTTTTGAGACAGAGTCTCATTATGTTACCCTCAGTGGAGTGCCATGGTGTCACAGCTCACAGCAACCTCAAACTCTCAGGCTTAAGCAATTCTCTTGCCTCAGCTTCCCAAGTAGCTGGGACTACAGGCACCTTCCACAATGCCTGGCTATTTTTTGTTGTTGTTGTACTTGTCGTTGTTTGGCAGGCCCAGGCTGGGTTCGAACCCGCCAGCCTCAGTGTTTGTGGCCGGCACCCTAACCGCTGAGCTACAGACTTTTGTAATGATTACTGGAATGGGCTTTCTGCTTTTTTTCTTGCCTTTCCATAGTCTGTTTCCATAGGGTAGCTGCAGGAGAGATACCTGTGAAGAATACGTGTCAGATGGTGACACCTTGTAACTTTCACACTTCTCTCAGTAAATGCTAAATCCTTAGAGGAGCCTTCCATCCCTGACTTTCCTCCCTGCTCACTCTCTGCAGCCACGTTTGGCTCCCCCGTGTTTCCCCAAATACTGCAGGCCTCCTCTCCCCTCGAGGTCTTCTCTCGCTGCTTCTCCGCCCACACCCTTCTTCCCCCTCATCTCACACAGCGCACCCGTCACTCCTCAGGGTCATTACTCAAAACCTCCTTTCTCATTGAAGTCTGCCCTCACCGCCCACTTAAAATTATGACCCCACAACACTTCCAGTACTTCTTATCCCATTTTTTCCATAACATTTCCCTCATTCTAATGTCCAATAAACAGTGTTGTATTCATTGTTCATTGTCAGTCACCCACAGGAGAAAATTAGTTAGCTCCCATGAGCAGAGAATTTTGTTTGCTAGGCCGCCAACACTTGTCCCTAATTTTGCATTCTCACCCTACAAAGATTAACTGAAGTTAAAAGAAAACTAAATTACTTTTTTCCCAATTTCCAGAATCATGTAGTTTCAAAGTAACTAGTTCCATGGTAAAAACTAAGTGGTAGTTTTCCATAGTGAATGGAATCTTCTCTTAATTCTAAAAATTAAATGATTGAATTTCAGTATCTGAGCTGATACTGGTGTTATGAATTGGCATTCTTTAAAGGTCACAAGGTTCAGAGACCACACATTATTTATCATGGCTAAAGCAGATATGTTCCATACTCAGAAATAAACTAAGAACTGTGAAGAAGCTTTGGGCAGAGATGTAAGATGGTCAGAGTTTCTTTGTATTAAAAAGCCTTGACCATTGTTCACAAAGATTCATCAAAGCTGCTTCTGTCAGTGCTAGAAACTTTCCACATTTATCTTATACCAATTTTACCTGACTCCTATACATGATAATTGAGCAGATTTGTTTTATAAAGTAGAAAGACTAGGATTTTTGGTCTGATGTCTTAAATGTTGCATTCTGGTCTTCCCAGAATTGTGAGGCTGCTGTCCTAATTAGGACTCGGCAGTGTGGGGCTGCATTGCCGTAACTCTAAAACTGAACATTTAAAGGCACCCCGTCTTCTTGACATTTGGGGAGAAGCAGGAATGTGCTGTGGTATTCTTTTTTTGAGAACACAGAATTCCAAAGATGTCTATTGTTTTTAATTATAGAATTGATTGATGAATTGAACACAATTTGACCTCAAAGGAATGTGCTGGTGTTTTTGGCCAACACAGCAGAACTAAAATAACCAAATGAAAATGGTCGCCTTCAACTTTTACACCTTTGGAAGTGTCACATTTATTTCAGGGATCGTGTCGCCATAGAACATGCTTGTGCTTTGAGGATATGTTTGATTTTTTTTTTTTTTATGTGACGCAAAGTAATATAAAACTAAGTCTAAGGAATAAAGCAAATAAATGGGTAATACATTTCTTGGTTTAAAAAGAAAAAAGAATGTATCAGTAGGATCTTGCCAGGGGCCGCATGGGGCAATAGGGCAATGGTGTGATGTATCTTATATACCATTGCCGAATGAGGGTTTTCAAAATATTTTGGACAGTGCACCATCCCGTTAAGTATATCTGTTACGTTCTAAGATGACTTCATTTGAATGTGTAACTTCTTATATATGTCTACATGTATGTCTGAATGACTTCATAGTTACATCCTGTGATTCTAATGTCCAGTTCCCAAAGTTGCCAGACCCCAGGACTCTCAAGTGAAAATTAAATAGACACTCCTCTCAAACCTCCAAGTACATGCAGTCCCCAAGTTACAAATATCCAACTTATGTACAATTCACACTTAGAAATGGAGGCTATCACAGGTAAATAGGTAAATGCACCTATTCAAACTTATATACAAATTCAACTTAAGAACAAGCCTACAGAACCTATGTCATTTGAAACCTAGAGACTGCCTGTGAATAGTGTTGCCACATTGAAATGAAGAGCCTTTGGAAATCTGGAACGTGAACCTCAAAAATATTTTCCAAAGCTGTGGGCAGGGATCTGTGAAAAAGCATTTCTTACCAACTTTAGAAGATTCCCACAGAATAGAATTCCGTGAACCATTTGTACCAGTTTCCTGTTAATGTTCTTTTCATTGGTATTTAACTTGCTATTTCAGAAATTATGGATCCTGATGAGCAACTGGAAAACCTTCATGAGGCCCTGAAGCTCCTGCCGCCTGCTCACTGCGAGACCCTCCGGTACCTCATGGCACATCTAAAGAGGCAAGTGATAGACCTGGAGGCTCACATTTGCATTGCACTCAGAGTTTAAGAAGAAAGTGGGATGTGGTTGGGCGTCTGTAGTTCATTGTTTAGGGCACTGGCCACATGCTTCAGGGCTAGTGGGTTCAGACCCAGCCTGGGCCTACTAAACAAACAAACAAAAAAATCCAGATGTTGCGGTGGGTGGCTGAGGCAAGAGAATCACTTAAGCTCAAGAGTTTGAGGTTGCTGTGAGCTGTGATGCTACGGCATTCTGCTGAGGGTGACAAAGTGAGACTGTGTCTCAATAAAAAAAAAAAAAACAATAAAGTGGGACAGAAGATGAAAGGATGGACAGATGGTCTATTGAGTAAATAAATGTATAGCGATATAGTTTTCTTGTATGAAATTGCATTCATTGAGTAGTTGAGAAGGAATGCTAAAAGTACTCTGCACTACAGTGCTGAGTGCAGACTTTTTTTTTTGAGACAGAGTCTCTGTTGCACAGCTCACTATAACCCAAATGCCAGGGTTCATGAGATCTTCCTGCCCTAACCGCCTGATTAGCTGGAACTCTAGGCATACACCACCATGCTGGACTAACTTTTTGTAGAGATGCAGTCTGACTGTATGGCCCAGGCTAGTCTCAAACTCCTGGGTTCAAGCAGTCTTCCCACTTCAGCCTGCAAAGGTGCTGGGATTACAGGCATGAGCCACCACACGTGGCTCTGATTCTTACATAAATATATTTGCAATTCCAGTGTGTTTACAAATATGGTAGAAATAACAATATTCTACTACAGACGTGTTCAATTTTGTGGAAAGGGAAAAGGTTGTGCTGGAAAGATACCAGTATAATAAAGCAGAAGCAAAGCACCTTGGATGGCACATCGCTTTTTTTTTTCTTTTTACAGACAGTCTCACTTTGTTGCCCTCAGTAGAGTGCTGTGGCGTCACAACTCACAGCAACCTCTGGCTCTTGGACTTAGACAATTCTCTTGCCTTAGCCTCCCAAGTAGCTGGGACTACAGGCGCCCGCCACAACACCCAGCTATTTTTTTGTTGCAGTTTGGCGGGGGCTGGGTTTGAACCCGCCACCCTCTGTGTATGGGGCCAGTGCCCTGCCCACTGAGCCACAGGCGCCGCCCCCAACACGTCACTTTTATATCTTCTTGTTTCAAAATAAGCACTTCAGACTTGGTGATGGGATTTTAGATTATTGAATTAATGTTACCAATACTGAAAACTTGTATAAAAAGTGATGGCATAAAGGGGTAAAAGGAGGAGTGGAAAACAAACTACTGCAGTTAGTTCTGGTGGGATGTGTTCCAGTGATTGATGGTGACACAGCTTCATTTCCCAGCCCAGTCACTCTTAGTCTCTACCAGTGGAAGGAAAGTTTTCAAAATTATATGACTAAGTTTTATTGGTTTTGGGGTCAAAATATGAAACCAGCCAGAAACAATGCACTTTGAATGCCTGAAGGCATGAGTTATCCAGAAATGATATTTTAGTCATTCATAGATGTTTATATTTTCCCTCTCGAGTTAAAAACCTTCGTTTAATATGCTTACAGCTTCACTTATAAAGTCATTTACTTCGCGCTTGCCTGTAATGAAGTGTTCCACACTAAAACAAAGGAATAACTCAAATTATAGTCTCTGTTACTGCTGTAGTAGTAAAGACAATATAAACACTTACACTCCCCGATGGCCTTGCTTCCCCGGAGCCATTTCCTATTATATTGCTGCTATTCTCTCCTCAGACAATAAACTGCCTGGCTTGCAGAACACTGTAGGAATCAAGATAGCCAAAGTGGGGGGAGGGTGGACGGAATAGTCAAGGCGACCCAGTCCCTTTGCTACTATTTGCAAATGTAGGTTTGTGTCTGTAGGCTCTAGGCTGAGGCAAAAGAATGCACAAGTAGAACTGAACCCATACGGGCCAGCACACTAACTCAGGCCCAGCCTCAGTGATCAATTATTTATAAACAGTATTTTAAGGAAAATCAGTACGTTGGAATTAAGAAGAAATATGGAGAAATAATCTAGCAAAACATTTGGTAAGTGGACACAGACTTTTGTGAATCTTGTCTTTGTTTCAATGTTCAAGCACAGCGAAGGACCCAGGGTTTACGTGAAGTCCTTTATTCCTTTACTTGCATTTTTCAGAGTGACCCTCCATGAGAAGGAGAACCTTATGAATGCAGAGAACCTTGGCATTGTCTTTGGCCCAACCCTCATGAGATCTCCGGAACTAGATGCCATGGCTGCATTGAACGATATACGATATCAGAGACTGGTGGTGGAGCTGCTTATCAAAAATGAAGACATTTTATTTTAAGTTTTTAATTTGAGGGGTAAAGAAATGTTTTACAGATGAAGGAATGTTTTACAGTAATTTAATTGGCTCCTATAGCTGAATTATTTCTTGATTAGAGGTTTGAGCATCTAACCAGATAAAATGAAGGAACTTTCTGTTGTTTTCGTAGCACCGCTCAGCTGTCCTTGTAAAACAGTGAACACACGCTTTCCGGTTCTAGTAATACTGGGTGTTTATCATGTTAAGGAAAATTCAAGCTATTGCATGATTAGCCCCCTACTTGGCAAGGAAACCCCATTCAAAAGAAATGGCAAACCTGCACCTGCACTGCCCCCGCACCCCGGGTAGTCTGTGGTTGTGACCCAGCATGTTTCACAGAGTAAGCCTGTTGTGACTTTGCTCTGGGGGTCTCTGTCATTGGTTTCTGACGCTTGTACAAACTTGCACACACGAATGAATAGCACAGCGCCTCTGGCTGTGGCATCACGTGAGCTAGCTCATCCGCCTTCTGTTAGCAAATGGTTTGTTTCTGCTCTCTTAGTTCTTCTCTAACATCGTACTTTCTCCCCAACAAAAGCAAAATGTGTTCTCAAATTTGTTACCTTAATAAGTTATCCAAACCAATAAAAATGTACAACAGAGCATTTTCTGTTAAATCATTATTGGTTTTCAGTTGTAATTTTGTATTTTTATCTGGCATGTATTTATTAATTTATTAAATTTGGCTTTTAGAAATCAAAGTTATTGATAACTTCTTTCTCATGAGTGAGAATATTTGGAACAACGTATTTGGCCATTTGTTTAATGCTATTTTCTCTCACGTCTTGTTTATTATTTTTTTAAGCCTTATAATTTTTATTACTCAAAACAGCTTTTAGCTTTCTGACTCTGTGCTTGTTCCTTCAACATTTCACAGTGATTTTTGCTCTTGGATTAGGAGGGCACAGTTGATCCTGTCACCCACACATTCAGCACACACAGAACCCCCACAGGCCCTGCTGACATACTTTTTGTTTTAGATCTATTAAGAACTGTAGGGTTCACAGCATGAACCCCTCAGAGTCTGCCTGGGTACATGCCTACATGCAGGTTTTGGTGCCTTCTCAACCTTGGTGGAAAGGTAAACAGTTCTTTACCATAGGTTCAGGACAGCCTGGGTTTTTTAGAGGCTGTGTTGTAGGAAAGGCTACAACAGTAAAACTATGTCAAATGCTGGACCATTCTGAAGAGGGGGAAAAACCTCTTGTTTATTATTAAAAGTTTTGTGGTAACCTCCTAAAATAATAACTTAAAACTATTTTTATTTATTTATTTATTTATTTATTTTTGTCACCCCGGGTAGAGTGCCGTAGCAACAAAGCTCACAGCAACCTCAAACTCTTAGGCTCAAGTGATCCTCTTGCTTCATCCTCCCATGTAGCTGGGACTATAGGCACCCACCAAAACACCCGGCTGTAGAGATAGAGTCCCGCTCTTGTTCAGGCTGGTCTTGAACTTGTGAGCTCAAGCAGTCCACCAGCCTTGGCCTCCCAGAGGGCTAGGATTACAGGCATGATCCACCACAGCTGGCCTAATTTAAAACTATTTAAAATTAGAATATTCATTCATCAGATTCATTTTTCTTTCTATGTTACTCTGATAGAAATCTGAAATATTTTGTCAACTTGTTTTTTAATGGGGGATGGGTAGGAGTTCCCTCTAGAGCAGGGGTCCTCAAACTTTTTAAACAGGGGGCCAGATCACTGTCCCTTAGACCATTGGAGGGCCAGACTATAGTTTAAAAAAAAAAAAAAACTATGAACAAATTCCTATGCACACTGCACATATCTTATTTTGAAGTAAAAAAACAAAATGGGAACAAATACAATATTTAAAATGAAGAACAAGTAAAGTTAAATCAACAAACTTACCAGTATTTCAATGGGAACTATGGGCCTGCTTTTGGCTAATGAGATGGTCAATGTCCGGTTCCATATTTGTCACTGCTAGTCATGACAAGTGATGCAAGCGTGCATCAGTTAGTCTAGATCTGGTTGGAGATTTCAGATGTTTTATTCTGGAAAAGGTCTGTTCACAGACACAAGTGCTACCAAAGATGGTTGCCATTTTGAGTGCATGGTTCCTGAGATTAGAATATCTCTCAGAGGGGAGAGATGCATAGAAATTAGGAAGGCTGCTTGACTTGAATGCATCTTTCAGAGAGTCGCAATTCTGCAGTTCAGCCAGTTCCATTTGGTAAATCGTATCCACATTTTCAATGTCAATAGAAAATGGGTTACAGAAAAGTTGTATGTCCTGTTCATGGAGATGAAGCTCTTTAAATCTAAATTGGAACTCCTTTTGCAACTTTTCCAGTGAATCCACACATGTTTTATTTGAGAATGCAACCAATGGATTTTCCGCTAACAGATTTTGAATTGTGTGGAGATGGCAGAAATTTTCCTCTTTCACTTGTTTGATGAGGAGGCCTAATTTTACTTCAAATGCTTTCACATGTGATTGCATATCACAGATGAGTTTTCCCTTTCCTTGAAGTTGCACATTGAAATTGTTGAGTAGCTCTGTTACATCTATCAGAAAGGCAAGGTGCCATTTCCATTCTGCATCATTGAGCTCTGGTACTTGTTTTTTGAAAGCAGAAAAGCTGTAATCTGTGGAAGTAGGTCATAGAAATGTTTCAAAATTCTTCCTTGACTCAGCCAATGGACTTCTGTGTGGTATGGAACATCTTCACAGGCGACATTTAGCTCAAACAGAAATTCCTGAAATTGTCTGTGGTTTAGTGTATTACCTCTAATGAAGTTAACACAAGATACCACAGTTTTCATAACAGAGTCCCACTTCAGTGATTTACTACATAGCGCTTGTTGGTGGATGAGGCAGTGTATGGCTATTAGGTGAGAATGGTTATGTTTGTCCATCTCTTGGTTAATGTGAGCAATTACTCCTTTCTTAGACCCCACCATGCTAGGAGCACAATCAGTTGTCACACTGGCTAATTTTGCCCAATCCAGCTCCAAACTATTCACAGTTTGGCAAACCTTTTCATAAATATCCTCTCCTATAGTTGTTCCTTTGATGCTTTGCAGTGCAGCAAGCTCTTCTGTGACTTTGAAATAGTCATTCGTACCACGAATAAAAATTAGAAGTTGTGCAGAATCACGAACATTACTTTCGTCAAGGGCCAAGGAAAAATAGGAAAGGTTTTTTTGTGGAGTTTTGCAAATGCTGATGCAAATTGTCTCCCATTTCTTCAATGCTTCGTGTAATTGAGGATCCTGAAAGACTCACTGTACTAAATAAATCGGCCTTCTCTGGACACATCTCTTTGGCAACAGAAAGAAGGCATTCTTTAACAAATTCTCCCTCCATGAATGGTCTGCCAGTGCACGCTATTATCTTGGCAACTTGAAAACTTGTTCACAGTGATGAAGTATTTAGCTGTTTCTGCTTCACAAAAGTATTTTGCTGAGTTGTCGATGTATATTTCAGTTTTAATATTTTATCTTTTCTCACTTCTCCGACCAAACTATCATATTTATCTTTATGTTGAGTTTGATAATGTCAACACAGACGCTATATTCTGGCATATCAAACACAGCTCTTTCCTTGTACTGTATGAAAAAGTAATCATAAGTCCACTGTTCTTTGAATATCCTACACTCCGAGTCAATTTTTTTCTTTCTTGATATCATTGTTTCCTAGAGATTCCAAATTGCTATTAGTAAAATACCAGTATATATACACAGCGCTCCAAAAACAATATACCAGCAATAACTTTGCCCACACAAAGACATATAGACTGCACTGCCCATCAATGCAGTCTGATTTGTGTCCATCAATGCAGTCCACATCATTTCAGCCTCGCCAGTGCCCATATGGTGGAACTCCGTTTTTACCTCAGGCTCACACTGGTGTGGTGCGGGAACAGGCATGATTACAGAGCCGGTTCCTCCACCACCGTTCCAGTTCACACTACCCTGTGCAAACCGCACTGCAATCTGTGAACTCACAGAGGAATCTGATCGCATGGGTGAGAAGACCCATGCGATCAGATTCCACTGCAGAAAAAAAGAAGGCACATACACCTTTTTTTTTCCAAATCTAATGCAAATTCAGCTATACAAGCATATGGTTGAACTCGTACTGCTCAGAGATTACAACAGTGTGAACTGGGGCTTACACGGCACACAACATACAACATCATACACAACTGAATAGCAATGAGAATATAAATGCACTTACTGGCAATTAAATTGGGTTTCTGACTCCTCGGCTGTCTGCAGAGCCAGATTAAGTTCCCATGGGGCGCTAGGCAGATTATCAGTTTGGGGCCCCCATGCGATAACATTGAGCACTGACCATTTGCAATAACACTGACTACTGACAATTTGCAATAACACTGAGCACTAACAATTTGCATTAGCACTGAGCGCTATTTGTGTTATCACTGTGATGCAACCCCCCTAGAAACTACCCCCAACCAACTAACCAACTTATAAAAAAAAGGCTTTCCTAACTTCAAAAAAAGGCTCTTCTAACTTCAAAAAAGGTGCCCCCTATCTGCGCAAAAAAAAACCTTCTAACTTCAGAAAAAAAAGCCCCCCCCTTAACTGCAAAAAAAAAAAAAAAGGCCCTACTAACTGCAAAATGAAAAAAAAAAAAAAAGACCTCCTAACTTAAAAAAAATAATAATCCTAACTTGTTCTTACCTCGGTCCTTAGGCAGCAGCAGGCTCTGCACAGGCGACCTGGTGACCTCTCATTACACCAGAGACTGAGATGAGGAGTCGAGAGTGTGAGAAGGAGTGGAGTTGGAGAGTAGGAGGGGAATTGGAGAGTGTGGGGCACATTCCACACATGGGCACTGTGGCCTGGACAGTGGGTTGCTAACCAGGATGGCAATAACACCTGGAGGGGAAAGACAGAAGAAACAGAGTCGGAGAGTTGGCGCACATTCCACACATGCGCACTGCTGCCCGGGCAGGACAAGTCGGCTACTAAGCAGGACAGGCAGCTGTGGCAAAAACACCCCACGGGCCGGATAAATGTCCTCTGCGGGGCGCATGTGGCCCGCGGGCTGCAGTTTGAGGACCCCTGCTCTAGAGCTATCAGAAATAAAAACGCTAAGTAAAAAAGGTGTTTTTTTCTAAATATTTGGTTTATCAGAAGTGTACAGTGTTGACTTAATTTGAGCTGACAGCACTGCCTGAGATGGGTCCCAGAGAGCAGCCTGGTGGCTAGAAGAAGGAGGGTTGCAACCGGATGCCAGGAGCCCAGGTTCTGAGCCTAGCACTGTCACTGGCCACTGTGTAGCTTGGACCGGATGATCTTCCAGAGCCTGTTTCCTGGCCTGTCAAACAAGCACCCTTTTAGAAATAAAATTCTATCCTGCTTTAAAAAGTAAGATAATAATAGAAGACATTTCCAAACTTTCCAAGATTATCTCATTGATATTGAGAACTGATGAAAAGGGGGAATTTTTTCCATGTTTTGCCCCTAGGGTACAGTAGCAAGTCGACAGATGCATTCATTAATCTTTTGGGGGGAGGGGGAGACAATATCTGTCTATATCAGGCCCTTGGTAGAGTGCCATGGCGTCACAGCTCACAGCAACCTCTGACTCTTAGGCTTAAGCCATTCTCTTGCCTCAGCCTCCCAGATAGCTGGGACTACAGGGCCCACCACAATGCCCAGCTATTTTTTGTTGCAGCTGTCACTGTTTGTCTAGCTGACCCAGGCTGGGTTCAAACCCGCCACCCTGGGTGTATGTGGCTGGCACCATAACCACTGTGCTAAAGCCGCCGAGCCTCATTAATCTTTATATTGAGAAAAGTGTGGTCATTCAGGAGACACTCCATCACGGCACTCTTAAGTTTCCTATGAAAAGTGCCCTGGCCCTACTCAGGGTCAAATACATAGATTGATAAAATACAGAAACTCACTTTATATAATATGGAAATTGTTTTTAATGGAGGCTATTAAAAGGCACTCAACATTAAGGCCAGGCTTTTGACCCATGAAATAACAGTACATTTATTGAGAAATCTAGTCAAACAAATCAACATATCCCTAGATTAAGTAAACTGAACTGCTGTGTTCACGGCTGAAGTCCATTTTCTACAAAGTCTTACTTTTAAAGGAGAAATTGAGTTGCAAAGGAATATGTTTTATTAAAATGTATTCACTTTTTTTTTGTTCCTATAAGCAGCAGCTATGTTAATGCAGGCACTTAGTAGAATTAGAGCCGGGTCTCAGCAGAAGCAATGTCTCCAGAAACACCAGTGCCACCCCCAGTCTCAGTAAATACTAGGCAGATCTTTAGAGAAAGTTCTAAGCGTGTCTTCAGACAAGGTAATTGTTTACCAGCTCTTAAGAGAGTTAATATGCTTGGCATGTTTTTATCCTTGGAATGTGCAGATACCAGTAACCGAGCTACCTCATCTGGGAACACACTTGGTCTGTTGGGTGACCCTTACTCAAAATGAAGAAACAGTTCCCACTCAGAAAGGCTTCTGCTTATAATTTACCAGAATGTTTTATACACATCTCTCTAAGACCCATGGAAGATTTCTTAAGTCAGGCCCTTTGATGCTGAGGCAGAGGTTTCTATTCCTACCACAGCTCAGGGGAAGGAGTGGCCCCTGAACCTCGGCGATCCCCGCAGACTTGGCAGCACAGCACACGCTCTGCCCTGCATGCAAATGTCTGTGTCTTCTCCATTTCCTGAATACAGTTTCAAAGAGATCAGGAAATCAAAGATTTTTCCTTCCCACATTTTTCGTTGTTTTTATTTTTTTTATTATTAAATAATAGCTGTGTACATTAATGCGATCATGGGGCACTATACACTGGTTTTATAGACCGTTTGACACATTTTCATCACACTGGTTAACATAGCCTTCCTGGCATTTTCTTAGTTACTGTGTTAAGACATTTACATTCTACATTTACTAAATTTCACACACCCTTGTAAGATGCACCGCAGGTGTAATCCCACCAATCACCCTCCCTCCGCCTATCCTCCCCCCTCCCTCCCCTTGTTAGTTTTTAAATGCCAGTGATACCGTCAGTCTGACCAGAGGAAGATAGTCATCTTCCCAGAATTGGAAGAATGGATAATTATCAAAATGTTTCTGGTTACTTGATCTCAAGGGAAAGCCTCTGAATAAATTAGCTTCAAGGTTTTAGTCATCATTTTAAACAAAATATTTTAGAGTTTATCATCCTAAAGCTCATTAGATATTATTGGTGAGTTATCTTAAAAAGCCAAAAGTTTTTTAAATGCACTTTGGAAAATCCGGGCACCCAAAACTCTTCTCCCAACTATTTTAGTCATTGGAAAGTTAACTTCTTGTGGAAATCTCTTAAGTGATTTTATAATTTGACTTGCCTATGACAGCCATATAGCATTCACATCTGTCTTTGTGGAGGCCCTTCCTCCCCTGAGCTGAAGTAGGAGTGCTCTTTACACACTCATCCTTTGCCAAGGACCCCGTGGTCCCTCCCTCGTTTCCCTCCGTGAGCTGAGGCTAGGTGGTGCTGCTGTCAGTGCAACTATAGCCTGAAATCTCCCCTCATTTTAACCAATTCCATGCACAGATGGTGGTCATTCTGAAACAAGGGATGTTCTCAACCTCACAGCTCAAAATCTTCCTGTGGTTTAAAGAAATGTATTGGTCTCTGTCCCCAGCTCAGAGCATTAAGCTCCTAAAACCCTTGAAATTTCCTGGGTGATAGTAGCATCTTTTGTTATTCATAATGAACTTCTTTGGATCACACCGGAATTTATGCTAACGAGATGACTTAGGGTTGGACCCCTAGATAGCCTCAGCTTGGGGCAGATGTAGGAAAGACCATATGATTAGAGGTTGGAACTTTTAGCCCCACTCACTGACCTGTGGGAAGGGGAGGAGAGGCCTGGAGATTAAGGTCATGAGCTTTTGGGTTGGTGGATATATCAATGGAAGTGCTGGGAGGAGCACATACCCAGACCGGGCAGTGGAGCATCTCCCCACACCCACCTTGCCCCATGTGTCTGTATTTTGCCCTTCCTGACTTGTATCCTTCATAACAAACTGGTAAACTTGAGTATTTTTCTGAGTTCTGTGAACCACTGTAGCAAATTATGAAACCTGAGAAGGTTGTAGAGTCCCCAGTAGAGACTATCAGAAGTATGGGTGGTTCTCCAGGGACTTTTACTGGAACTGACATGCGGGCAGTGTTGTGGGACAGAGTCCTGTAATTGTAGGATCTGACACTCCAGGTAGATAACGTCAGAATTGGACGTACAGGACACCCCGCTGGTGTCTGGACAGTCAGAGAAGTTGATGTGATAAACTCTCATACATTTCATCGTTTCAGAGGTGTTGTGAATAAAAAGACCCCACTCACTATTATCTAAACACTCTTCACATTTTCTAAATCGTAATGAAGGAAAAAACCTAAATTTGCTGTTTTCCCATGATTTTGTACATAATCAAGGACTTAAGTTATAACTAAATCACCAAATCCCTTAGCAATTTTATTAATGAAAGTTGTATTAATACTGTTATACAGATTCAAACATTTGTTGGTTTCAGCACTGTTCTTCTGCCTTATGAAAATCATTAGCGCCTCTCAACATATACTTAAATAATTTTTAAAGTATTTACATTTCACTAGTTCTGTATTTCATACAGGGATCTTGACTCAATTGCTGTTTATACATATTGAAACCAAATTAAGACAGAGCTAAGCTTAAAAATTATGGTTCATCACCACTCATTGTAAGGAATTCCCGAGTTATGAGTTTTCTTGTTCTCTGCTCGAGAGATTTTAATACAGTTTTCTAGCCATGGTGTTTCACACATAAATGTTTTCCTTTGTGGCTTATGCAACTCAGTGGCACAAACCACCACCAAGGGGTGCAAACATCATGTTGCCAAGCTGGGGTTGGGAGTTCTGGTGAACTCTCGGAAGAGCTGGGGATTTTATTGTTTTCAGATCCACTCACAATCACATTGTAGCTGGAAATGTCAGCATGTGAAGCTAGAAATCTTAGGACATTTTTCTAATTCTGAAGCATAACCACTTAGCTCCCTATGCCACTACGGCAAGACACAAAAGCAGAATGGTAATGTTTGAAAGATTGGCTCAGTGGAGAAAATTAGGGAAAAGAGTCTTCTAGAGGTAAAATGCCATAAAGTTGGAAATTTCTTACAACAAAAAACCCCTTGCCCTTGGATCAAGCTTCCACCAGTTTGTCTCACCTGATGTGAGTACAGACACAATCCTCAGCTTGTCTGTGCAAAATAATCAAGCCCCCGCCTGATATTTGAGTGCCCCTCTATGACATTTTCCTAAGACAGGTTTTATTCTTACCAAGGAAAATACATAATGGTGGAGAATAATTTCTTCAAGTTTTATTTTTTGAGACAGAGTCTGTGTCGCCCTCTGTAGAGCACTATAGCATCACAGCTCACAGCAACCTCGAACTCTTGGGCTTAAGTGACTCTCTTGCCTCAGCATCCCAAAGTGGCTGGGACTAAAGGTGCCCGCCACAATGCCTGGCTATTTTTTTTTTGCCGTTTTTGGCCGGGTCTGGGTCTGAATCCACCACCTCCGGCAAATGGGGCTAGCGCCCTACTCCTTTGAGCCACAGGCACTGCCCACGGCTATTTTTTTGTTGCAGTTGTCATTGTGTTTACCAGGCCCAGGCTGGGTTCAAACCCACCAGCCTGGTGCACATGGCCAGCACCGTAACCACTGTGCTACAGACACCAAGCCAATTTCTTCAAGTTTTTAAAAACTACATCCAAACTTATGTGAGGAGGAGACGATACGAACATATAGAAGGAAGGTTAAGTTCAAATACAAT
This sequence comes from Nycticebus coucang, assembly GCF_027406575.1. Classification (NCBI taxonomy): domain Eukaryota; kingdom Metazoa; phylum Chordata; class Mammalia; order Primates; family Lorisidae; genus Nycticebus; species Nycticebus coucang. The sequence continues at coordinate 71,128,502 of NC_069786.1, read as the reverse complement.
CAGCACCAGTGTTTTTGTCCCAGCTTTCCCAAGAAGAAGCTCTTGGGCTGCAGCAGGAACCAGCAGCAGGAACCAAAGCCAGCAAAGTAAAGGCCCCAGGCCCTGCTCCTCTGAGCCCACCCTGCTGTAGCTCAGTGCTGTTTTCAGAATCTCCTGGAGAACCGATGAGGCAGTTTGCAGGGCCCACCTCTGGGATTTCTGAATAAGAAGAGCAGGGAGGGGCCGAGACTGTGCATTCCCAAGCTTCCTGTGATGTTGCTGCTGCTGGTCCCAGAATCACACTTTGGAAACCTCTGACCCAGTGTTTCTTGACCGCCTGAGTCCTTGCTGCAGGCCAAACCCGTCAGCCCTTCTGGGGGCAGATGCTAATGGGTCCCCACTGTGCTGACTATGTTCAGCTTCATTTCCTGTTAGTATCTTAAAATGTTCATGGGATTTGTTTTAATCAGGCATGCAGTGAGACAGCAGCCACGGAGATGACTGCCACAAAGGAGGAAGTTCCTACTCAGATGCTAGAATCAGGAGGCACCACAGCTAGGCAGGGCCATGTGGGCAAGGACCGGTCGGTCAGGAGGCAGAAGGGGAGTAGGGTGCAGCCCACCACCTTACAGGGGGCTGTAGGGAGGCAGTGGCAATGCACAGTCACTTAGGATTGGCTAGTTGGAACAAGTCCAGTGGGCCCTGGGCTATATGCTACCTGGCCCTGGGGTGATTTAGGGCAGGGGGAATAATGGCTGGTGTGTGAGAGTTCGATAAAGAAGATAGACAGATGGGGGTGTGGGCTCTAGATTGGTTGTGTATCAAGGTGCCCTCAATGGGATGTTCTTCCTTATCTAGGAATTAGCTATCTCAGGGAGTGGCAGTCTCTCCAGGGCCAAGGCCCAAATGCTAGAATATCAAGAATACAGAAAATAGGAAAATACAGTCAATAAAATTGGCTGAAGGGAAGCTCCCACTCTCTTCAAAGTCACCTTCTAGTTTCTGACCTAAAGGCTGACTTTGTCCTCAATACTTTTTTTCTTATTAATTTTTTTTTTTTTTTTTTGTAGAGACAGAGTCTCACTTTATGGCCCTCCGTAGAGTGCCGTGGCATCACACAGCTCACAGCAACCTCCAGCTACTGGGCTTAAGCGATTCTCTTGCCTCAGCCTCCCGAGTAGCTGGGACTACAGGCGCCCGCCACAACGCCCGGCTATTTTTTGGTTGCAATTTGGCCGGGGCCGGGTTTGAACCCGCCACCCTCGGTATATGGGGCTGGCGCCCTACTCACTGAGCCACAGGTGCCGCCCAATTTTTTTTTTTTTTTGACACTCTGTCAACCTGGCTAGAGTGCCATGGCATCATAGCTCACAGCAACCCATGCTCTTAGGCTCAAGATATACTATTGCCTTATCCTCCCAAGTAGCTGGGACTACAGGTGCCCACCACAATGCCGGGGTATTTTGTTGTTGTTGTCTCTATGTTTAGTAGAGGCAGGGTCTGGCTCTTGCTCAGACTGGTCTTGAATTCCTGAGATCAGATGATCCACTGGCCTCAACCTCCCAGAGTGCTAGGATTACAGGCCTGAGCCACCATGCCCAGCCTTTTCTTATTATTTATCCTAAATTGCATAGTTTACCCTACTAGAGAAAGGAAATGGGAGTTCATCAAATTTTATAAAAATCACAATTTACAAAGAGAATGAATCAGCTGAATACCTGCTTATTAAATCCATAATTAGGAAGACCAGGGAGGGACCCTAGAAACTATGGAAAGTCATTTTTATGCAACGGGCCCTACGCTCAAGGACCTTGAAATCCTACCAGGTGGGTCAACGTTAGAAGTGGTAGATAATTTCAAGAAGAATTCCGTATTTCCCAGACTGAATTTGATGAGACTGGCATCCACAAAATGGGAGAAATGGGAATTATAAGAACCATCACCTCCATGAACCTAATAGACAGAAGGCCTAAGAACTGAGACCCCCTGTGTCAATGTGACTTGATCGTTCGCTCCCAGAAACTCTTGCCCAAGGAAGACGAGGCATCACCAACATCACTTTTGCTTCAGAAACTTCCCGGAGATTAATTTATCTGAGACAGCAGACTGCTCACCTGGGCAAACAGCTTGCTCACCTAATAATAGCTTCCCAATCAAAATTCTCTTCAAGAGCTTATTGTACCCTCAACGAATCCCCAACAATAAAGAAAAAAAAATTCTCTTCAAGATCCTGCTATGTTCACTGGTCTTAAACTACTATCTACCCTGCCTTGATAGATGCATCTTAACCCACTTGAACCCAGATCCCCCCCACCCCCGCTCCGAAATCTCCTTCTGACTTCCCTATCCTGAGACATCACTTAGATGCTGTGATTCTCCCCCTCACTGCTGTGAGTTCTAGTAACTTAGTTTTGCTTTATGAGCAGGTGGTCTGGTAACTTTGGGGTGAGCTCAACAGTAATCCTGAGAGCAAAGAGCCCTGTTGTCAGACAAGCTTGGGAAAATCTATATATCGTTTCAGCCTTTATGAAGATTATAATCATGTTATTGTAATAAGACTTCTGAAAAGTTCTGCCCCTCCTAAAAAACTTTAGGAGATAAGAGAAAGTGACAACTGCGTGTGCCTTATTTTCCTGCAAACTTACCACTTCCCTAAGAGCATTTTTTCCCTTAACATCAGTTTTTAAGACAGCAATTTAGATTAGTAGATTGATGACCCTTGAGAAAGTAAGGCCCCTGACATCCTGTAGCTCATGGCAAGTGAGATGACACCCAGTCTTCCCCACACTGGGAGTTTCCCCGTTCTACCATCAGAGCCTCTGTGCTGGGCCAGCGCCCAGTGCAAGGGAGTTTCCACATTCTCAGTGAGTGAGAGATCACTGGAATCCACCAGTTGTCTATGGAGAAACTTTGGCCATCACAGCCCCAAGCAAGGCATCCACCCACTTTGTCGCATATAGGGGGTCCAGGATGCCCTCTTGCCCTGGATTCCCTAAGCCACTTCAATAGCCTGCAGGCTGCCTGACCCAGGACAAGTGCCCAGTGGACACCACCCCACACACACACCCGATGGCCTTCCTCTCCCTTACAGTGATGTTGGGAGATCAAGAAAATCCCCCATCTAGGACCTTCACAGTCTTCTGGACCAGGGTGGCAAGTTTCCACTCTGGAAACCCCCTGGTTTTCTCCTGGGTCTGAAAGAAGAAATAACCTGATTACCAGGAATTCATTCTAGGACCCAATGCATTGTCTATGAAACAAGTAGTCAAGCAAAGAGGATGACTGGGCTCACAAAGTCAAGGTTCTTCAGATTGCCAATGAGCATTTTGCAAGTGTGTTCCTCAGCACATCTTCATTAAGAATTATTCATCATTAATACTAATTACAGTGATTAAAAGGAAACATCTGTGAAAACAGGCTTGCCTCCTTACCGCTCTGGCTGGGTGCGCAAGATAAAACAGGGCTGCCAACGGGAAGCAGCAGCAACACGGCCCTTAGAAGGGAAGAGGGACAAGAGGGAGGAGAAGAGGGAGGGGAGGGAGAGAGAGAAAAGACAAGATCAGCATCTCCTAAAATCCTGAGGCCAGGCCCTCAGGTCTGGGCTCCTGCTGGCATTGGTCAGTGTGTGTCTGCCTGGCCCCTCCCCCTCCCCCTCCCCCTCCCCCTCCCTGCCCCCACATCTCACAGCTCCGGCCTCCTGCCAGTTTCTCGGATTGCATAGCTATCCATCGGCAGAGGAAGCCTGAGTTTTTCACTCTGCAGAATTCATGCTGTTCCAGGCCTGCTGAACTGAATGTGGGTTATGGCAAGGATTTCTTCCTGCCTATAGCTACCCCATCAGCCACTGTTCCTTTTTCTGGTTCCAACTTTATAATAGGAAGAAGCCAAGAATTTGGTGGAGGGTTGCTCTGAGAGGAGTAAGGATTTCTCACAAGAATAAATGACCAATGCCCCCATTTCACTCTGTAGTAGGGTATCATGGAGTCTCAGAGATGCCCGGGAGAGGACTGGCCTAGCTCAGCCTTAGCCTAAATTGAAAAAAAAAAAAAATCAGCCTGCTAGGAAGTTTCTCCCCTGTCCTGCTTCATACCTTCCCAAAGGCAAGGAAAAGTGGTAAGAAAAAAATCCCTATGACCCCTCAGCAGAACAGGCAGTTCCTTCCTTCCTGGTACGTTCTTGATTGAAAGCCCGGCCCGAAGACTAAGTTCTCAGCGGACCCACAGTGGTCTGTGATGTTGTGGAAAAAGACTTCAGGCTCAGAATGGAAAAACAAGCCTTGCCAACTATAAAACTGTTCTGAGGAGATCTGAGGAGAATGCTGGCCAGCCAGGAGTGGGAGTCCCTGGAAATCAAAATTAAAGCCTCAGCAAAGCTCTCCTGGGGTCAGCAGGAGAGAGTGACCACAGGGATGTCAGGCCTCCCCGCCACTTAGATAGAGAAGACAGATGTTGTCAGGTGAGATGGGTGCACTCTAGGCGATGTGGCTATAGACAAGAGGACAAAAACCATCAATTCTGATGAGGGAAGATGTGGAAAAAGGCGAATGCTCATGCCTGTTGGTGGGAATGTAGTTATTGTAGCCATCATGGAAAACAGTATGGCAGTTCCTCAAAAAACTAAAAATAGTGTCAGCTGTAGTCCCAGCACTCTGGGAGACCAAGGTGGGAGGATTCCTTGGGCTTAGGAGTTCAAGACCAGCCAGAGCAAGAGCGAGACCCCCCTCTCTACTAAAATTAGAAAAAATAGCTGGGTATTGAGGTAAGCGCCTGTAGTCCCAGTTCCTTGGGAGGCTGAGGCAGGAAGATCACTTGAGCCCAAGAGTCTGAGTTGCTGTGAGCTACGAAGATGCCATGACATGCTACCCAGGGTGACAGAGTGAGACCCTGTCTCAAAAAAAAAAAAATCTAAACTAAGAATAGAAGTACTATATAATCCAGCTGTCCCGCTGGTGGATATATGTCCAAAAGAAATTAGTATATCAAAGTGATGTCTGCACCCCCATGTTTGCTGTAGCCAAAATATGGAATCAGCCTAAGCGTCCATCACTGGATGGATAAAGGAAACGTGGGATATGAATGAAATCCAGTCATTTGCAGCAACATGGATGAAACTGGAGATCATTATGCTAAGTGAAAGAAGCCAGGCATAGAAAGGCAAATATCGCATGTTCTCACTCCTATGTAGGAACTAAAAAAGTTGCTCTCATAGAAATAGAAAGTAAAGTAGTAGTTACCACGGCTGGGAAGGGGATGGGAGGTAGCTGGAGAGAAGTTAGCTGAGGGGTACACAAATAACAGCTAGGTGGGAGTCAGTTCTAGTATTTGAAAGTAGAGTAAGGAAATCATAGTTAACAATATTGTCTACTTCAAAATAGAAAAGAATTATAAGGTTTCCAACACAAAGAAAAGACCAATGTCTGATGTGATGGATATCCTGATTGCCCTAATTTGATCGTTACACATTGTGTACAGGTATCAAAATATCATAATGTACCCCAAAACTATTACATATCAAGAAAAAAAAAAAAGAAAAACACAAGACCTCGGAAGTTCAGGCGGAAGGAAGCAGCCTCATCATGGCCAGCCATTCCGAAATGCTATTTGAAAATGATGCTGAGAACCAACATTGAAAAACACGTGTTCTGAAAAATCAAAGAGGAAGATGACACACAGACTCCCTAAAGAGGTCGTGACGTCTGTTCAAGGGAATGAAGCCTTAAAGATCTAATTATTACTTGAGTTTTTAACCAAATGTAGGACTCCCAGCTCTTATGATTACCGACGGCCTGACTTTCTGACAAGCAGCACATGATGCGTTAAATCCCATCCACTCGCCCCAGTGCCCCAACCTCTGAGCCGGCTGCAGGGGTCTTGCATTTCCCCGGGGCAGTGGCTTGCTGGAGAGTCATCTGCCTCTCTCTCAGTGACTTTGAGGAAGAGCTGGTCCCCTCCCCCAGGTTTGATAGGTCTCCAGGAATGTCCCTTAGTGGGCAATTCTGGAGTAGGTGCTAGCATCTGGGCACCTACAGCAGTGGGCACTAGCATCTGGGCCCCAAATGTTTGATGGGAGAGGCGGAAGAGCCAGGCTTACAAAGGGGTGGGGGTGACTTGGCAGGGATGCCTGGTCACAGTGGAATCTGGTTGCCATGGAGATGTGATGTTCTCTGCTCAAGCTATTTGAAAAGCAAATTTTCCACTGAGCTTCTTAGAAGGTCTAGAGACTTCTAGTGGCCTGGTCTAGTGTTTTCACTGTAATTTCTACTGTTGTGTCTCCCTCCCCCCCACCACCACACCCACACAGAGTACCTGGCATAAGACCAAGCTCATAGAACTTGGTAAATAAAAGCATACTGATGTATGACCCTGGCCATAGACTTGGACAAATGCTGCTTGAAGGCCGTGAAATAAAGGAAGCCTCTGGATAAAAACAGCAGCCATTTCTAGATGTGAAGGCTGGAACATTTCTCTGCTACATTTTGCATTTTTCTTTTTAACATTTTCATTGTGAGATATAACATATTCAGAGAAACACATGTAATTAGAGAGCTTAACAAAAATTATAAAGCAAACATCCTTGTCACAACCACCCAGATTTAGAAAAACATTGCCAGGCACCCCAGGAGTTTTTCCGTCCTCCTGGCTGATTCTGATTTCCTCCTTTCACCCTTAGGTAGCCCCCTCCTAAATTTTATAAATTTTTTTCTTGATTTTTCCCCCCCTGGATTTTTACCACTTTTGTATGCATTCCTAAAAATTATGGTTTGGTTTTGCTCCTCATTGAAGGTCACGTGAATGAAATAATGCTGCAGATAGTCTTTGGATTCTCTTCATCCATTCAACTTCATGCTTGTGGGGTATATCCATGTTGTTGTACCTACCTGTAGTTGGTTCATCTTTATAGAGGGACAGCATTCCTCTCTAAAATACATCTCAATTTATTTAGGAACATCTGCTATGTGCCTTCATGGGCATTAAATGGTTTCCAATTTGGGGCTATTCGGGAAACATTCCCATGATCATCCTTACACACCTCTAGGTACAAAGCATATGCCTGGGAGGGGCTGCTAGCCCAGTGTCATCTACTGGATCACAGTTAAGGGTGCGTCATTCTCACTCCCACCTCTGATGGGAAAATGCCACCTGCTCTCTAACACTCCAAATATGTTCTGCAAATCCACATACATGGAAGGCTGCTTGTCTGTCCTGCTGGAGCTAAAAAACATTCAATAGTCATATCCCTGACCTTGGTGACCTCCAAACCCTTTGGAGATTTTTCCACAGAAGTCCCTGCCCCAGTTTCAGGGTGGCAGGGGAGGTAGAGACATGGGCAAGGATGAGAACTGCACTAGGCCATAAGGCCCCGAAGGCCCATAGCAGTCACCCTGGAACTGTGACTCTCAGAGCCCCAGCCAGCTACAGACTACCAGCTGGTTGCAAAGCTTACATCAAAGGCTCAGGACGCTGCTGGCTGTGGGTTTAAATGGAGCCCCGGTGTAGCCTACAAATTCCCTCTTTTTCCCCACTGAGCTATACCTACCCCGAACTTGGCAGTCTCAGCATGACCAGGACCACAGGGTCAGAGCTCTACTCAGCCTTGCCTGATCAGAGTGCTCATTTGGGCTTGATGACTGGACCTACCCCAAGAACAGAGCAGAGAGGCTGCACTCCACCAACTGCTGTAACAGAATCAAGTGATTCAGATAGTGTCAGTAAATAAATAAAAAGTTCATCAATGCCTTCCCTTTGAGGAAAAACAAATAGGTACCTCCTTACTACAAATTTCAAGCACGAGAGATAAGTACAAAGAAAAACACAAACAAAATCACTTTAAAATTCTAACATCCAGAAATAACTATGGCAAACATTTGATCAATATCATTCCAGATACCTCTCAGTGCAAATATATAGATGGAAGCATGGATGAATGTATGGATAGACAGGTCATAGATATAATTCTAGAAACAATCCTACTGTACATGTTATTTTAATAAACATCTGTTTCTTCCAGTTAAACATACGTGTTGCTTTCTTCCTCTAATTACAAAAGTAAGACATTCTTTTTTTTTTTTTTTTGGCCGGGTCTGGGTTTGAACCCACCACCTCCGGCATATGGGACCAGCACCCTACTCCTTGAGCCACAGGCGCCGCCCAAAGTAAGACATTCTTAATGCAGAACTCTGGAGATCACAAAACACAACATTCATTCATATTTCACCACCAGGAGATTACTTTTAACATATATGTGTATGTATGTATATAGGTATGTTTTGAACTGACTTGTGTCCCCCAAAATTCCTGCGTTGAAGCCCTAACCCCCCAAGGTGACTATATTTGGAGACAGGGCCTTTAGGGAAGTAATTAAGGTTGATGAGGTCATAAGGACCCTAATCCAATAGGAGTGCTGTCCTTATAATAGGAAGAGACACCAGAGATCAATCTCTCTCCTGTGTGTGCACAGAGAAAAGGTCATGTGAAGACACAGTGAGAAAGGGGCCAACTGTAAGCCTGAAAAAGAGCCCTCACCAGAGACCAGTCCTGCTCTCTAATGTTGGACTTCCAATTCTAGAACTGTAAAAAAAAAATTCTAGGGGTTTCTGTTGCTTAAGCCCCCCGGGCAGTATGGCCAGTCTGTAATGGCAGCCCTAACACACTAATACAACATGCAACGTAACCGTTGTAATGTCTTTATCAAGACAGCACAGCAACACCCCTCTGTCTCCATGCCCAAGGTTCCTTTTTAGGTCTTTATACAGTGGCCAGGGACTCCCTGGTGATGCTGCCTTTGGTGCTAGGCTGCATCAACTCAAAAAGAAAAAAAAGCAGTTCCGCATGCCTCCCTGACCAGGTCTCACACTCAGGGCCCAGTAACAAGCAAAGTCACGCTGCCCAATCAGCCCTCATTTGCCAAATGGTAGGTTTATCAGCCTTTTGTTTCTCAGCTTGGCCGCAAATAGAAGTGTGCACATAAAACAAAACAAAGCTAAAGCTGACTTTATGGGGATAAGAAGAATATAAATCTCAACCTACACTAAGATCAATGGCAACAATATTTTAACAGTAACTAGTGCTGTAACTGGAGCCCCACCCTTCTGGCAATTTTGTATGGACAGTCCCCAGCTAGGCCGCCTCCTGCAGCACACTCACAGGTCACGGCAATTCACAGCTGCAAATGTGGCAATACCACCTGAGAGTTTGAACTAGGCCTGATCCCAGTCTTCCCAGGCCTACCCTCCTCTGTCTCCAACTGGAGCACACAGCCCTTACTCCACAGTGAGATGAGGGACTAAAGATAGACACTTTCTACCTGCTACTACCCTGAGCAGAACAGAGGAAAGGGGGGCATGGAGGACATTGGGGAAGGCACCCCAATGCCCAGGGGCCTAGTTGAGACATCCTCCCCCAAAGGATATTCAGAAGCTGGTTGTCAAAGCCCTCCCCACCTCCGCACCAGGCGTCTCTCAGAACACAGACCTACTTCTCAAAGTGAAGTTCAGGGGCTCTAAGGCAAGACTGTCCACCTCAACCAGATGGGATGGCCCCTTGTGTGGTTCCTAAAATGCACAAGACCAGCCAAGCATTCAGACTGAGTAGTTAGTCTCCAGAGCTACAAGTGTGCCCAGGAGTTCCACAAAGACCACACTGCCAAGCAAGTCAAATTTACAGCAGAGTACTTTTATGGAAGAGCCGGCCGGTGACTGCCTCAGTGTCCCAACATGGGGTTTCTGAGAGCCGCCCCAAGTGCTTAAGAGGTCGCGTTTTTAAGGTTTAGTCTGCATCCTGGTTGGCACACAGGCTGTCCAGGTACATTCAGGTGGGGGTAGCAAGCAAGCATTGTACGGAAGCAGAATTTTGCGGTTAGTTAGCCATACATCACACATCTTTGTTTTAATATTTTCCCACACAGCTTAGTTTCAGTACTTTCCCCCCATATATCTTTGTCTCAGTATTCATACATTTTTGTCTCAGTATTCTCTCCACCTGATATTGTCTAAATGTCAGTCCGGGGATAGTCGGTTCATTTCTCAGGCCCAGGAGTTAGTCAGGCAAGAAGTTAGTGAGTACTTTCCCATCTATCTTGGGAGTGAACCAGACTTACTCTATTTTGTTGAGGGCTTGCAGCCCAGGAATTTGCCAGGAGTTAACTGGTATTTTTCTACTTTAGCCTAGGCCTAACACAAGCCCAGAACCAGATTTTAAAATAAAGCATGTAGAAAATAGATACATAAATAAAATGCTGCTTGAAGTCTGTCCCTAGAGCCAACTCACAGGGGAGTCACTTCCCCCCCATGGATCGAGCTGGCCTCTGTGCTCACACCACCTTCTCCATTACGGACACCTGGCAGGAGGAGACTGGGAGTGTTGTCCAGACCCAGACTCTTGTGAAAGGCCTTAACAGGGTTTTGGAAAGTGGGGCTGGAAGCTTCCTAGCTTCTTCCCTACTATAACGAAGCTTTACAGGGGGACAGCATTCCTCTCTAAAATATAGCTCAATTTATTTAGGGACATCTGCTCTGTAAGCATAAGTCTAAGTGATGATGAGGCCTCAAGTTCATTACCACTAGTCCCCGGCCCCATTCTTCATTCATTCCAGTCTTCCTGGGACCCCTTTTTATTCCAGACCCTCATGTGAGCTCTGCACCGAGGGCACCCTCCACTGCACATCCTCCCCAATCCCTTTTGCAGGTATCAAAGTACCTCCAGCTCCCCTTCTTAGGACTGCCCCATAAGCCATCCCTCGGCAATCTGATGGCCCGCTCTGCATGAGGGATTACCACTCCCAGGCTATAGGATTGCCCTTCCTCTGCGTCCCTCTGAAGCAATACTGTACTCTAAAAACGTGGCTCCCACCAGAAGCTGCATGCCCCGAGTCTGGCTGGTGGGGTTGTACTGGGCACTCAGGTTGTGGGGACCCTTGGATCACACTGTGGGAGGGGGCTACCTATGCCCTCCAGGCCTGAGGCCTAGCTGCCTTGCAAGGGGTGGGGAAGGGGTCCTGCTCGGGGCCCCACTCCGTGCAGGTGCAGAGCGAGTTCGCTGTGCTCAGCCCAGCCGCAGCACCAGCTGGAGAGCATGCCAGATCCTTCTCTATCCCCACGCCACCTCCTCCTCTCACCTAAAATGGGAGAAGAGTGGGGGAGGAAATGCTGTCTTCTCCTCCTGTGCTGAATTTATCCCAACTCAGACCGGCTGCGGAAGCCGAGGAGAAGATAAACAAAGAAGTCTTGTTATAATTTCTCAAAAATCTCCCAGTATTCTTCAGCCCACTTTCTGTTCTTCTTACCTTGTTGGGGGTGGAACTCTGCCGGGTTCTGCTGCTCTGTCCCCACGGGAAGGGTGGAGGGCTGACCTCCTCGCTGGAGGACACGGTCCCCCTCCCTGTGGGAAGGCATATAACAAGGTCCTATCTGAACTTGGTGTCACGTGTGGGGACTGAGAACTATAACAGGTGCCTGGCAATCTTTAACCATTTCTCGCCTTTGCCTTAGCCTGAAGGCCTCTATCCTGCTTCCCCGAAACTATCCCCAGAGCAATGACATACTGGGTCCTGCCTCATCCCTTCCCTCTCTCCCTTTGGAGGGTTTAAGAAGAGAGAGAAATGGCAACAGCTCAGTGGAGAGAGAAGCGAGGGCCCTGGAGAGCCACCAAGTGCAGCATCCCCTTGGTGTAGGGGCAGGAAAGGACAAGCTCGGAAGGTCAGGAGTCACCTTGTCACCTTGTTTAATCTTCATTACAGCCAGTTGAGGACAAGAGAGCAGTGGGTAGTTTCCCCTCTGGACAGGCTTAGAATCAGCATCATGGCGGACATGTATCACCTGCCTTGGGCACAGGCAAGCTATCTCTGCTTGGCTAGTTAGGGGCCGAGGACTTGAGTGAGGCACCAGAGCTGCAGAGTGGGGGAGCCAGGAGGGACTGCTGGGCAGCGGTTCCAGCCACGTGGCCAGGTCCAGCATGGAGCTGTCTGTGGGGGCTGCGATGTCCAGCAATCCACAGCAGGCAGCACAGAGCCCTCAAGGACTGGGCTTCTGGTGTGACTGCCCCGAGGCCTGTCCCTGTCTGTTTTCCCAGTGTACTCTCCAGCCCTCCCTGGTTCTGAGCCACAGCATGGCCATTCCACACACTCCTTTTCTGCTTATATCAGCCTGAGCTGGATTCTGCTGCTTATAGCTGAAAGCTCCAGCTGATTTCCTAGGCCCCTGGGCTCCGATTTCAGGGACTCTCACTCTACTTTTCTTTCCAAATGGTCTCTGTCTGCCTAAGGCCCACTATACTTAGACAGATCAAGCACATCACATGTCCAATTAAAAAGATAAAAGCCTCCAAATCTCACACAGTCCCTGCTGTCCTACCCTGACATCTGGGCTTCCTCTATCAGTGGGGCAATAGATTGCAGAACACTCATCATGCAGGCAGTTGAGGACATCTGAAACAACAGGGCCACCAATCAGGGTGAAGCCTGACGTTCTGAGAAGCCCCTGTAACAGCTTTCTGCCTGGCTTCAGATAGGTTCGATTTAAGCTAACTGTTCTAGTTAAATGGTTACTTCCAAATGGTGCTTTTATTTCTAAAAGCAAACTGCCAGAGCCCAGAGTGCCCCTCCCACCATTATAGTCCACACTGCAACGATTAATAATCACCAAAGTCCATTATAAGGACAACTCAAAAACCAGGCCGGTATTTCCTCTTGCACTCACCCCTTGCATTCGCATTTCTCTCTCTGCCCAGCCTTTTGGCACCTGCCTGGCAATGATAATTATGTAAACGAGGGTCAGGATGGCCAGAGAATCCATCTGTGCCTTGACATTACAGGAGAGTCGGAACATATGATGCCTGATGCCTTGGTAGAGGGGTCACACAACAAGAAACAAAGGGTTTCTTAAATCCACCCCGATTTGTGGGGAGGGAGTGGTGCAGGGACAAAGAAGCTCTTCTGGAATTAAGACCGATGACTTCTTCTGAATATCACTGGCCTCAGACTATAACTATGAGGCGCCTCGACCTAGGGCCTTGAGCAGATCAGCATTCAGCTGGTCTCTGAATGTTAATCCTCTAAATTCTTGTAATTCACCCACCAAGGGAGGGTCTGAGAACATCCAGCCCCCTGGTGTCCACAGAATCCTACCTTCCTGATGACATCCAGATGTGTCATGATTCCATGGGTCTGATTAGCTATAGAACGTGGGATTTCCATGTTCCTAGGATTCATCTGAGTTAAGTCTGCCGCTAATTGGATTTGTATCTGGCAGTGGTGACATCAAAAAAGGGTTTTGTGGTCAATTAGGTTCTCCTGGAACATACAGGCAGGGGTTGTCCTGTCAATACCAAGGCAGTCTCCACCTTAATGAGCTGTCCCAGATAAAAGCACAAAAGGATATTATCATCCCCAAGTACCTGTCTTTAGTGGCTTCTGTTGAACAAGAAATTAAGCTTGGATCTAGGCACACATGAGTTGGCTTTACTGCACTCTCAAATCACCTGCTTCCCAGGGAACACATCTGAATGTGATCAGGTGCATTAGAGCCTCTTTAAAAAATCATCCCCAAGGAAATGAAATGTTCAGATGCTACGCCTGCAGCCTGATGACCGTGGGCTTGGTTTAACTGCACCAAAGCCAGGAAACGGCCACTTACAAAGTCAGTTACAGCCCCGGCTTCCCCCATAACCCAGCCACATGGCACACACCTGGAGGAAGAGAAATGGAATTCTTCCTGCAAGGTTTTTTTCCGGTCCAGAACAAATCATTCTTCAAATGTTTTAACATCCTGAGTGTGGGTGGAAGTGATGCTTACTTATGTCTCATGGAGAAGATGGTGCATTTAAAGAGAAGACGGTGCATCTAACTGGCTGGTGACTACAGGAAGTGGTCACTCAGGGAAAACAGTGAGGCCTTGGCTTTTCTTTTTCTTTTTTTTTTTTTTTTGTAGAGACAGAGTCTCACTTTATGGCCCTCGGTAGAGTGCTGTGGCCTCACACAGCTCACAGCAACCTCCAACTCCTGGGCTTAAGCAATTCTCTTGCCTCAGCCTCCCGAGTAGCTGGGACTACAGGCGCCCACCACAACGCCCGGCCATTTTTTGGTTGCAGTTTGGCCGGGGTCGGGTTTGAACCCACCACCCTCAGTATATGGGGCCGGCGCCTTACCGACTGAGCCACAGGCGCCGCCCGGCTTTTATTTTTCTTCTTTGGGTCTTAGTGGGTCAACTTCTGCTGCTTTTTTAGAATACTGGGGGTTTCCAAACCTCTGCCTCAGGGACCTGGAAGCACTTACTGCTCAGGGAAGTGGAGAGTCAGGACAGTTCCACATTCATCACTCGGCAGCAGTCAAGCTGCCGGACCTGGGTGTGGCCTACGAAGAAGAGGACTCTCTCCATGGCCGGGCTGGCTGTGGGGAGCCCATTGGAAGTGACCTTGTGAGGAGGTGGCTTTAGCCACGGGCAGTGGTGGGAGAGAGCCAGACTGTGGTCAGTCTGTGGCAAGGAGGGACTCCATCCAGGGCTGGGCAGCGCCCAGCGTGCACCATGCCAGACCAGCCCCTGGGCCTGCGGTCGGTCTACACTGTGTTTGCCTTCAGGATCCCATGACCTCCCTGTAAATGTGATGCAATGTGGTCTGAGCACTCCTCTATGGGAAAGAGAACTGCACATTTCCTGCCTTTCATCTTTGGCCTGAAAAGGATGAATATGTCAAAATAGACCAACCACAGCACTGTCAAGGGGCAGGAGTGTGATCCTGAGGAGGCACAGAAGGCTCTGGATAAGCTGAGACAAGCAGCCCATAGGAAAAACAGCACAGAGCCCGGAGGCATGTGGTATCAGCCATCCTCTGCCCATAAACCAGGCCAACCAAGTCTTCTGTGGGCCGGCCAGGGACAGGAATTTTGCACAGAGAAGGTGCCCAGCCTGTGTGGGGACATATCCTGTGGTCATCAGAGCCAGATTGCTAATTCTGGGTTCTCTTGGGGTGATGCTGGGAAAGCTTCACTGTGGAATTTTATCATTAGCTGCAGAGCATGAGGCCCTGCCTTGCTCTCCTGCCAGAGTGCATTTTTGGATAAGAGCCTGGCTTTCAAAAGGCAAATTCAGAAAGCACAAAGGCAGACCATGAACACACCAAGCATAACTTGCGGGTGATGAAACTGATTTTAAAAAAATCAAACCAGTCAGAATTTATGCCCTTAAACAGGTATCTTCTCCTTGGCAGGGGCAGAGAAGGAAAGGATATGCACGCATCCTCTGCTAGCCCGGGCAGAACCGCCTTACTGAAGGTGAGAGAATTCAGAACACAAAATACAGAGATGGTCACAGGGTTTTGCAGAGCTCAGCGTAGCCGGGCCTGCTCAAGCTTCTTAGCCCCTGTGTGTGCTCTCTCCACCCCCCTTGCAGGGTTCTGGCTCCAGCCTCTGCCTGAAGGTGTGGCTCTTCTCACTCCTCCTCCCTCCCCCAACACCACTGTCCAGTATAAAGACTCAGGTCACACCAATGCTCAGGAAGCTACCTGGAAAAACTGCTTCCTAGTTCTTCCTCTGAATTAGCCCAACCCATCTCCCTCATTCTCACTGTCTAAGCTTAGTTCCTCTGAATCTTTCTTTGCCCTTCCTAAGCCATATGGAAGGGGGCAGATGATCTGTCTCTATCTCAAAGAGGAATTTCCATCTGCAAAGTATCAGTCTTCATCCATATGGCACAAGAGCAAGCTCTGGTTTAGGACGGAAAGGGGTATACAAATACTGTCTAACTGGTAGATGTGGTTGTCACATAGCCAGGCATGGTGACACATCCTTAAGGTGACCAGTCTAACAAATGATATGGCTCTTTAACCAACACACCAGTTAGCCTTCAGCATAAAAATGAACACAGAGGTACAATCCTCCACGTTTACCACATGTTTTTCTCTAGAAAACATATGCCAGAGAGCAGTCTCTGGGTAATTATTAATATTATTATTAATTATTATTTTTGAGACAGAGCCTCAAGTTGTTGCACTGGGTAGAGTGCTGTGACATCACAGCTCACAGCAACCTCCAACTCCTGGAATTAAGCGATTCTCTTGCCTCAGCCTCCCAAATAGCTGGGACTACAGGCACCCCCCACAACGCCCAGCTATTTTTTGGTTGTAGTTGTCATTGTTGTTTGGCAGGCCCAGGCTGGATTCGAACCTGCCAGCCCTGGTGTATGTGGCCGGCTGGCACCTTAGCCGCTTGAGCTACAAGCGCCACCTGGGCAATTATTATTTTAAGAGGCAAAACTCAAGGGGCTGTCTGAGAAGGGTCAGGCCTTCAACCTTAATCCAAAAATCATTGTCGTAGGTCTAGAACTGGTCTGGCTCCAACCAGACTACTGCAGATCTCAAACTAGTGACCCCTGGTGGTGCATTTCTTCCCACGAAAAATGTATGCTGAAAGTCCACTGCATAGGGGAAAGGAGAAGGTCCAGACAGCAATTATCTGTCCAGAACAAAGATGATAACCCTTCATCTTTAGAGCCCTCTGTCCAGTGAGAGTCTCATATTCAGAAAGGTTTCTCCTGTCTTGGCTCCCTGTGTTTCTGAGGGGTGAGGGGTTGGAAGGGAGGGCAGAGCCAAGGCTGTGTATGCAGTTTTATAGGTCATCACGGGACACCAAAGCGACCCCTAGAACCTACCTCCTGCTCTCTGAGCTCAGGTTCCCAGCACCAGCCAAAGCTGCCTTTATCATTCCTGAAATGAAAACAAGTGTCATAAAGTTGAATTTCACCAAAAACAACTTTATAGAAAAACAGTGAAAAGAACTAGTCTGCCTGAAATTGGCAAAACCACTAGGAAGGAAAACTGGTTTTATTGCTTTGACATTTTGCACAGATTGGGAGGAGGGGATGAGGGCATTGTGTAGTGTTGAGTTAGGAGGCTGCGTGTCTGGAATTTCCCCCGATTTCTGCAGGACGGGAGCCCTTTGAAGAGCACTGTCCCTGAGCTTGTGGGAGGACATCTTGTGCGCTGAATCCTTTGTCTTGTACTGATGTCCCTCAAGTGCCTGCTGGTGGTGCTCCAGCAGCAGAGGATGAACACATGCCCGTGGGGCCGCAAACAGCACCCATGTTTGAAATCTTGTATTTTAACATTCATGTGATTTTGTATTCATATTTATTTTCACAGAAAAGTCAAGCTTTATATTGTTCATTGAATGAACTTGGTCTGGCAGTGAACCACATAAAGACAGGAACTGGAACCTGGACTTGGGTCAAGGGTAAGGCTAGGACAGGGCCTGTGCCAGGCTGCGTGGCCACAGTGAGCAGGCTGGTGAGGGCAGGAATGCACCATGGGGTGCTAAATAGTGACCCAATTAAAGGTAAGGATCGGGCACCGGGGGTTGGGAGATGCCATGGCTGGGTCTGGAGAGAAATGGGCACAGCTCTCGGAGGATGGGCTCATGCCTGGGGGACCTCCGCCCTGTGTGGGCTTAGCTGAGGTAGGAGGGAACTTCCTCAGGGCTCTGTCCACAGTGGGCTCATCCATGGTTCTCAGGATCTCATCTCACAGAATGGGTCCCTTTTCCCCTCTCCCAACAGTCCTTGGAGTCCTTGTCCAAAAATAGAAAGACTCTGATAAGAGATGGGAGGAAGCCAGGTGGGGCTGTGCCCCAACACTTCCCAGAATGAGTGTCATCTTATTTTATTCCTCAGCATTACCAGTTGGTTTCTGGCTGGAACTCTGATACCTATGAAGACATTCTTCTGGGTTTACAAGTTGTTATTCTTTTTTTTTTTTTTTTTTGAGACAGAGTCTCAAGCTGTCGCCCTGGGTAGAGTGCTGTGGCGTCATAGCTCACAGCAACCTCCAACTCTTGGGCTCAAGCAAGCCTCTTGCCTCAGTTTTTCTACTTTTAATAGAGACGGGGTTTCACTTTTGGCTGGTCTTGAACTCATGAGCTCAAGCTATCCACCCACCTGGGCCTCCCAGAGTGCTAGGCTTATAGGCATGAACAAGTTGTTATTCTATCATAGTAAGTATTAATCAGCATTTGGGTTTTAATCATAATATAGCTTATGCATAA
This sequence comes from Nycticebus coucang, assembly GCF_027406575.1. Lineage (NCBI taxonomy): Eukaryota > Metazoa > Chordata > Mammalia > Primates > Lorisidae > Nycticebus > Nycticebus coucang. The sequence goes on along the minus strand of NC_069786.1, from coordinate 71,110,499 downwards.
TTCTGTTTGCTTCACAGCAAAGTAAATAAAGAACAGGCAACATTAAATAAATAGTTAAATTGATTAATTTTTATTTCTTCAAGTCTTCAAGTAAAATGGAAACTCCAGGCAGATGCACCATATTTATTCAGGAGCTCAAGACACCCTGGGGACTGCCACTGTGCCCAGAATTGTGACAAAGCTAAGAGCACAGAAGGGACTTGTGGAAGCTGGCAATTAAAATAGTACTGACCATGGCCAAGTAAAGGCTGGTAAGGCTAATACAGTTAAAACAGCATGACAGATGAAATAGTACTTGAGAAAAATTCAATCTTGGCTAGCCAATATTTAAAAGTCTAGCTACATAATTATAATGCTGATACATGTTTTACTTTTTTCTTAGTCCGCTATAACAAAAGGAGAAATTTTTTTAAAAAAGGAGAAGATAAAAACATCATAATAATTCAAGTGTGTCTACACTCTTTCCACTCAGAAAATCACAGTCCGCAGCCACCCTTTCCTCTTCACCCGTAACCGACTGTGCAGCCCCAAGACCAAACTGCATTGTACTTAAGAAATGTCTGAAAATGAGAATGTAAACAATATCGTGTCTGCCACCTCACTTATCAAATTTACCCTGCATATTTCAGGCTTTCTCTAAAGAAAACCTGTTCGTGCATTTATTAATGTCAAAAGACAAAATTACAACTGATTCAACATAAAGATCTTAATTAGCTTTTATTTTATTTATTTATTTTTTTTGTAGAGACAGAGTCTCACTTTATGGCCCTCGGTAGAGTGCTGTGGCCTCACACAGCTCACAGCAACCTCCAACTCCTGGGCTTAAGCGATTCTCTTGCCTCAGCCTCCCGAGTAGCTGGGACTACAGGCACCCGCCACAGCACCCGGCTATTTTTTGGTTGCAGTTCAGCCGGGGCCGGGTTTGAACCCGTCACCCTCGGTATATGGGGCCGGCGCCTTACTGACTGAGCCACAGGCGCCGCCCCCTTTGCTTTTATTTTTTAATCTAGACTCCAGCAACACCTCATTCTACAAAACACAATGGGTGTTCCTGCGAGCTGAGCAGAGGGTGTTGGTTGCATAGACAGAGAAAGGGTGAAGAGACAGAAAACGAAAAGCAGATTGGTTGTTTCAAAGTCACTTTTTTAGTGAAAGTTAAAGTTGAAGGGACTTTCTTATCACACCAGCTACAACTGGACTATTTGGAGATTTGGCTATTCGCTGTCTCTCTCCTGGTTTCTTAAATGGTCAGATAAACAACTTAGTTTTGGCCTGGTGATGTGGAACTTCAGCATGGGCGACTCCATTTTTGGCTTGGGCTGTAAAGCCTAGTACAGGAACTCAGTCCAAACGGATGGCCTCCTATAATTTTTTTTTTTTTTTTTATTGTTGGGGATTCATTGAGGGTACAATAAGCCAGGTTACACTGATTGCAATTGTTAGGTAAAGTCCCTCTTGCAATCATGTCTTGCCCCCATAAAGTGTGACACACACCAAGGCCCCACCCCCCTCCCTCCGTCCCTCTTTCTCCTTTTCCTCCCCACCCCCATAACCTTGTCATTAATTGTCCTCATATCAAAATTGAGTACATAGGATTCATGCTTCTCCATTCTTGTGATGCTTTACTAAGAATAATGTCTTCCACTTCCATCCAGGTTAATACGAAGGATGTAAAGTCTCCATTTTTTTTTTCCTTTTTTTTTTGGCCGGGGCTGAGTTTGAACACGCCACGTCTGGCATATGGGACCGGCGCCCTACTCCTTGAGCCACAGGCGCGGCCCAAGTCTCCATTTTTTTTAATAGCTGAATAGTATTCCATGGTATACATATACCTCAGCTTCTTAATCCATTCCTGGGTTGGTGGGCATTTAGGCTGTTTCTACATTTTGGCGATTGTAAATTGAGCTGCAATAAACAGTCTAGTACAAGTGTCCTTATGATAGAAGGATTTTTTTCCTTCTGGGTAGATGCCCAGTAATGGGATTGTAGGATCAAATGGGAGGTCTAGCTTGAGTGCTTTAAGGTTTCTCCATACTTCCTTCCAGAAAGGTTGTACTAGTTTGTAGTCTCAACAGCAGTGTAAAAGTGTTCCCTTCTCTCCACATCCACACCAGCATCTGCAGTTTTGAGATTTTTCTGATGTGGGCCATTCTCACTGGGGTTAGATGATATCTCAGGGTTGTTTTGATTTGCATTTCTCTAATATATAGAGATGATGAACATTTTTTCATGTGTTTGTTAGCCATTCATCTGTCATCTTTAGAGAAGGTTCTATTCATGACTCTTGCCCATTGATATAAGGGATTCTTGACTTTTTTCATGTGGATTAATTTGAGTTCTCTATAGATCCTAGTTATCAAGCTTTTGTCTGATTGAAAATATGCAAATATCCTTTCCCATTGTGTGGGTTGTCTCTTTGCTTTGGTTGTTCTCTCCTTAGCTGTACAGAAGCTTTTCAGTTTAATGAAGTCCCACTTGTTTATTTTTGTTGTTGTTGCAATTTCCATGGCAGTCTTCTTCATGAAGTCTTTCCCCAGGCCAATATCTTCCAGTGTTTTTCCTATGCTTTCTTGGAGGATTTTTATTGTTTCATGCCTTAAATTTAAGTCCTTTATCCATTTCGAATCAATTTTTGAGAGTGGGGAAAGGTGTGGGTCCAGTTTCAGTCTTCTACATGTAGACATCAAGTTCTCCCAACACCATTTATTGAATAGGGAGTCTTTCCCCCAAGGTGTGTTCTTGTTTGGTTTATCGAAGATTAGGTGGTTGTAAGATGTCAGTTTCATTTCTTGGTTTTCAATTCGATTCCAAGTGTCTATGTCTCTGTTTTTGTGCCAGTACCATGCTGTCTTGACCACTATGGCTTTGTAGTGCAGACTAAAATCTGGTATGCTGATGCCCCCAGCTTTATTTGTATTACTAAGAACTGCCTTAGCTATACGGGGTTTTATCCGGTTCCATACAAAACACAGAATCATTTTCTCCAAATCTTGAAAGTACGATGTTGGCATTTTGATAGGAATGGCATTGAATAGGTAGATCGCTTTGGGAAGTATAGACATTTTAACAATGTTGATTCTTCCCGTCCATGAGCATGGTATGTTCTTCCATTTGTTAATATCCTCTGCTATTTCCTTTCTGAGGATTTCATAGTTTTCTTTATAGAGGTCCTTCACCTCCTTCGTTAGGTATATTCCTAGGTATTTCATTTTCTTTGAAACTATGGTGAAGGGAGTTGTGTCCTTAATTAGCTTCTCATCTTGACTGTTATTGGTGTACACAAAGGCTACTGACTTGTGGACATTGATTTTATATCCTGAAACATTACTGTATTTTTTGATGACTTCTAGGAGTCTTGTGGTTGAGTCTTTGGGGTTCTCTAAGATCATGTCGTCAGCAAAGAGGGAGAGTTTGACCTCCTCTGCTCCCATTTGGATTCCCTTTATTTCCTTGTCTTGCCTAATTGTATTGGCTAGAACTTCCAGCACTACGTTGAATAGTAAAGGTGACAGAGGACAACCTTGTCTGGTTCCAGTTCTAAGAGGGAAAGCTTTCAGTTTTACTCCATTCAGTAAAATATTAGCTGTGGGTTTGTCATAGATAGCTTCAATCAGTTTTAGAAATGTGCCACCTATGCCTATACTCTTCAGTGTTCTAATTAGAAAAGGATGCTGGATTTTATCAAATGCTTTTTCTGCATCTATTGAGAGGATCCTGCGATCTTTATTTTTGTCTCTGTTAATATGGTGGATAACATTTATGGACTTGCGTATGTTAAACCAGCCTTGCATCCCTGGGATGAAGCCTGCTTGATCATGATGAATGACTTTTTTGATGATAAGCTGTAATCTATTGGCTAGGATTTTGTTGAGAATTTTTGCATCTATATTCATGAGTGAGATTGGTCTAAAATTCTCCTTTTTGTTTGGGTCTTTTCCTGGTTTTGGTATCAGGGTGATGTTTGCTTCATAGAATGTGTTGGGGAGGATTCCTTCTTCCTCAATTTTTTAGAACAATTTCTGCAGTACAGGAATAAGCTCTTCCTTGAAGGTTTGATAGAATTCTGGTGTGAAGCCATCTGGACCAGGGTATTTTTTGGTTGGAAGATTTTTTATTGTTTCTTTGATCTCAGTGCTTGAAATTGGTCTGTTCAGGAGCTCTATTTCTTCCTGGGTAAGTCAAGGGAGAGGGTGTGATTCCAAATATTGATCTATTTCCTTCACATTGTCAAATTTCTGGGCATAGAGTTTCTGGTAGTATTCAGAGATGATCTCTTGTATCTCTGTGGGATCAATTGTTATTTCCCCTTTATCATTTCTGATTGAGGTTACTAGAGATTTTACTTTTCTATTTCTCGTTAGTCTGGCCAATGGTTTATCTATTTTATTTATTTTTTCAAAAAACCACCTCCTTGTTTCATTAATTTTCTGAATGATTCTTTTGTTTTCAATTTCATTGATCTCTGATTTGATTTTGGAGATTTCTTTTCTTCTACTGAGTTTAGGCTTAGATTGTTCTTCTTTTTCCAATTCCATAAGATGGCTTGTGAGATTGTTGATGCGCTCTCTTTCTGTTTTTCAAATGTAGGCATCTAAAGCGATGAATTTTCCTCTCAAAACTGCTTTTGCAGTATCCCACAGGTTTTGGTAGCTTGTGTCTTCATTGTTGTTATGCTCAAGGAAGTTAATGATTTCCTGTTTTGTTTCTTCCTGCACCCATCTGTTATTCAACAGAAGATTGTTTAATTTCCATGCCTTTGGGTGGGGTCAAGCATTTTTGTTAGAGTTGAGTTCCACCTTTAGTGCCTTATGGTCTGAGAAGATACAAGGTAAAATTTCAATTCTTTTGATTCTGTTGATATTTGTTTTGTGTCCCAGGATATGATCAATTTTGGAGAATGTTCCATGGGGTGATGAGAAGAATGTATATTCTTTATCTTTGGGATGCAGTGTTCTATATGCATCTATCAAGCACAGTTGTTCTAGGGTCTCATTTAAATCTCTTACATCTTTGTTTTATTTCTGTTTAGAGGATCTGTCCAGCTCTGTAAGAGGAGTGTTAAAGTGCCCTGTTATTATGGTATTATCAGATATCATATTGCTCAGACTAAGTAAGGTCTGCTTCAAGAATCTGGGAGCATTTAAATTGGGTGCATAAATATTTATACTTGAAACATCTTCTTGTTGTATTTTTCCCTTGACCAATATAAAGTGACCATCTTTGTCTTTTTTGACTTTAGTTGCTTTAAATCCACATGTATCTGAAAATAAGATTGCAACTCCTCTTTTCTTCTGAATTCCATTTGCCTGAAAAATTGTCTTCCATCCCTTGACTCGGAGCTTTAATTTGTCTTTTGAAGCCAGGTGTGTTTCTTGCAGACAACAAATGGATGGCTTGTGTTTTTTAATCCAGTCAGCCAATCTATGTCTCTTCAGTGAAGAATTCAAGCCATTAACATTTATTGAGATAATTGATAAGTCTGGTAGTATTCTATTCATCTTATTTTGTGAGAGTCCATTGCTTAGTTTTATCTTTTGCATCAGTGTGGAGGTTAGGTTCTGTCCTTTAATTTCTGAGTTCTTACTTTGCTGCTGATCCATTGTGGTGGTCAGTGTGCAGAACAGGTTGAAGTATTTCCTGTAGAGCTGGTCTTGTTTTGGCGAATTTCCTCAATGTTTGTATATCCATAAATGATTTGATTTCTCCATCCATTTTTAAGCTTAGCTTAGCAGGGTACAGAATTCAGAGCTGGAAATTGTTCTGTTTAAGTAGATTAAAGGTAGATGACCATTGTCTTCTTGCTTGGAAAGTTTCATTAGAGAAGTCTGTGGTCACTCTGATGAATTTGCCCCTGTAGGTCAACTGGCGCTTACTCCTGGCAGCTTGCAGAATCTTATCTTTTGTCTTGACTTTGGACAGGTTCATCACATTGTGTCTTGGAGAAGCACGGTTAGAGTTGAGGCGACCTGGGGTCCGATATCCCTCTGAAAGCAGTGTGTCAGAATCTTTGGTGATGTTTGGGAAATTTTCTTTTATAATATTCTCTAGTATGGCTTCCATTCCTCTGGGGCATTCTTCTTCCCCTTCTGGGATTCCTATAATGCGTATGTTGGAACGCTTCATAAAGTCCCATAATTCTGACAGTGAACGTTCTGCTTTCTCTCTCTTCTTTTATGCCTCTTTTTCTATCTGAGTTATCTCAAGAACTTTGTCCTCTACCTCTGAAATTCTTTCTTCTGCATGGTCTAACCTGTTGCTGATACTTTCCATTGCATCTTTAAGTTCCCTAATTGACTGTTTCAGTTCCTTCAGGTCTGCTATATCCTTTTTATATTCTTCATATCGTTCATCTCTTATTTGATTCTGTTTTTGGATTTCCTTTTGGTTATTTTCCACTTTATTAGCAGTTTCCTTCATTGTTTCCATCATTTCTTTCATTGTTTTCATCATGTGTATTCTAAATTCCCTTTCTGTCATTCCTAACATTTCTTTATAGGTGGAATCCTCTGCAGTAGCTACCTCATGGTTCCTTGGTGGGGTTGTTCTGGACTGGTTCTTCATGTTGCCTGGAGTTTTCTGCTGATTCTTCCTCATGAGTGATTTCTTTTATCTGTTTCCTTGCCCTAATTTTCCTTTCACTTCCTCTTGCTCCTTAAGTTCTCGTGCCTGTGGACTAAGGGTTAGATGAGTCCTTTTGGTACAGGACCAGAAGGGTGAGAAGGTTGAAGAGCAAGAAAGGGATGAAAGAAAGGAGGACCGAATGAAAGAAAAAAAAAATAGAGAAAGGAGAGGGGGTGGGTAAAGGAATATTGACCAAAAGAAGAGAGGCACAGAAAGAGGGAGACAGAGCAATATAGGTGTACAGTAGGGTACTTTGATACAACCTTTAAAAAAACCACCTTCTGGGGTGCCCAGTTGGGTGGTTCCCTTGAGGTCAGCAGCTCTTTGCTAACCTGATCAGACACAGTACCCCACCTCCACCAAGTAGAGAGGAAAGACAAAAATGCTATAAATCAAACCAAAACAAGCAAACAGAAAACTTTACGGGATAAAATTGGGTGGAAAACCAAATAATAGCGGTAGAAACACTAGCAAAAATGAAGTTCTAGTTATTAAAAAAGGCAGCAATGGGAAATTATCATTAAACTAGAAAAATTGAGAAAGAAAAATGATCTGTATGGAAAAGGTTGAAATTAAAAAACAAAACAACATCAACAAACATCAAAATAAACAAAGAAACAACCAAACAAAAACAAAAACAAAAAAACAGAAAAAACAAAACACAACCAAAAACAAAGCAGTATGTATATGTTGTTGAATAGTTGAATATTGTCTGAGCAACACGTGGTCTTCTGGGGTATGAGATGTTAATCACAGTTCTGATACGACTGGAGGCTGCTGATTTCACAAACCTCAGCAGGTAGACACCCTAAGTCTCTCTTCAGCCCACTTAAAAGGCACTTTGAACTTGTAAATTTGCTGAGCAGAAGCTTTCCCAGGAAAGTGCTTGTCACTGGAATCACTGCTGAAGTGGCTATCCGCTTACCCAGTGTGCCAAAACCAGTCTCACTCTGCCCCTGAGGGTTAGGGCTGCAAGGCGGCTCAGACCCCACCCTTAGGCTACTCGGTGGCTGGGTTACCAGCTCCCACCTGATTCTAGCTTTGCTACCCTGAGGGCGGAGCTTGCCGGGCAGATGGCTCACAATGGCTCCCTGTGGCCCACAGCCAAACACTATTAGCTCCGTCTGGCTCAGCGGCTCAGACTGGTGCCCCAGACAATGGCCAAAGTTCTCCACACTCCTGCTCAGGCTCTCCCCAAGGCAGTTCAACTGAGTGCCAAGTCCAAAGACACCAAAACAGTTCACAGGTAAGGCCTTTCTGGTTTGCAGTCTCGCTGCTACTGAACTTACAGTTGCGGGCGGGTTTAGACTGATTGAACACATGCGACCACTTGCCGTTTTTCCACTGTTTTAGTCCTCCTCTTGGGGTCCAGAAGTCTCTCGCTGACTCCCTGTATCCTCACAGGGTTGATGATAGGCAGATCCCATCAGCCAGAGATGCCTGGAATCCTATCTCCCCAGACTCACGGTGCCCAGATGCAAGGAAGCTGTTACTCAGCCGCCATCTTTTTTTTTTTTTTTTTGTAGAGACAGAGTCTCACTGTACCGCCCTGGGGTAGAGTGCCATGGCGTCACATGGCTCACAGCAACCTCTTAACTCCTGGGCTTACGCGATTCTCTTGCCTCAGCCTCCCGAGCAGCTGGGATTACAGGCGCCCGCCACAATGCCCAGCTATTTTTTTGGTTGCAGTTTGGCCGGGGCTGGGTTTGAACCCGCCACCCTCGGCATATGGGGCTGGCGCCCTACTCACTGAGCCACAGGCGCCGCCCCACTCTGCCGCCATCTTGCTCTCCTCTCCTGTTCTCCTATAAATTTTGTTTAACTTTCTCTGCAGCCTTTGGGACTAAAAGAGAGCAATCTTAGTTTGTTACCCAGTGTGGAGTCCTCCCAGGCAAGTTTCACTGGGTATCAGAAACAATTCATGTTTGATGTTCTTTTTTACCTAAAAGGATTCAAAGGGGCTTTCATGCCTGGGAAAAGACTAAGGGCTGTCCCACAAATTGTTAGGTCTTTGATATTTGGCCATTTTTAAGCTGATGGGATATGCACTAATCGTTAGTGGACAACTAACAACATTGTTTTAAAGAACAGAAAAGGATCCCAGCACTCTGGGAGGCTGAGGTGGGTGGATTGCCTGAGCTCAGGAGTTTGAGACTAGCCTGAGCAAGAGCGAGACCCTGTCTCTACTGAAAAAAAACAAAACAGACAAACAAACACAAAACTATCCAGGCATTGTGGCGGGCACTTGTAGTCCCACCTCCTCAGGAGGCTGAGGCAGGACGATCTCTTGAGCCTGAAAGTTTGAGGTTGCTGTGAGCTATGATGCTATGGCACTCTACCTCGGGCGAGAGGGTGAAGCTGTCTGTAAAATAAAACAAAACAAAGAACAGGAAAGGTTTGCAACAATTTTGATGGATCTGTAGACCATTCTCCAAGTGACGTATCCAAAGAATGGAAACACAAACCCCACATGCACTCACTATTGAATCAGGACTAGCCACTGAGCACACACATGTGCAGAGGAAAGTAAAATTTAGTGGAAATCAAACAGAGGGAAGAGGCGAAAGGAGGAGAGGAGGGAAAGGGGAAAGAGAGGTCTAGATATTGGGCAAAAACCACCAAATGAGTATTATGTGGGTGATGGGCATACTTACACCCGTCACTCAAGCATTACAAAAGTGATCCCTAGAATCAAAACATTTGTACCCCATTAATATTTGGGGGAAAAGAGGAGAGATTTGATTTTAAAACTTAAACAATATTTTAAAACTTCTTACATTGCCTTCTGTATAATATGCTGGGATACCTGATGAATGTATCTTTTAGCAGATTTTTAGGTGGAAGGATTATCACTCATGAGAATGTGAAATTCTCATTGAAAAATGCTCATCATGTGCAATGAATATATAACTATCCAGCCAGACAAGACATTTCAAAGGCCAAGTACAGCCACTGATTTGATTGGATTTCTTACACCAATGCAATTAATTCCACTGGAAGATAATAGGAAAATTCTTTTACAAGAAAATGCATGAGAGGAGTGGCCCTGACATGCAGGTCACATGCACCATGGCTGTAAGTGATGTCAGATTACTTGCTGGTGTTTTAAGGAAGTCAGGTGCCTGGATTGGACCCTGGGGTGTGCTCCGAGGGACCCCTTCCTCACACAACTCTACCTCCTGGAATCGATACTTGTATTTCTCAAGTACCGAGTTAAATATATCAGATTATAAAGCACTTTCCCACAATATTTTCTCACTGAGACTCCCAGGGCTTTTAATATCTCCTGAAGATATTGTTCCATTTTTCATTAAGACTGAAAAGTAATATAAGCTCTTAAAATCTACTAAAAATCTTTCTACTAAAGAGTCTCCACAAAAAGTAGAAGATGAAGAAGACTCTGATACAGAGAAAGATCGTGATGAAGTGAGTGAGGCAGAAGACAGGATGACTTGAGGATGACCTTGGCATGGTCAGAGACTACAAAGTCCGGGAGAAAGTTGTGCCATCATTTCCGTATCGTGTTATCCTGAAGTCAGGCCTGAATATTTGGAGGAACGAAGTGGGAGGTGCATTCTATAAAAGTGAACTCGGGCTGAATGGGGAAAAACTGTAGAAGAAAAGCAGAAGGGTGAAAGTGGGGGATACACTGGATCTTCTCACTGAAGGAGATAAAGAAGCAAGAACAGAGTCAGTATTGCAAATTCTCCCGAGAAAAGCGTTTGAAGAGAAGACTGCAAGGGAAAAATACCGAGGGGTGTTGCCACGCTGGAAGAAGTTACAGTTGCCTAAGAAGAATATGTATAAATAAATGTATTGCTTTTTAATGATAAAGCTACTTTTTAGTAGTGGGGGAAAAGGCCAAATCAAAAAGAAGACATTTTTATTAAAATGAAGTTCTCTTACCATTTGTGGAAAAAAAAAAAGAAAAGAAAAAAATGCATGAGAGGTAAAAAATTATCTTTAAGTAACCACTTTACCAGTGCAATACTGCTTTAAAGAAAATCATTTAAACACAAAATAAAAATTTAATTTATTTTTGTCTCTTCTAAGATAGACATAAAATACTGTAATATTAGTGCACATTTTTTCCTAAAGTGAATTCTTCATCAATTTTATTTTTGATAATGCCTGTCATGATGTCAACAGTAGAATATTCTCGGTCCAAATTAAACCTAATTGAAAGTTATTTAGGGAACATGAGTGGATAACAATGTTTAACAGTTAGCACCCCTCAGAATAGAAACTCAAGCAGCTGACAAAACGGGAGTGAAGGAACATCCATGGCTTTGACTATTCCGCATCATAGCAAAGAGGGAAGCTTGCTTATGTAACCGAAATAAGCCTAGGATCCTACACAGTCCAGCCAAAAAATAGAATAGAAAAAATCTTTCTGTCTTTTAAGAAAATGCCAAAGGTAGGAGTGTATATTAAATCTTCAACAAAGCTTCTTAAAAATAACGTTTGGACTGCTTTCTCACTCTCAAGTTCTCTACCCAATTATATCTCCTCCTTCTCTCTATTTCCTGCAACCTCTCCTGATGCCAGATTTTCTCTCTCGCCTCCCTTTTTTCTCTGCCTCAGTTCATTTGTCATTCAACTTGGCCTCCCAAGCTGAGGCAGTTTTCCTTCAGATTACTATTACCCAGATTGACACCACAAAGAAAAGTTTTAAACATGCAATACTTTTTGTTGCCAGCAGGGGGTAGGAGTAGAACACATCAGACTCATTTTTCTTGGTTTATGTCTGTCCCAGAGAGTATGAGAGCTGGCCGTAGAAGAATTTTGCCAGGAAAGCATTTCCTACCTTAATCAAGTGGTTAGAGCCCTAACCCACGGCTGCAGTGGCTACGGCCTAGCTCCCATCCTGTGAGCTCTGAATCTGCTCATGGCCACAGTCCACACTTGCCCTTGCCATGAGTCAGTAGAATGTTCCCCAGAGACAACACATCCCGTAAGAGTGGGGCACTCAGACTTTTCTCCTTCTAAAAGGAAAGTTAAGGCCGGGTGGGGTGGCTCATGCCCATAATCCTAACACTCAAGCAGGCTGAGGCAGGTAGATTGCTTGAGCTTAGGAGTTCAAGACCAGCCTGAGCAAGAGCGAGACCCCATTTCTGCTAAAAACAGAAAAACCAGCCAGGCCTTGTGGCTCATGCCTGTAGTCCCAGCTACTCGGAGGCTGAGGCAGGAAGATCGCTTGAGCCCAAGAGACTGAGGTTGTTGCAAGCTGTGATGACACCTCCACACTCTACTCAGGGCGACAAAGCGAGACTCTATCTCAAAAATAAAATATTAAATCAAATAAAATAAAATAGAAAGATGGCACATATATTGTAATGTATACACACATGTATTCTTTTTTTCTTTTTGAGACAGAGTTTCATTTTGTCACCCTTGGTAGACTGCTGTGGAGTCATAGCTCATAGCAACCTCAAACTCTTGGCCTTAAGCGATTCTCTTGCCTCAGTCTCCCAAATAGCTGGGACTGCACCACAACACCAGACTATTTTTAGAGACAGGGTCTCTCTCTTGCTCGGGCTGGTCTCCAACTCCTGAGTTCAGGCAATCCACCCACCTCGGCCTCCCAGAATGCAGGGATTATAGGAGTGAGCCACCTCACCCAGCCTTACACATGCGTATTTTTTAAAATCAAAGTGCAGTCTCTCTAAACGAAGTAAGAGTGGGAAGACAGTAGCACCACCCTCTGGGCCACCCCTTCCTCTCCCTGTCTCTCCTCCTTCCCTGCTCTGTTTGTCCCTGTTTAGAAGGGCTCCTTGGAGGACAATCCGAACCGTGAGTGTAGTGAACAGAGCACCCTGTTTGGAATCAGAAATGTCAGATTCCCATCCTGGTCAGCTCTGCTACTTGTGACCTAAGAGAGTCTGGACATGTCACTTGGAATATCTGCTTGGCTGAGTTGCTATGAGAATGAAATGGTAGAAAACAGAATCTCAACATGGGGTGATTCTCTCCCTACCAAGAGACTTTAGGAAAAAGGAGAGCATGGAGCTGGATGGGGGCAAACTCCATCCCCCCTCCTGATAGAAACAGCAGCAAGATCATTTGGACCCACTGGTGAGAGTGCAGCTACCTGCTTTGTATGTAACAAGAAGCATTTGCATGATCCAGCAGAACAAAGCCAGTAATTGCCACAAAACTGCCAGCCTGGCTTCATGGCACTGAGCTTGGCTGAAAAAAAAAAAAAAAAAAAAGGAATAAAAAGAAACTGAAACAATGACAGAGGCTAGTCATTGGCTGAACTGGATAAAAATCTCATTTTCAAATGAATTTCTTTTGGACCTAAAGCTGTCCAGCATCAGAAAGTTCCTATAAAACAGAAAAGCAAACTTGGACTCTCTTCTGGGGCTGAGAGCCGACCCCTCTCTCTGGACTCTTCTGTGGGGAGAGTGCTGTTCCAGGGGTCCCCAGGAATGCGCCTCAGCACCCCCCAGAAAAGCGCTGGCTAGGCTGGCCTGCTGGGTGTTTCCAGGACACAGGCCCTGGGGGACCACAGAGGAGCTGCCCCACAGGAAAGGGCGTCCAGCACTCCCCCGTTGCCGCTGGCTTCAGTGACCATTTGTTGCCACCTGCTGGCCACTGGGCCAAGGCACTCAACGCTGGAAGCTAGGGAGGTTAGCTAAGGCAGCCGCACTGTTTTCTCCCAAGAAGTCACCTTGGGAAGATTCATAATTACTCCATTAAGTAAGCCACACAAGAAAGTGGACTTTTATATAAAAGTGGACACACTTCATTCCTGCCTGAGTCAATTAGTCAATTAGGAACACTTGTGGAGCTATACTCTACATGGCAATGGGGGTGATTGATCACACCTGATTTTATCACCAAATGGCATTATCCCGTGTGATTGTCTACCCTAGTCATTGAATTAACATTTACATTTATTCATTCCCTCAGCAACAGTTATTGTATTTACTGACTTCCTGTTACATGATGGGCTGTTGGCCAAAAGCTGAGGGTACAGTGGTGAGCAGAAACAGATGCCATCTCTGCACTTACTGGTTTAGAGACAAATGTTAATCAGAAGTCACCCAAATCAATGCAATAGTATGCAACTGGGGTAGGTATAACAGAAAAACGTAACTACAAGAAGAGCAAGTCTAAATGACTTTGATTGATTCTAAAATGGAAATGTGACTATTTGATGTGCATTAAAATCATTTTCAGTGTTTTTCATTCACTGACCCAGCACTCCCACTTTCAGAAACTTATGGCAACAATTAGAAAATTATAGTAATTTATATGTATAAATATGTCCATTGCATGATTATTTTTAAAACCAAAAATAAAAGTAAAAAAGGGATTGGTTAAACAAATTATGGTACACTCAAAAAACAGAATATTCCCCAGCTGTTAAAAATGAAAACACAGGGCTATATTATTTGACCAGGGACATATTTATGATATATTTCTCCCACCAATTACCACCTCATTTCTTCATTACCCTTTGCAGTAAGCCCCTCCAATTCTGTCCCTCTTAAACCTGCTACAGCCAGGTTTTCTGTGTCAAGGTCACCAGTGGCCTCCATGATGCTGGGCCCCAAGGTCACGTCTGTCCTCATCTTGTAGCGCCCTCAGCAGCATGGAAGCCAGTGACACCCTCCGCACTCCTTGCCCTGGTCCTCCATGGGCTTCTGGGGTGCCCCTTCCCGGGAGAGTCTCCTCCTTGCCACCTCCTGCTCAGTCTTTGGGGCATCTTTCTCCCCCCCCAACCCCTAGGTGTTTAATGTTAGTCTTCGTCTCTTCTCTGCCTATACACATTCTTCTGACTTTATCCAGTCAAGGCTTTAAACACCATCTGCTATAGACCAGATCTCCTAACTCCTGACTCCTAAATCCAACTGCCTGCTTGCATTTCTAACAGACACCTCAAACTATCCCATCTCTCACAGAACTCCTCGGTTTCTTCCCTTTAAACCTGCTCACCCACAGTCTTCCTTAATCCATTTACTTTTTGGCACCTACATCCTTCCTAATGCATAAGCCAAAACCCCGTGAATCATCTTTAACGCCTTTTTACCGCATCCCAGATCCAGTTCCTTCAGGAAATCCTATTAATTCCTGTTAGCACCCACATCAAAATCTATTTTCCAAATCAGATGACTTACCACCTTCACTGTCATCATTCTGGTCTGATCCATAACCTTTGGCCACACGGACAACTGCAGCAGCTCCTAACTTGTCCCCCAACAGCCTTATGTCCTCCTGGCAGCCAGAGTCACCCTTTGATGGCGTGATCAGTGATGGCACTCCTCGGCTTGAATGCTGCAGAGGCTCCCCATGTCACAGCAGGAGTCTACAAGGTGTGGCATGTCCCCCAGCCCTGGGCTCCCCTCTGGTCCTTCCTAGCCATGTCCCCATCACTCACCCTGCCCCAGCCTGCAGCTTCCCTATTAGGCCTGAGCACATCAGGCCCGTTCCCTTTACTATGGCTTTTCATTCTGCCTGGAATGCTCCTCTCAAGGGTACCTCCGTCAACCGTGTCACATCCTCCGTGAAGCCTGTCCCGCCTGCCATGTTTAAAACTGCAACCCCGTCTTTCCTTCTCTTGCTGCTTGTTGTGAAGGTCCGTGCCTTCCCCGCACGCCTCATCGCCATGCCTCGGAAAATTGAGGAAATCAAGGACTTTCTGCTCACAGCCAGGCGAAAAGATGCCAAGTCTGTCAAGATCAAGAAAAATAAGGATAACGTGAAGTTTAAAGTTCCATGCAGCAGATACCTGTATACCTTGGTCATCACAGACAAAGAGAAGGTGGAGAAACTGAAGCAGTCTCTGCCCCCTGGTTTGGCAGCGAAGGAGCTGAAATGAAGCACACATGCTGATTTGAATTGTATTAAATTTTAAAAATTCTAAATAAATAAATAAATAAAACTGCAACCCCCCTCCCGCCGTCCTGGTCCCTTTTAACCAGCTCTATCTTTTTTTCTTTTTCCCATAGCATTGTTTATCTGATAACATACTAGGCAATTTACTTATGAGCCGTTACATAATATACTTTTATTGTCCATCTCCTCCAATAAGAATACATTTTTCTTGAGGAAGAGAAACTGTTGTCTGTTGGGTTTATTGATGTATCCCAAATGCCTAGAATAGTGCTAGGCACATAGCCAAACCCAAAAGAAAAAATGTTTTCATGAATGCAGCATGGAAAGGGTCTACAGCAGTGGTTCTCAACCTTCCTAATGCCGCGGCCCTTTAATACAGTTCCTGTGGGTCTGTGGGTCGCGACCCACAGGTGGAGAACCTCCGGTAGAAACAGATGTAAACTAAACAGTTTATGTGAATATTGTCCTACTGAGGAACTCTGAGCAGACAGGGTAAAGCACACTGGGAGTCAACCAGCCCACCCGAGGGTGAGAAAGCGGGGGTATTGAACCTCTGACATTGGTTGAAGCCTGTTTTTGTAGGCAGCAACATTTTTGCACTTTGAGTTTGTCCCATTGTGTTCCTATTGCCAGGAAAAAAAAAATCCCTCAGGGGGAGAGTTGCAGGTGTTGGCCACAAGCGCAAAGCCAGGGGAACCTGGGGAGGCACAGCCAGCCTGTGATGGAGTCCTGAGTGGACCGGATTTTGCTTCCTGGGACGAACTCCCTTATCTGTTGCTATCCAGGGGTTCCTGGCTGTGCCTGCTGTGAGTGTCCTCCCTGGTCAGTAGCCCCACAGCCCTGGGAGAAAGTGCAGACTGTAGCCTGCTCTCTGCAAGTGTGTGTTTGAGCCCTCAAGAACGGTTTTCAGCCTTGAGCAACCAAAGCTTTTGTTTACTAGGTCCAAAAACTCTTTGGTAATACAATTTCTGCAATACTAATTCCCTAGTAAGCTTCTGAAATGTTTGTCTTCAGTCGTTTCGGCACACTCAGGCCCTCCGCAAGCGGATTTACTCCTTTGTGTTTTAACCCCTATATCTCTCTCCTTCAACCTTCTCACAGCCATCTGGAAAAAAATAGCTTCCAGGGGGCAGCGCCTGTGGCTCAGTGGGTAGGGCGCCAGCCCTGTATAATGAGGGTGGCTGGTTCAAACCCGGCTCCAGCCAAACTGCAACAAAAAATAGCCGGGCGTTGTGGCAGGGGCCTGTAGTCCCAGCTCCTTGGGAGGCTGAAGCAAGAGAATTGCCTAAGCCTAGGAATTGGAGGTTGCTGTGAGCTGTGACACTGCCGCACTCTACCGAGGATAATAAAGTGAGACTATCTCTAAAAAAAAAATAGCTTCTAGTGTGAAGAAAGCCCCCGGACTTTGGCCTTCACTGTAGTGAACTGTCTTAAGGGGCTTTTGTTATTCAAAGCCCTTTTTCCATGTTATCATTTACTCTTTGAAATTCAAAGCATTAGACTCCAAATTTCTGGAATCATTCCATTGTCATTTCTGCTCTTCAACCAGTGAATTCTTGCCTGACCTCAACTCTTCAAAGTACTAAGCAAAGTAAGAACCAAGATGGCACTAACTTTGTTATTATCAACTGCTTCTCTGAGAGCCACGGGCTCAGTAGACACTTTGCTCACCAAGTAACTGAGGAAAACATGGGCTTTCATCTTTTGAGCCTCCAACATCAATTTTATAGCCTTCCTCTGCAATGCTACATATTTTAGAGTTCGCTTTTAACTGCAGGACCCTGCTGCAAGGGCCTAAACTTTGTATTGATTACGGTAACACTAGCTGCTATACCTATTAACCCATGAATTTTTTTTTTTATTAAATCATAGCTGTGTACATTAATGTGATCATAGGGCACCATACACTGGTTTTATATACCATTTAACATATTTTCATTACACTGGTTAAAATGGACTTCCTGGAATTTTCTTAGTTATTGTGTTAAGACATTTACATTCTACATTTACTAAGTTTCACATGTACCCTTGTAAGATGCACCGCAGTTATAATCCCACCAATTACCCTCCCTCTGTCCATCCTCCTCCCTCCCTCCCATTCCTCTCCCCTTCCCCATATTCTTAGGTTATAACTGGGTTATAGCTTTCATGTGAAAGCCATAAATTAGTTTCATAGTAGGGCTGAGTACATTGGATACTTTTTCTTCCATTCTTGAGATACTTTACTAAGAAGAATATGTTCCAGCTCCATCCATGTAAACATGAAAGATGTAAAGTCTCCATCTTTCTTTAAGGCTGCATAATATTCCATGGTGTACATATACCACAATTTATTAATCCATTCGTAGATCGATGGGCACTTGGAATTTTTCCATGAATTAGCAATTATGAATTAGGCTACAATAAACATTCTGGTACAAACATCTTTGTTATGATGTGATTTTTGGTCTTCTGGGTATATACCTAGTAGAGGAATTATAGGATTGAATGGCAGATCTGTTTTTAGATCTCTAAGTGTTCTCCACACATCTTTCCAAAAGGAATGTATTAATTTGCATTCCCACCAGCAGTGTAGAAGTGTTCCCTTTTCTCCACATCCACGCCAACATCTCTGGTCTTGGGATTTTGTGATATGGGCTAATCTTACTGGAGTTAGATGATATCTCAAAGTAGTTTTGATTTGCATCTCTCTGATGATTAAGGATGATGAGCATTTTTTCATATGTCTGTAGGCCGTGCACCTGTCTTCTTCAGAGAAGTTTCTCTGCAAGTCCCTTGCCCAGCCTGAGATGGGATCCCTTGTTCTTCTCTTGCTAATGTGTTTGAGTTCTCTGTGGATTCTAGTTATTAAACCTTTGTTAGAGACATAACCTGCAAATATCTTCTCCCATTCTGAGGGCTGTCTGCTTGCTTTACTTACTGTGTTCTTGGATGTGCAGAGCTTTTGAGTTTTATCAGGTCCCAGCAGTATATTTTTGAAGGTGCTTCAATTGCCCAGGGGGATCCTCCTCATAAAATATTCACCCAGACGGATTACTTCAAGAGTTTTCCCTGTACTTTCTTCTAGTATTTTTATAGTTTCATGTCTTAAGTTTAAATCTTTGATCCAGTGAGAGCGTATCTTAGTTAATGGTGAAAGGTGTGGGTCCAGTTTCAGTCTTCTACAGGTTGCCAGCCAGTTCACCCAACACCATTTGTTAAATAGGGAATCTTTTCCCCACTGAATGTTTTTAATTGGCTTGTCAAAAATCAAATAACGGTAAGTAGCTGGATTCATCTCTTGGTTCTCTATTCTGTTCCATACATCCACCTCTCTGTTCTTGTGCCAGTACCATGCTGTTTTGATCACTATTGATTTGTAGTATAGTCTGAGGTCTGGTAGCATGATTCCTTCTGCTTTGTTTTTATTTCTGAGTAATGTCTTGGCTATTCGAGGTTTTTTCTGGTTCCATATAAAACGAAGCATTATTTTTTCAAGATCCTTAAAGTATGACAGTGGAGCTTTAATAGGGATTGCATTAAAATTGTATATTGCTTTGGGTAGTATGGACATTTTAACAATGTTGATTCTTCCCAGCCATGAGCATGGTATGTTTTTCCATTTGTTAACATTTTCAGCTATTTCTTTTCTTAGAGTTTCATAGTTCTCTTTATAGACATCTTTCATGTCCTTTGTTACATAAACTCCCAAATATTTCATCTTCTTTGGCACTACTGTGAATGGAATAGAGTCCTTAACTGTTTTTTCAGCTTGACTATTGTTGGTATATATAAAGACTACTGATTTATGAATGTTGATTGTGTAACCTGAGACGCTGCTATATTCCTTGATCACTTCTAGGAGATTTGTAGTAGAATCCCTGGTGTTTTCCAGATATACAATCATATCATCTGTGAAGAGTGAAAGTTTGATGTTTTCTGACCCTATATGGATACCCTTGATCGCCCTTTCTTCCCTAATTGCGATGGCTAAAACTTCCATTACAATGTTAAAGAGCAGTGGAGACAATAGGAAGCCTTGTCTGGTTCCTGATCTCAGTGGAAATGATTTCAATTTAACTCCATTCAATACGATATTGGCTGTGGGGTTGCTGTAGATGGCCTCTATCAGTTTAAGAAATGTCCCTTCTATACCAATTTTCTTAAGTGTTGTGATCATGAAGGGATGCTGGATATTATCACAAGTTTTTTCTGCATCAATTGAGAGAATCATATGGTCTTTGTTTTTTAATTTGTTTATGTGCTGAATTATATTTATATATTTATGTATATTGAACCAGCCTTGAGACCCTGGGATAAAACCACTTGGGCATGATGTATAATTTGTTTGATGTGTTGCTGGCTTCTGTTTGTTAGGATCTTGTTGAATATTTTTGCATGTATATTCATTCGTGATATTGGCCTATAATTTTCTTTTCTTGTTGAGTCTTTTCCTGGTTTGGGGATCAGGGTGATGTTTGCTTCATAGAACATGTGGGCAGTCTTCCTTCTTTTTCTACATTTCGAACAGGTTGATTAATATAGGTACTAGTGCTTCTTTAAAGGTTTGGTAGAATTCTGATGTGAAGCCACCTGGTCCTGAGCTTTTCTTTTTAGGGAGATTTTGTATGGTTGATGCTATTTCAGAACTTGATATAGGCCTATTCAACATTTCCACTTGATTCTGGCTAAGCTTGGAAAGTGATGTGTTTCCAAGTATTGGTCAATTTCTGTCAGATTTTCATATTTCTAAGAATAAAGTTTCTTGTAATATTCATTAAGGATTTT
Organism: Nycticebus coucang; assembly: GCF_027406575.1. NCBI lineage: Eukaryota > Metazoa > Chordata > Mammalia > Primates > Lorisidae > Nycticebus > Nycticebus coucang. Next base: position 71,090,267 of record NC_069786.1, on the reverse strand, counting down.
TTGAATTTCTGAGGAGTCTGTTGTTATTTCATCTTTGTCATTTCTGATTGATCAAATTAGAGATTTCACTCTTTTTTTCCTGGTTAGGTTAGCCAGGGGGTTATCTATTTTATTGACCTTTTCAAAAAACCAACTTTTTGATTTATTGATCTGTTGTATAATCCTTTTGTTTTCAATTTCATTTAATTCTGCTCTAATTTTGGTTATTTCTTTTCTTCTACTGGGTTTGGGGTTGGAATGTTCTTCCTTTTCTAGTTGCTTGAGATGTCTCATTAAGTTGTTAACTTCCTCTCTTTCCCTTCTCTTGACGGAGGCTTGCAGTGCTATAAATTTCACTCTTAGGACTGCCTTTGTGGTATCCCAAAGGTTCTGATAATTTGTGTCTTCATTGTCGTTTTGTTCCAAAAATTTGTTAATTTCATTCTTAATCTTGTCTATGACCCAGCTATCATTCAGCATAAAGTTATTTAACTTTCATGTTTTTGTATGAGTATGCAGATTCCTGTTGTTACTGAGTTCAACTTTTATTCCATGGTGGTCCAAGAAGATGCAAGGAATAATTTCTATTCCTTTAAATTTACTGAGGTTAGACTTGTGACCTAAGATGTGATTGATTTTAGAGTATGTTCCATGGGCTGATGAGAAGTATGTGTATTCAGTTTTGTTGGGATGAAATGTTCTGTAGATGTCTGCTAAATCCAAATGTTGGATGGTTAGATTGAAATCTAAAATTTCTTTGCTGAGTTTCTTATTGGAGTATCTATCTAACACTGCCAAAGGAGTGTTAAAATCTCCAACTATTATGGAGCTGGAGGGAATCAAGTTACTCATGTGTGTTAGAGTTTCTCTTATAAATTAAGGTGCATTCTGGTTGGGTGCATAAATATTAATAATTGAAATCTCATCATATGGAGTATTACCCTTAACAAATATGAAGTGACCATTCTTATCCTTCCTTAACTTTTATTGATTTAAAGCCTATTGTGTCTGCAAACAGAATTACAACACCTGCTTTTTTCTGATTTCCATTTGCCTGAAATATAGACGACCCTCCCTTCACCCTGAGGCTGTATTTATCTTTTAAGGTAAGATGAGATTCTGGTACGCAGCAGATATCTGGCCTGAGTTTTTGTATCCAGTCAGCCAAACTGTGCCTCTTTAGGGGACAATTTCAACCATTCATATTAATGGAGAATATTGATAAGCCTGGAAAAATTTTGGGTATCGAGTTTGTCGAATGTCCAGTGGACATTTTTAATCCTTTCCCCACTGTGGAAGTTGGAGTTTGATCAAAAGTTTCTGAGTGAGTTTACTTTTGTGTTAGAGGATTGTGCTGGTCATTATGGAGGATAGGTCTGAGAATATCCTGAAGAGCTTGTTTGGTTATGGCAAATTTCTTCAACATGTGAATGTCATTAAAGTATTTAATTTCTCCATCATAAATGAAATTCAGTTTACCTGGATACAGGATCCTGGGTTGAAAGTTATTTTGTTTTAGGAGATTAAAAGTCTATGACCACCCTCTTCTGGCTTTAAAGGTTTCAGCAGAGAGATCTGCAGTCATTCTAATATTCTTCCCTTTGTAGGTTATGGTTTTCTTATGTCTGGCTGCTTTCAGAATTTTCTCTTTCATATTAACTTTAGTGAAGTTGATTATGATGTGCCTGGGTGATGACTTATTCAAGTTGAGTCTTGCTGGGGTTCTGAAACAGTCTGCTATCTGAATTTCAGAACCTCTTGGCATGTCTGGAAAATTCTCTTTCATACTTTCATGGAGAAAAGCCTCTGTGCCTTGTGAAGCCACTTCATCACTTTCAGGGAATTCCAATGAGGCAGATATTAGCCTTCTTCAAATTATCCCAGAGCTCTCTGAGAGAATGATCTGTTTTTGCTCTCCATTTCTCTTCCTCTTTGAGAGTTTGGGAGTGTTCAAAAGCTTTGTCTTCAATGTCAGAAATCCTTTCTTCTGCTTGCTCCACTCTGTTACTGAGGGATTCTACTGTATTTTTCAGATCTTTGAGGGATGCAAATTCTTACTTCAGTGCTTCAAAATCTTTGGTGGTTTTGTCTTTAAATTCATTAAATTCTTGAGACAACTTTTGAATTTCTCCTTGAATTTCTAATTCCAACTTTTGAATTGCTCTTCAAATTTCTAATTCCAAATTTTCCTCCATTCTATTAATCTTGTTTATGATCCAAATAGTGAATTCGATTTCTGACATCTCGGCCAGCTGTTGTGAATGCGATCTTCAGTTACATTTGCCATATCTTTCCTTGGGGCGGGGGGGGTTGATCTACTCTGATTATTCATGTTACCAGAGTTTTTCCACTGATTCTGCCCCATGATTATTTTACACCGTTTGACTAGATGAGTGGATAAAGAAAAGCTGGGTTCAGGGCTCCAGGAGTAGTGATTAACCAGCCCTTTGCCCAAAAGCTGGGACTGGTGTCTGTACCTTTTCCCCTGGAGCTTTGTTGAGGACCCGTACAGTGCAATGGCCTGAGAAACTGGGGACCTGCTTGGTGTGGTGGGGCTAAGTGTCTCTGTCTTGTTTTCAGCTGGTCTCTGTCCAACCCTAGTGAAACAGTTACTCTGGGTTGAATTCTCAGGGGGCCTACGTTTCTGTCCCAGATCTGTTCTGCCGGTGGTTGCCTGATAAGATGCCCAGCCTCCTCTGGTTGCCCAGAGAGACAGGGGGTGTGACTCTGGAATATCCAGGGATGAGCCCTATTGTTGCCAAAAATGGCTGCTGCTCTGCGCCTTGGGGCACTGCCACTCCTGTGTGGTTCCCTCTGAGCTGACCATCCTCTCCTCACTCTCGTGCCACAGAATCAGCACTGACCAGCTGCAGTCCAGGCCCCATCCACACTTCTCAAGGAAATACTCAAGAATCTGGACTCCTGGGGGACAGGCCTCCAGACCTCAGAGTGAGAGTGGAGGGGAGTGCTGGGAGCTCAGAATTGCTGGTAGAGAATATATACAGTTTTACACAGTTTTATGCCTGGCAGGAGAGTGCCATGGCACCCTAGTAGGGGAAGTAGGTCCAGTTTTTAGAGGGTCTCTCCCGTGGAGTATAATGGGAGGACTTTTGAACTCTGCTCATTTGTTTATGGGGTACTCCAAGCCATTCTCATGGGAGAGGGGACTCCCATCAGCTTGGTGATGGATTTTGTACCTTTTGTTTGTATCCTTGGGGTCGCAGCTCACCTCAGTGCAGTTGATGTGCATTCTTCAACCTTCTCTCTTGGTGCAGCTCTAATTCACCAGGTTACTTGCTAAATTTCTGTCCTTTAACTCTCCTTCTGGATGGGAGCCTCTGTGGAAAGCTGGTTTCAGTCAGCCTTCTTGTCTCTGCCTTAAAGTGCCCAGAGAAGCAAAGACTCATTGTCTCTGAAAATGCCTGAACAAATAATTCTAAACCCATGAATTTCAATGGCTTAACACAATATATGTTTTGTTCTCACTGACATAGAGCTGGGGGGTGACCAGTTTGGTAGGGGCTCCCCCCCACACAAGCATTGGAGGATCCAAAATGTCAAAAGATCACCTTCAGTATGAGTGACAGTGTCAGTGGACAGAACTCAGTCAATATGGCTCCATCTAGATTCAAGGGGCTGGCCGGGGCTGGCTAGAGCTGGAGGAAGCATCCCCCAGCTAGATAGCCACAGGCCTATACTATGGAAGGTAGAGAACCAATATTTTTCCTTGAATAATTAACTGAACTCCTGCAATCTAAACAGAAAAATATAAATAACGTGAGCTTGTAGCTCTCTGCTCTATCCTCCAAGCCCCTTCTCTAATTATTTGTTTGAACCCACTGGAACAGGACACTGACCTGGGCTTAAGATGAGAGAACTTTCTCAACTGATCCAATTGCAAAAGGGCCACAGAGGAGCAGGCAGGGTATCTCTAACTTCAAACCATACAAAGAAGCTCACTTTGAGTAAAAACACTCCTCAGACTGAGATATTGCAAACTGCTATTTCTTAGAGTGTTTTTTTTTTTTTTTTTGGGCCAGGGATGGGTTTGAACCTGCCACCTCCGGCATATGGGGCCAGTGCCCTACTTCTCTGAGCCACAGGCACCACCCAACTTAGAGTGTTTTTTTTAACAAAGGAATTGAAAAGCTGAACCACTCTGCTCTTGGCTTCCCTGAGTGAGAGTAGGCAAAGCAACTGATGGGAGGAAGCAGGAACCTGGAACAACTGCTGATGTGGTGGGACACTGTTTCCCAGTAATCACTCTTTACTCAAATAACAGTACAGGGGAGGTGAGCAATTTGCTCCAGCTGATAGCCCCCATGGGATAGGTAATGCCTGATACACAGACAGAAGTTCGAACAGACACCCCGCAGGGGCCGGTAAAGCCAGTTTTATGGAAGAAGCCATCTTTGTTAAAAACCAAACCCAGTTAAACATGAGGGACTCTGCAACAGATTCAACACCAACCACACTCGTCTGGAATTCATTCGGTCACAAAAGCCCCAGGCACCCTCGGCTTAATGCTGAAGCAGAGGAAATGAATTTTCATGTTTGTAGAATGAGGACTTTTGTGGTTTAGCACAAACAGCTGACTATCTACTCAGACCAAATGACCCTAATCAAATCAACCCACAGAGATGGAGCTCTGGTTTACATGAAAGGAAGGGGGTTGTTCACCATTCAAAATAATTTCTTCCTTACTCCAAGTTTTTTGATTAAGACCTGATTCATGGTGCGTTTAAAACGTAATGCAGTTCATACTCAACTTGCCAGGGGTCCGAAATCGTGTCAAGTGAGACACAACTGTAACAGCATAAGGCCCTTGGCAACTTCCCGGGCTCCAGCCAGAGGGCAGCCCAGCTGTCACTGCAGCAAACAGGTGGTGTATAACAATAGCTCCACTGAGGCGACGAGCTCTTCAAACCCTCTAGCAGCCAAGCGCCTAGCCAGAGTGGCAGTGAGCAGCACAGGCCACTACTCTGCCACCAGTGCACGCCAGCGCCCACAGCCCATGGAGCCTTGGCCTCTCCTCCTCGGCCTCTGCGCAGGTGAGTGCTGGGTCAGGGTGGGGAGAGGTCTCTGCTTGGAGGCTAACACCCTAGAGGCCCCCAGACCAAAGCCTTGCTTTGATGGGAACACAGAATGGCAGGGCCTCTGTGATTTTTAGTTTGTGGTATCCAATTAAGATAGGAGCTGCCTGGTCCAAAGCTAGCAGGTAGACAGGCGGATCTCTCCCTCCGCCAGCCCTAGCATCCAAGTCACCCACCTAGGCACTCAGACCACTCACAGACCTGGACCGCTTGTAGACCCCACTGCACAGCCTGGTGCTGCTTTTGTGTGTGAACAGCACCTTAGAGCTGTGACTTATAATCACAGACAATAGAGCTGACAAGTCCTTTCACTGCTCTGGGAGAGTGCAGACCATGAAGAGGATTGATTGACAGCTCCATGTGCTGGAGAGAGATACCTGTTAAAAATTGTATCTAAGCTCTCTCCACAGAGATAGAAATACTTTATAATTTTTTTAAACTTACAAAGTTAAATGTGGAATGTAAAAGTCTTAGCAAAATAACTAAGAAAATGCTACAAAAGCTATGTTAACTAATGTGATGAAAATGTGTCAAACGATCTATGAACCAAGTGTATGGTGCCCCACGATCATACTAATGTACACAGCTATGGTTTAATAAAAATAAATAAATATTAAAATATATGTATAAAAAAATAAATAAAAACAAATGATTACTTTTAAAAAAAAACAAAGTTAAAAGAATTTCATATGAATGCACTTGTATACTTTTTTTTAAAAAAAAGGATGTTACTATATGTAGAGTGGGTTTGAATTGAAACTGTAAAACCTATACAGTCTTCAGCCTGCTTTCTACTCCAGAATGTGTCACAACGCAGCAGGCGGAAACACGATCCGGAATCCCAAACTTCCGGTAGAGGGAAACAGGAGATCTTTGCTGATTGCTTCACATAAAAGTTTACTGGTGATATCATCCCAACTAAGAAACAAGGTGGCTGACATCCTGTGATTTCTCTTTTCTAATAGTTCTCTGACAAACACTGGCCTTCTGGGCAAGAGGTAGAAAGCTTTTTTATTAATTTTTTCAATAGCAGAATTGAGGGAAACAGCCTAAACTCAGAGAAATTATATCCTGTGTGATTTGGACTTGAACCAAACAAAGCTAGTCTGGGGGATGTGTGTGTATAAACACCATACTCAATAAAAATTCTTAAATGATACATTTCCATATAAATTACATAGACGATCTCTTAGGATACTGGAGACCTCCAAAAAAGCATGTTTAGCTATTAAAAGGAGTCCGTAAAGTGTATTTAGATTAAACTTAGAGATGGCTGGTATCAATTCCCATGGATGGTTCATAGACATTTAGAGCTGTATCAGCAGTCCAACATCCTTAGTTTTTTATCATAAGGAAACTGAAGGTGAAAGACATGCACTGACCTACCCAAGGTCACTTAGTTTACAAAATTTGGAATGTGATCAGTTGGAAACTCGTTTGTTACATGAACAGTCAGAAAATATAGACTGAAATTGCCAAAAGCAGCAGAGACACAGCATCAGATTAAGAAAAGAAACTGACTAGTAACAGTTCAAAATTCCTTTTGCCTAACACAGGGGCTGTTTCCTACATAAAATTAGAGATTGAACCAGTCTGGTTATAAGAAAAACATTTTGAAATTGTGGTTGAGTTCCCCTACTTAAATTCTGTTTTTCCTGGGAAAAATTCTCATTTATATCAAGGTCATTTTTCCTGTGTTAGCTTAACATATAATGCTCTCTGCTCTATTTATACAGCACATTTCATTTCAACCTTTCCTCTCTTCAGCCTATGGAATCCCAAGTATTTCACTGCCACCTTTCTTACGGCATACGACATTCCAATTTGTTCACAGTTATTTATGTAAATGACAAATGTCAATCTGTATGAGGGTAGGAAGACAGGATTCGTGTCAGATTCACTTTGGAACATCTCAAAGCTCCTACAATCCTGCTTTGCACATAGTAAACACTCAACAAATACTTCATGACTGAATTAACATTGCCACCATCTGAATAAAGATTATAAATATAATTTTGCTGGGGCGGTGCCTGTGGCTCAAAGGAGTAGGGCGCCGGCCCCATATGCCAGAGGTGGCGGATTCAAACCCAGCCCTGGCCAGAAACTGCAAAAGAAAAAAAAAAATATATATATATATATATACATATATATATAATTTTGCTAAAAAGGGAGATTAGGCATTATATAATTACCTGCATGTTTGTTTATTTACATTCTGCCTTCTTTACAAAAAGTATTTACTGTGATTCACTGAATCCATAAAGAACTGGACTAACTCTCCAGACCATATTGGAGTTGGGAAAAGAACCAAAGAATTTTGACTTCAAGTCCTGTAAGTCTTCTATCATTCTACCCTACTTTGGGGGAAAAAAAGCAAAAGAATACCAACAAAGCCAATCTGAGAAATGGAAACCTCCTCAGAAATTCCTTATGGAAGGACAAGGCCACTGTTACTGGGAAGGCAGCAGTGACTGTCCCTGGAATTCTGGCCATGGCTGCTTCCCCCGCCTCCCCTTCTCCTTAGTGGAACTGAAGGTTAGTCTGCATAGTTCTCCTGCTATATAATACTGACCATCTGCTCTAGCCATTGCTTTCTAATATGTTCTTCCTGTCATGCTGGAATAAACAGTTACTTAAAAATAAGTAGCCCTAGGCAGTGCCAAAGCCACAGCTTCAAACTCTGTGGCCGAGGCACTCAGCAATCCCTTTCCATTGCCAGCCCCACCATGGAGTGGATGGGGCCCAGGACAGACAAGGTGTGGAAGAGAAAATGCAGAGGTAAGCTATGTCAGGGGTTCCCTACATAGAGCCCACGGAGGTAACAGTGAAGATATTTAGGCTATATTGAAACCTTTACAAATCCCAATGGAAATGATTGATACATTTACCTTCAGGGAGGACGCAAACTGCCTGTTTACAATCCCACCTCCAACTAGCTGGGAAGTATGAATACATTACATAACTCTCTGTACCTCAGTTTCGTCAGCTGTAAAGTAGGGTGAACATTTACTTCATAGGATCATTTTAAGCCTTCAATAAGATAATATAAAAACAGGGGCTTTGGGCGGCGCCTGTGGCTCCGTCGGTAAGGCGCCGGCCCCATATACCGAGGGTGGCGGGTTCAAACCCAGCCCCAGCCAAACTGCAACCAAAAAATAGCCGGGCGTTGTGGTGGGCGCCTGTAGTCCCAGCTGCTCGGGAGGCTGAGGCAAGAGAATCGCTTAAGCCCAGGAGTTGGAGGTTGCTGTGAGCTGTGTGAGGCCACGGCACTCTACCGAGGGCCATAAAGTGAGACTCTGTCTCTACAAAAAAAAAACAAAAAACAGGGGCTTTAATAAAGCTTTATGGAATAATTAAAATATACACTTTGAGGAGGATGAAACGCTTCAGTTCATTACATAACATTCTAATTTACGAAGATCCAAAGTTCTGGACAAAGAAGAACAGTTGAGAAAATAGGTTCTGGATTTGAATTCTGGATCTACCACTTATGAAATCTAGGCAAGTCACATAAGCTCTCTGAGCCTCAATTTCCGCATCTTTAAAGTGGGGACGTTAACAGTACCTACCTCACCCAGTTGAGGACCAAAAGAGTTAGTATATACGAAGCACATGGAAGTGTGTCTGGAACAAAAAAAGTTGAAATTATTATTTTCATTGACTAATAAAAGTAGAAGAAGTAAATACTTTTAACAATTACTTTGGCTTTTTTTTTAAACAGAGCCTCACTATGTCACCCACAGTAGAATGCTGGGGTGTCACAGCTCACAGCAACCTCAAACTTTTGGGCTTAAACGATTCTCTTGCCTTAGCCTCCCAAGTAGTTGAGACTACAAGAACCTGCCACAATGCCCAGCTATGTTGTTGTTGTTGTTGTTGTCATTGTTTTTTGGCAGGCCCAGGCTGGATTCAAACACACCAGCCCCAGTGTATGTGGCCGGCACCCTAACCGGGTGCTGAGCTACAGGCACCAAGCCAACAATTATTTTGTTGACAAACCCTTCCAAATTTAGGACCCAAGGAGAAAAATAATATAGAAAAGTAATAATTTGTCTTAGAGGTGATAAGTTAATACTACTTAGCAAAAAGGGAAAGCATCTCATTTTTTAAATTTTCTTGGCCCAAAGAGAAGCTATGGTGGCCTCAGAAATAACCTGTGGAAAGGGGAGATCTGGTTACACAAATCGGGGCAAATGGATCCTGTGTCCACTTCCTCTCCCAGCCCTAAATAGGCAATCCTCAATCTGTAAAGTCTTGTGTTACAAAGATCCTTCAAAAGGCACTTGTTGGAATTTGAGCTAATTTTCTCATAGGAATAGTGGTACATGTGTACATGACCTTGGACAACTCATCCAGCCTCTGAATCTCAGGTGAGATTGTCCATCTGCCTGCTTCATCCAAGGCTGGTGAGGATCACATAACATACTGGACAGAAAAGGGCTATAGGCTCCAAGAGTACTAGGTGATATCACTCTTTATCCTGAAAGAAAATGTAGTCAAGAGTCCTTGGAATCTCTTATGTTCCAAATAGAAGACCCAGACCCAGGTCAACAAAGCACAGAGTTCTCAGGCTATTTTAACAACTCAGCGGGAACATAGATCCACCAGCAGAGGTATTTTTTTAATTGTGGTAAAATACTTTTTGCATAAAATTCTCTCTCCTCCCAGTTCCAACCTGCTTTCTGTCTCTGTGGATTTTTTTTTTTTTTTTTCCTGAGATTAGAGCCTTGCTCTGTCCTCCCAGCTAGAGTGCAGTGGCATCATCATAGCTCACAGCAACCTCAAATTCCTGGGTTCAAGCGATCCTCCTGCCTCAGCTCCTGAGTAGCTGGGACTACAGGTGTGCATCACCAGGCCCAGCTAGTTTTTCTATTTTTAGTAGAGATGGGATCTCAGTCTTGCTCAGGCAGGTTTCAAACTCCTGAGCTCAAGCAGTCTTCCCACCTCAGCCTCCCAGACGCCTCTGACAGTTATGGTCATTCTAGGGGTGTGAACCAGCATCTGTTTTCAGCTTTTCATGGCAGAGGTCTGAGGCCAGCCAGTGCAAGATTTTATTACACAATGACAAGGCTCAAAAATACTGATTGGCTTTTCTGTGGCATTTTTTCTTGTATGTGTGTGTGAACCTGCCAAACTTGATTAAGCCAGGGGCTATATTAAGGAATGTCACCTGTCCAAAGTACAAGTGTTGTGACAATCTGGCACACACCACTGTTGCCTGGGGAAGGACCCCCAGCAACTGTGCTTGGAAAGGAACTTGGGGCAATAATGGCTGCAGCGGGAGCCGTTCAGCACAGGGGCCTTCCATTAGCTACTTCTTCCTGAATTCCTCATGCACGTGTGTGGAGGGCGGGAAGCAGAATCTGACAGTGTGGGTGTCATTTGCTGTCTCAGCTGGCCTGGTCCTGGGCTCTGAACATGAGACCCGTCTGGTGGCAAAGCTATTTAAAGACTACAGCAGCGTGGCGCGGCCAGTGGAAGACCACCGCCAGGCCGTGAAGGTCACTGTGGGCCTGCAGCTGATACAGCTCATCAATGTGGTGAGACGAGAGTGCTCAGGACCCCCCTCCTCACCCGCACCCCAAGACGTCCCCCCCAGCACCTCCCCCACCCCTAAAGATGGGACCTTATCTTTTTCCAGGATGAAGTAAATCAGATTGTGACAACCAATGTTCGTCTGAAACAGGTAATTGAGCTAGATAATTGCATTTATGTCATTTTTATTCACCCTGAAATTAACCTGGGTCCATGGGAAATCAATTTGGGTAGGAGGAGTATATACCAAAGCGTCGAAAGTATTTTGGGATTGGGGAAGAATGGATCCTGCTTGGGTTTTGTTCATGTGTTTTGGCTTTGACCTTTTCTATACTTATCAGCTTGCTCAGGTTGCCGTAATAAAGTACCGCAAACTGGTGAGTTAAATAACAGAAATTTATCATCTTATAGTTCCAGATGTGAGAAGTCCAAAGTCAAGGAGTTGTCAGGTGTAGTTCCTCCTGAGGGAAGGCTCTGTCCAGGCCCCTCTCCTGAAGACAGTGAAGGCCTGTCTTCATGTTCACAGGGTTCACAGGGGTCTGTCTGCACACATGTGAGATGTCTGTACCTACATACACGAGTGTGCTGAAGTTTCCCCTTTCCATAATGACACCTGTCACACTGGATGACAGTCTACCTTAATGACCTCATTTTAACCTCTATAAAGAACTCATCTCCAAATAAGGTCTTGTTCTGAAGTACTGAGGGTTAGCCCATCAGTATGAATTTTAGGGGACACAATTCAACCTTTGACATGGTATTATCCAAATCTGCTGCATTGGACACAGGCTTGTCATTTTATCTGAAATGCTGGGGACCAGAAGGATTTCTGACTTCTTCAGATTTTGGAATACTTGCAGATACTTACTAACTGGTTATTTCCTCATCTGTAAAATGGGATTAATAATTGCTCTTTCCTCACAGGACTGTGAGGGCTAAATGAGTTAGTACAGGTTAAAGTGCTTAGAACAGTGCCTGCTTGCAGTCAGTGCTGGAAGTTTGCTGTTCTTGTTTACTAAAATGAAAGCTGAATTCTGAATCAAACTTTTCTTACTGCAAGCACCATTTCTGGCAATATATCCATTGCCCTACTCATCCGGGCTCTCAATAACACTAGTATTTTAAATGTTTTTATTTCTAGCAATGGGTAGATTACAACCTAAAATGGAATCCAGACGATTATGGTGGTATTAAAAAAATTCACATTCCTCCAGAAAAGATCTGGCATCCAGACTTCGTTCTCTATAACAAGTAAGCAACACAGCGAGGGGAAGGATGGGGGTGGTCCTGGGGCAGGCGGAGCCAAGTGCCTAATGGCAGGCTGCTTGCCAGAAGGCTTCTCATCACTGCTGATGTTAAATAAGCCTTAAAAACTCAGAGCCAAGTCGACAGACCTGGGTGCCCTATGGTGTCTCGTGTCATGAAGAGAAACAATTATCAGAGCCAAATGGAATCTGGACTGGGGGTGGGGGACATTTAACCCCCAAGAGCTCCTAAAGGGCATGTGGCAAACATCCAACGCACCCAAAATGTCATATGACTTGAGTTCCTTGGAATCAAATGTCCTCCCTACCAAATAGGTCTGAACCTCCTGGGGCCACCATGCGTCACATCCTGAGTGCCACCTCGGCACTGACTGCTGTGATGGCCCAGGACACCCATATTGCCCGTGTACTGGGCCCTGAGACAGACTGCATGTTATGAAATTAGAATGTGATTCAAGACACTCGGTTTAATGACACTTTCATTATCATATGCCCTTCATTTGTCAGGGAATGCGCCTTTAAAAGAGCATCTTTCCCAGACAGGAGCATTCAACATCGGCCCGGAGGATTTATGGTCTGACATTATGCAACATGTGTTGGGGGATGAGCAAGCTGTGTGTCCTAGCAGATTTAGGGGAGGTGACAGTGCTGGAGAATGAAAATGATACCCTCGAAGATGGCCCCACCCCAACCTTGATTTTCTACTGCATATTATCCATTCAAGCTTAAGCCAAATCATCCAGTCATTTGTGCAGGCTTTTTGGACAAATGGGCTGATAAAGCAGAGTGTCTTGTATTAACTTTTTCTTTCAGCAAGAAGTTGGGTGAAGCAAGTTAAAATTGTCAGTGTTTATGACACACTTACTCAGAAACAGTCTGATGGAGAGAGAGCCCTGTCTTACCTGTTTATGGGGAGAAACTGTGACCAACCTATGACTCTCTGCTCTTTGAGGTTCTTTTGTGCACGTTCAGTGCCACACAGTGCCTGTTAGGTTAAAGAGCCCCCACTTCATTCCCAAGGAAAAAATCAAGGAGAAGAAAATCTCTTGAATTATGGCACAAGTGACCAACATATGACATCATGTCTCTGAAACCGAAGTGAGGCAAGCCCCACCACCACCCATTCAACATCTTTTCCAACGCTCTTGAACACAAGCTGTTCACAGAAAGAAAAAGCTGCCCCTGGATAAGGGCTGCACCAGTGGCTTATTGTTAGTATTTAGCGCCTCTCGTGGTCTTTTTTTAAATAAGAAATTATTGACAACATTTGAAAATTGAGAACTATCACATTAAAATCTGGATTTTTTTTTTTTTTTTTGGCCTCTCCAGAAAAATCTAATATTTACAAGTCTGGCAGTTTTTTATTAAAAAAATAAACTTAGGGGCGGCGCCTGTGGCTCAAGGAGTAGGGCCCCGGTCCCATATGCCAGAGGTGGCGGGTTCAAACCTAGCCTTGGCCAAAAACCAAAAAAAAATAAAAATAAAAATAAAAAATAAACTTAGGTTCAGCACCTGTGGCTCAGCAGCTAAGGCACCAGCCACATACATGGGGTTGGAGAGTTCGAACCTGGCCCGGGCCTGCCAAACAACGACGACGACAACAACAACAACAATAATAGCCAGGTGTTGTGACGGCACCTGTAGTCCCAGCTGAAGCAAGAGAATCATTTACACCCAAGAGTTTGCGGTTGCTGAGCTATGATACCACAGCACTCTACTGAGGGCAACATAGTAAGACTCTGTCTTTATTTATTTATTTATTTTTTTTTTGTAGAGACAGAGTCTCACTTTATGGCCCTTGGTAGAGTGCCGTGGCATCACACAGCTCATAAATTTAGATTTCCAACTTCTGAGGAAAAGTCCGAATATCTGTTAGCATTGAGCCTTCACTGCCACGTGGATACCATGGGCGGTGCTGTATACTGAGGCTTTCTTGAGAGGGGCCAGCTCTCCATTCTGCACTGGCCTTGCCTGCCTGACCCTTGAGGCATCTGAGTTTGTCACCCACTCCACTAAGTTCTAGATGGAGTGGACTCCTCTGCCAGCCTGCTTGTCACAGTAATGAATCGCTGGAGGTGCTTTAATTTAAAATTCTTGGTTTTGGCTCAGCACCCATAGCTCAGTGAGTAGGGCACCAGCCACCTGCCCCAGAGCTGGCGGGTTTCAGCCCAGCCTGGGCCTGTTAAACAACAATGACAACTGCAACCAAAAAAATGGCTGGGCGTTGTTGCAGGCGCCTATAGTCCCTGCTACTTGGGAGGCTGAGACAGGAGAATCACGTGAGCCCAGAAGTTTGAGGTGAGCTGTGACACCATGGCACTCTACCGAGGGCGACATAATAAAACAGTTTCAAAATAAATAGATAAATAAATAAATAAATAAAATTCTTGTTTTTTCCCCCAATTAACTATCAAAGTATATTGAGGAGGGTTTAGATGGAGATTAAAATTACAAATACTACTGAAGACTGAAAAAAAACATCTGGGAAGCAGTGGACCCATTTTACCTGTTTCTTGCAAAGCATAGGTCATCACATTCTTTCCCAATATTCTGGTTTGTGGCTTATCTAGACAGTGTGACGGAATCTGTACTTTGAAAAAGCACCCCAGTGATTCTTGTTATCGGATGTGGGAAACATTAGATAAAAAGCTAAAATAGATAAAAAGTGACACCAGCTTCTATAATTAGTGCTGAATAATTAACAGCTGTCTCCTGTTAACATCCTCAAGCAGAGTGGAAGGCTCATCTGTCACTTGGAGCCACTTTCCTCTTTTATCCCAACTGCAGTGCAGATGGTGACTTTGCCATTGTCAAGTTCACCAAAGTGCTCCTGGACTACAGCGGCCACATCACGTGGACACCTCCAGCCATCTTTAAAAGCTACTGTGAGATCATCGTCACCCACTTTCCCTTTGACGAGCAGAACTGTAGCATGAAGCTGGGCACCTGGACCTACGATGGTTCTGTGGTGGACATCAACCCAGTAGGTGGCGAGCGCAGGCTAGTTTTGGGGAATGTGATTCAGGTCTCCCTCCGACCCCCACTCCTGGGTAGTCTCAGCACCTGTTAGGATCAGAACCCATCCAGTTGGATGGCTCTAATGGGCCGGGAAGGCTCCTGATGAGCTGTCACCCATTAGTGACAGCTAACTGGGGGCCTAGATGGATTCCTGGTGTCTGGAATTTAGGGTCATTCAGCCTAGAACAGGGCTGGGGCACCAATATGTTTTTAAGCTCCCAGGTAATTTGAGCGTGTTGCCAAAATAGAGAATTCCAATAGCCCAACCCCCCCGTGTGACAGGAAAGGAACCTAACACCCCAAAGCAGGAGCGGCCCAGGGTTGTCCCTCTGGGCATTCAATCCAGAGCTGGATAGAGCCTGTGGCCTTGTCACTGCTGATTGTGACTCCCGCCCCCCCTCACTCTCCCAGTGACTTGGTGGAGATCTCTAGACCTTACTTCACTTCTCAGGAAAGC
Organism: Nycticebus coucang; assembly: GCF_027406575.1. Lineage (NCBI taxonomy): Eukaryota > Metazoa > Chordata > Mammalia > Primates > Lorisidae > Nycticebus > Nycticebus coucang. The sequence continues at coordinate 71,074,920 of NC_069786.1, read as the reverse complement.
GACAAGCCGGACCTGAGCAACTTCATGGAGAGCGGGGAGTGGGTGATCAAGGAAGCCCGCGGCCAGAAGCACAATGTGACTTACTCCTGCTGCGACACCATCTACCTGGACGTCACCTACTACTTCATCATGCAGCGCCTGCCGCTCTACTTCATCGTCAATGTCATCGTCCCCTGTCTACTCTTCTCCTTCCTGACTGGCCTGGTGTTCTACCTGCCCACGGACTCAGGTGGGTGCCGTTGCCATGACAGCTGTGGCACTGACAGCTCCGGTGCTGCTATTTTGGGGGAAAGCCAGAAATAGTCATGTGCTAACAAACAGGCAGAAAGACACAGATCATCTCTGCCAAGAGGGCAGATTCACTGAGTGCCCATGTGCAGTGAGGAGAGCCCCTATGGATGGAGCCCACAGCTGGGGCAGACGTCCAGAGCAGGCAGAGAGACCAGATCATCACTGCCCAGAGGGCAGATTCACTGAGTGCCCATGTGTAGTGAGGAGAGCCACTGTGAGTGGAGCCCACAGCTGGGGGAGACGTCCAGAGCAGGCAGAGAGCGGAGCATGGCCCTGAAGATGCACATCCACAGCCCAGTCTGCTTAAAGTGAATTACCCACCCACCCCGACTAGCTGAATGCCACCTGTGTCCCAGAGTGCTGGTCAGGCGTGTGATCACAGATGCTTCACCTGCTCCTATGAAGTCCCTTTCTATGTACTGACTAGTCCAGGCCTTGCTCCCTTGCCAACTGCTTGCCACTTGAAAATAGCTCTTGCATTTCTGTTTTCTAGACTGCACCTTCCCAAGGGGTAGTTCTTTTTCACGTATCAGTCCAGACAACTCACTTCCTACTGAGTAATCACATCTGTGACATAATTTCATGAAATACCAATAATCTACCAAAAAAGGGACTCATACGCCAGTCAGAAATCACTACTCATAAACAATTTTTGGTACAGACAGTCCTCAAACATATTGCAGGTAGCAATTTTACCAAAATGATTTTTAAAAAGCCCACAAAGTTAAATCCAACTTACCAACAAAGAAGAAAAGATTATTCATTCATTCAGTCAGCAGCCATTTGTTAAGTGACTGTTAGGTGGCAGGCAGACAGAGTTAGAAAGTGCTCGCCCCACAGAATGATCGAAACACAAAACACAAACACTTTTTCAGCTTTCTAATCAAATGGAACTTCTAAAAGTGAACAGAGAAGAAACACTGTCAGGGCATTATGGAATCTAATCAGAGTGTCTATAAATATTAAAGGATTTATGCCAGAAAAGCATTTAGGATAATGACCAGGCTTGATAAATGTTAGCTATTAATATCATTATAATTAATCAAAAAATCTTATGTAACTTGATACAGTAGAACCTCTATACGTTGACCACCCAACGGACTGTAGTAAGTTAGTCAATATACCGAGGTGGTCAACATAAGGAATTAGGCCTACTGTACTGAAACACACATGTGGTGCATGTCTGGTCTATGAAAATTAGATCAACATAAGGAGGTGGTCAATGTAGGGAGGTGGTCAGCTATGGAGGGTCTAGTGTATTTTGTATTTATAATCATATCTTCTTTTTTACTTCTGAAGGCTTTCCTACACATCAGGTAGAATTAATGATTTCTTACTTGCACTCACTCTGTGCTCTGCGCCGCACATACCTCTCACTAGCATGTGGAAGGACCCAGCACGAGCAAAGCTCCAAACTAGAAATCAGGGCAACGTGAGGGTTTCCCAGGAACACCAACAGCAAGACCAGGCCAAGGAAAGCCCCTTCCAAAGCTTCTCTGCTGCATCAATCCCCACAAAAATACCCAAGTGCCGTCCAGCCCCAGCCTTGCTGCTACCACCCTTGCCAAGACTCCTGTGACTACAGGGCCTAAAGAAAAAAGGTGCAGGACAGGAGAATCCCTGCTTCCTTAAAATGAAAAGCAAAACAAAACAAGTAACCTAGAAGACACACTTCTTAGATGAAAATGGGGAAGTGAGTCCCCATTTAGAAATTGATGTTATCAGAAGATCTTTCAGGATGCCAAGGAGAAGATTTTTGCCTTGGCCTTTCAGATTTTGCCCTTTCCTTGGTTTTGGTGCTGCAGCTTGCTCCCATAATGAGAAAAATATACGTGTTTTTCTGGGCTGCCCATGCATCTGCTGGGTAACAAGTAGGCCAGGCTGCAGTTCAGGCATAAGATGTAATACATTCTGCTCCAGAAGAAAATCCACCACTTGTATCCAGCTTGCCAACTCAGAACTCCTCTGGATTCCTAGGGTCCACCAAGAAATGGTATTCTAGGCCCTGAGATGCAGTAGCTATGCCCTACTTGGCTGCCTCTATCCCTGACTTGTCACCTGCGGTAGAATTAAGGCGCAGAGGTTGTGGCACAGATTTTACAGAAAAGAAAGCATGCCAGTCATATGCTTGGGTTTTGGTGGTGAACTCTTTTGCTCAGGATGTCATAACAAAATACCATGGGCTGGATGGCTTGAACAACAGGAATTGATTATCTCACAGTTCTGGAGATTAGAAGTCAAAGATCAAAATGCTGGGAGGGTTATCTTCCTCTTTTTTTTTTCTTTTTGAGACAGAGTCTCACTATGTCACACTGGCTAGAGTGTCGTGGCGTCACAACTCATAGCAACCTCAAACTCTTGGGCTTAGGTGCATCTTGGAAGTGTACAGGTAAAGTTTACTAAGTGTAGAGTATAAGAGTTTGAACACAATAATTAAGAAAATGCCATGAAGGCTATGTTAACCAGTTCGGTGAAAATATTTCAGACTGTATATGGAACCAGCACAGCACATTGTACCTCATGATTGCATTATTGTACACAGCTATGATTTAATAAAAAAAGAAAAACAGAAAAAAAATAAAATAAAATAAAATTCTACCTATTAACACAACTTAAAAAAAAAAAAAAAACTCTTGGGCTTAAGTGATTCTCTTGCCTCAGCCTCCCAAGTACCTGGGACTACAGGTGCCTGCCACAACACCCAGCTATTTTTTGGTTGTAGTTGTCATTGTTGTTTGGCAGGCCCGGGCTGGGTTTGAACCCGCCAGCTCCAGCGTATGTGGCTGACACTCTAGCCACTGAGCTATAGGCACCGAGCCAGGGTTAGCTTCTTCTGAGGTATCACTCTGTGGTTTGTAGATGGCCACCTTCTCCCTGTCTCCTCACGGGGCCTTCGCTCCATGTACCTGTCTGCACCCTAACGGTCTCTTCTTATAAAAACACCAGTCAAACCAGATTAGCCCACCTCACCCCATCCCACCCCATATGACATCATTTTAACTTAATTACCTCTTTAAAGGTCCTGCCTGTCTCCAAATACAGTCATATTATAAGACTCTGGGGCTTAGGACTTGAACACATAAATGACTGGGGTGGGGAGGGTAGGAAGTGGATTCGGCCTATCACAGGGGGGTTGTTCTGTTTCTCTTCTGTCTCTCTAGGAGAAAAGATGACTCTGAGCATCTCTGTCTTGCTGTCTTTGACCGTGTTCCTTCTGGTCATCGTGGAATTGATCCCTTCTACCTCTAGTGCTGTGCCCTTGATTGGGAAATACATGCTGTTCACCATGGTGTTTGTCATTGCATCCATCATCATCACTGTCATCGTCATCAACATGCACCACCGCTCACCCAGCACCCACGTTATGCCCAAGTGGGTGAGGAAGGTGAGTGGACATGGCCCCTGTGCCCTTCACACGGGGCACATCTCTAGGTCTCCCCTTGGATATAGCCAATGGATTCTAGCTATCAGTTGGGTGTATTTAGGAACTGAAAGTCCTCCCCAACTCACATAGCCTTCCCGGAGAGAGAAGAAAAATAGAATTATTGATAACAAAGCCTATTCCAAATTCAAGTTTAAAGAATCTCTGTGATTAGAAAAGACAAATAGGTTTTATTTTATTCAAATACTATGAAATTCTTGAGATTTCTGATGGTATGTCTTCCAATTTGTGAATAGACTTCTTATTTTTTGCTGGTAAAATCATCTGTTGAGAATAGAATTAGGACTAGAGATGGGAGGTGCTTGACAAGAAAGGGTCAAAGACTGGGTTTTAGTGAGAAACTTGGTTTCAAATATTTACATTATTGAATTAAAAAATGTAACAATGCCAATATGTCCATTTTTTTTTATAAAACTTCACAGAGTCACTAACATCCAGGATACTTCATGCAAAATGCAAAATACTTGCCAGGCATTGACAGAGAAACGGCATACATGGTACTATTTCTGGAGGGGCTTAATAGTCCCTGCCGCTATAAAGACTGTTCCATGACTCCTGGCAAAACCTATGCTCCAGTTTCAAGAAAGGAAAACAGAACAGTCTAGCTGTTTTGTAAGACCGGAAGCTGACATATTTGAGGCCGAGGGGCCCCCCCTTAACCATAGGAGCCTAAGAACACGTCGCTGGGGCATTTCTGGTGCCTGCAAGTGTCCCTAAGCTTAAACACCACTGGCGTCTTGTGAGGTCTATGGCTGCGCACATGCTCCCCCCAGTGGCGAAGTGCTCACATTACAGGCTCATCACTGTTAACCACAATAATTTGACATGCCCCAGGGTACACATAAGGAAGCTTTGAGAAAAATCTTGTCTGGTCCTTTTATTAAAATAAAAGAACAAGGAAGCTGAGACCCAGAGAATCTGAATGACTTGCCCAAGATAAAATTGCTAATTCAAATACAGTCTGATGCTTGCCCTGGTGACAGTAATTCTCACGCATGGATTTCTTTTTTATATCAGGTTTTTATCGACACTATCCCGAATGTTATGTTTTTCTCCACAATGAAAAGACCATCCAGAGAAAAGCAAGACAAGAAGATTTTTACAGAAGACATTGATATTTCTGACATTTCTGGGAAGCCAGGGCCTCCGCCCATGGGCTTCCACTCTCCCCTGATCAAACACCCCGAGGTGAAAAGTGCCATTGAGGGTGTCAAATACATCGCAGAGACCATGAAGTCAGACCAGGAGTCCAACAATGTAAGCTTCATGGCTTGTAATCAGCCCTCTGAGATTAAACAATCAAATGTATGAGTGCAGACCGAAGGGTTTGGGTTGACGCATACGTTGGCATTCAAGAGATAAGAAGTAACTTGGTGACCACCCTAGGCCACTTTTTAAATCATTGTGAATAATCTTTGCAAAAAATAAAGATCATAACACCAGCCAGGGGATGTTGAGGGCTTTGAGAGCTGCAAATTGAAGGGCCCATGCATGATGCAAAGCTTGACATTGTGAGTCCAGTAACCAACTTAGGGAAATTCTAACACTGTGTTCTCTCCCAGGCAGCCGAGGAGTGGAAATATGTTGCAATGGTGATGGACCACATCCTCCTCGGAGTCTTCATGCTCATCTGCATCATCGGAACCCTAGCTGTGTTTGCAGGTCGGCTCATTGAATTAAATCAGCAAGGATAAGCAAAAGCTGAGTTGAGCCCAGTTCTGCCCCAGGACCTGCCAGAGCACAGAAGGCAGGAAGGAGAGGGAGATTTGTCAACTTTGATACACTCTCACTTATCAAACATGTAATTTTCTGTACTTATCATTAATGATAATATTTATGTTTGAAGTGTTTTCACATTGCTTCTCCCTTCAATCCTGCTGTGTCTCCCTGGAGTGAACCCTCTTCAGTAAATAAAACTAGATTGCTAAAAAATGGTGTCTTCCAAGGTTTTCTGTTGCTTTGCCTTTGCTGTTGTATTTATTTTTCCTAATGACTAGACCACTAGGGAGTTGCTGTTGCTTTTTTAATCAAAGAGTGCATTCTTTGCTTAAAAGTCAGTTTGTACCTACTAGGAAAGCCCCATATACCAGTCCCCATCAAAAGATAAAGCATTGGGCGGCGCCTGTGGCTCAGTCGGTAGGGCGCCGGCCCCATATACCGAGGGTGGCGGGTTCAAACCCGGCCCCGGCCAAACTGCAACCAAAAAATAGCCGGGCGTTGTGGCGGGCGCCTGTAGTCCCAGCTGCTTGGGAGGCTGAGGCAAGAGAATCGCTTGAGCCCAGGAGTTGGAGGTTGCTGTGAGCTGTGTGAGGCCACGGCACTCTACCGAGGGCCATAAAGTGAGACTCTGTCTCTACAAAAAAAAAAAAAAAAAAAAGATAAAGCATTTGGGTGGCACCTGTAGCTCAAAGGAGTAAGGCGCTGGCCCCATATGCTGGAGGTAGCAGGTTCAAACCCAGCCCTGGCCAAAAACTGCAAACAAACAAACAAACAAAAAGATAAAGCATTTGATGCAGAGAGAGAAGGGACACAGTAGAAATGAATAGCCACCAAAATGCAAACTGTGTAAAAAAATAACATGTTTTAAAGTAGACTTCTAGAATTGGGAGGTAAAGGTATGGTCTAACATGGCTCCTGGGTTTGATTCTTAGGGTCTGAATGAAAATCAGTCCTAACAATATTGAATGTAAAGGCTGGGCACAATAGGAACTGCCTCACAGTTTTATTTCATCCTCATAACTTTCTTAACATCCCTATAATGTCTCTATTTTACCAACAAGAAAACCACATTTAAGGGAGGTTAAGTTCTTTGCTTAAACTAGAAGAGCTAAAATTTTAATCCAGACCTTGGAAATGCCAAAGCAATTCCCAGGTAGGAGCTCCGGCCAAACTGCAACAAAAAAAAAAGAAAGAAAAAAATAGCCGGGCGTTGGGCGGCGCCTGTGGCTCAAAGGGGTAGAGCACTGGTCCCATATGACGGAGGTCGCGGGTTCAAACCCAGCCCCGGCCAAAAACTGCGCCAAAAAAAAAAAAAAAAAAGTGTGAATTCCCAGGTAGGCCAGTTCATTTGCTCACTTTCTGTCCTGGCCACCCCTGGCTCAACTCTGGTTGAGTAACTCTGGTCAGTATTTCTGAGAGCTTCGATCTTAGCACCAACCATCTTTCTGCCTTCCCACTTAAACTTTCTGCCTCCCCTGCCCCAGTTTTTACTCCTGTCATGTCAGAGGTGGAAGTTCTACAATGAAACCAGAAATACATGCACACATCATCACCATTTCTACAATTCTAAAGAAATAGGAGAGAAACGATTTCTTCTCTCCACAGTAAACTTTAATCCACCCTAGAGTTTACCTAAAATCCAGAAACTGTGCAGCTCTGGGCTCAGTTAATGGCCCTCTACACACCACAACCCCTCTCTGGCAGGGTTCTCCAGAGAGATAGAACCAAGGAGATATGTACTTACACATAAAGGGAATTTTTTAGGGGAATTGGCTTATGCAGTTATGGAGACTGAGAAGTTCCATGACAGACCATTGCCAGCTAGAGACCCTGGGACGCCGGTAAGTGTGATTCAGTCCAGGTTCAAAGCCTCAGAACCAGAAGAGCCAGTGGTGTAACTCTCAGTCTAAGACTGAAGGCCTGAAAAATCCAGGTGCCGTTGGTCTAAGTCCTGAAGCCTGAAGGCCACAGAGATAGGAGTTCTGATGTCCAAGGGAAATTAAGTTGCACTAAAACCAGGTGGCGCCTGTGGCTCAAAGGAGTAGGGCACTGGCCCCACATACTGGAGGTGGCAGGTTCAAACCTGGCCCTGGCCAAAAACTGCCAAAAAAAAAAAAGTTGCATAAAATCTCAAAACCTCAGCTTCACAAGGGGGAGGGTATCCCAATCTAGCAAGAGAGACAGGAATTTGTTTTTCCTCTGCCTTCTTGCGTTCTCTCTGGGGCCCCCAACCAAACGGATAGTGCCTGCCCACATTGAGGATGGGTCCTGCCCGCTCCGTCTAGCAACTGACACTTCAGTCTCCTCTGGAAACACCCAGGAATGATGCATTACCAGTTCTCTAGATATTCCCTAATCTAGTCTGTAGCAACTCTGAGGACAGGCCCAGGAAGGAGGTAAAGATTTAGGATTTGAAGCTATGGCCTAAAGGTGACCACTGAGGCAGTGTGAGGCGCACGGGAGGAGGAGGGTGTGCAGATGGGATTTTAGGTCACATCAACCCCAGGAGGTTGGAGCAGACGGCACAAGGAGGTAGGGCAGGCTGAGAGAAGAGAGGTGGGAGGTGGGAAAAGACGTGGAAGCCACAGAGAAGCCTGTCATCTAAGGGAGCCATCACTAAGCACTGAAAGGAAGGTCCAGTGTGGAGGCAGGAGTCATTGGCCAAAGTCACTGGCTTTAGCTAAGGGGTTTTGAGCTGGGTGTGGCGCTCCCGCCTGTAATCCTAGAAGTCTGGGCGGCTGACACGGTGGATCGTCTGAGCTTAGGAGTCAGAGGCCAGTCTGAACAACAGTGAGACCCTGTCTTTACTAAAAATAGGAAAATGCGCTGGATGTTGTGGCCAGAGGCTATATTCTCAGCTACTTGGGAGGCTGAGACAAGAGGAATTCCTAAGCCCAAGAGTTTGAGGTTGCTGTGAGCTATGATGCCATAGCACTCTACCCCAGATAGCAGAGTGAGACTCTATCTCAAACAGTGGTTCTCAACCTTCCTAATGCCGCGGCCCTTTAATACAGTTCCTGTGGGTTGCAGCTCACAGGTTGAGAACCGCTGATCTCAAAAAAGGAGAGGGGTGCTGTTTGGTAATATGGAAGGTCAGAAACCGGATGGCTCTGCACTTAGGAGGGGATGGGGAGTAAGAAAGTGGAGATCAGGAGTTCTTCAGTGAGTTGAGCATGAGAAGGACAGAGAGCATTCAGGCAATAAGAAGTGTGGGTGTCAGGTCAAGGACAGGGCCTTTTAATTGAATGGGAGCTCTCTGAGCTGATTTCTCAGGCGCGGTATAGTCGAGGCAAGACGCCAGAGAAGCAGAGCAAGGAGACCTGGAGGGGGTGGTTATTTAGATTGCTATATCTTTAAAAAAAAATAAGGTAATCTAAGTATATGTTGACTTAGCTAAGTTTGAACTATAGTCTATGAAACAATTGTACTTTTAGAAAATGATTTCTTTATTGATCTTATTGGTTACAATTGCTTTGCTACATTTATGCATTCACAGTCTTATAAAAATAGAAATGTATTGAAATAATCATTAGATTAGGATAATAGGATAATGACTTTTTTCCAGAATTTTCTCTAAGATTATTTTTCAACAAATATTCATAAAAGTGAAATGTAAAGAATTGGGGCCTTTGCAAATTTTTACAACTTGAGAACAGAAGATAAAGGCTCTTATATCAGGTGGTATCTGTGGCTCAAAGGAGGAGGGCGCCACCTCCATATACCGGAGGGGGTGGGTTCAAACCCAGCCCTGGCCAAAAACTGCAAAAAAAAAAAGAAAAAGCTCTTATATCTCTATTTATCTTATCTATCTTACATTTAAACTCTAGATCTAATGTTCTTTTAACCTTATTTTAGATCCCATAAAGATGAGAGAGGCGTCAGATGATTTTCATAAGTTTCCCATGCACAATAACTAGGTGTTCTCTTTAACACTGGAGTGTTATCATCAATTTTATAGACCTAATGAAAATAGCAACACATACTTCTTACTTCTATCCCTGAAACTGGGACAAATAAAACCTCTTTATTTTACAGGCACAAACTAGGTCTGGGTCTGTGTAATGACAGCTGAGGGTAGAGTCCTCTTCCTGGCCTGTGTTGCTTATTATTTGAGTATAGAAAACACGGATTTGTATGCATGACCTTTGGCCTGCCACTCTTTATCCCACTCTGCATGGCAGAGAGTCCTCCAGGAGGATGGTTCCAAGGCCACGTTAGCCATGAACCCTTATCACTTGACTGCAGATTGGCTTAGAAACTTCTGAGCTCATAGTAAAGCCACTGTCTTACTTTTGCAAGTTTCTTATCCTATCTGTAGTTCATTCTCTCAGACCAGAATAACTTTAATAATGGAAGCATGCATAATAAAAGCATCATGATTAAAATCTAATGAAGGGTCTGCAATGCTTGGCTATAACATCCCCATCAAGAACATGGCTGCGTCTGGAAAGCTTTTCTGCTTCCCTTTGATGATGTGAACCTCTCAGCTGGAGTGAACACATCCTTTTCATTGCGTTGTCTGTTTCTGTCTTCCTGAGACACCTCCCTCCACTCCCACCTTCAGGGATTTCAGTTTCTCTCTTGGGACAGCAAAGCACGGGCTTTATTTCATCTTTTTGTAGTGTCTTCTTTGTCTAAGACAGGGCAACTCCCTGCCCTCACAATTCCAGCAACCCGTAAGCTGTTTCCTTGGCATAGATTTCCCCCTAATTTCTGCAGAGCATTCATCATGCAGTGGACATGAAGTCAATGTCCATTAAATAGAAGGGACAGTATTCTCTGCCCAAGCTCAGGGAATTAGTCATCCAGTAATCGAGCCCCTATTGTTCACTGGCCCAGCGTGGCTGGATGCTCCAGATACAAACAAAACAGAAGAGTGGTGAGCCCCACCCTACTGCCGCTCCTTGTCTCTGATGGGCTCACATCTAGGTCTAATTGAGGCAGCATAAACAAAGGGTGGCCATAAAGTTCATGAGCAATTTTCAATTGCACACTCTTTTAAAATTGCACACAAACTTCATGGCCACCTAGTATAGACAAGGGGCATGATAAACTAAGCAGCGATGTTTCCCTTCATAAAAATGCTTTTGCTTGATTTAACATTGTCATTAACTTCTGCAAGCCCCCCCCTCCTCTATTTATGATATCCAACCTTTCTCTGAGCCTACCTCCTGTTTTTCAAATATGCCCTCTTCTCTTCATTTGCACAGCCACCCATGTAAGCCTACATTCTCATCACTTCATAACTGAAGCCCCACCAGTAGCCTCTTTGTGTCAACCTGATCCATCCTGAACATCAACACTCTCCAACACCCCTAACACCTCCCAGCATCTGGGGGAAATGCCAAGACCCATCCCAGCTGGAAGCTTTCGTGTAATGGTGTGATGGTGCCTTCCTCCCCGGGGGAGAATGCCTGAGCTAGTCCTTTGTGATTGCATTCAAGGCCTTCTCTGCTCTGGCCCCACATTTTTCCAGCCAACCTCAACTCTATCGTCAGACCATTTGTGTCATTTTACTAAACTATTAACTAGGGAAGGATAATAATTCCTTGGTCTAGTAGTACCATTGACTGGCCTTCAGTTACAGCATGAATTTAAAACCAGCTGCTCTTTTCCTTTCTGGTGCTGGGTTGCTTAATTGCCACGGAAGATTTTAGGGTACTGCTAAACTTATAAAGCAAAAAGACCATACATCTCCCTTGGCACAAAATAGAGAGATTACCAGCTAACCAGACCAAATGTAATCATAAAGTGTGTTGGCTTTCCATTCTCCCTCTAGCAGGAAAGGCTTGAGATTTCTTGGTCTAAATCTTTTTTTCCCCTGGCATCATTTATCATTGGTAGCTGGGTGCATGGTCTAGAGAGGTGATTTAATTTACAGCAGATGGTGCTTCTATTATTATTAGATTAGTGACTTTTTAAAAGAATGAATGTAATGTTTTCTTTTATTCTTATATTTACACTCCCTGTATTTCTTTCTGGAACTTTACATTATCCTGGCCCCAACATGAATACTTCAAAGGACTCTAATACTATTAAATGCCCAAGTGAAATTTTCAAAAAATAAACAATTCAGAGCAAGATAATGTAAAGTTTATTTTTCTGTTTTGCTTGAGAAAGTCCAAATGAAAGGTAGAGAGATATTCATCATCCTACTCAAAAGAAATGAATAAATTCTGAAGTTTTATGATTACCTAGGCCTGTGAGAAGAGTGACTTTAAAGTTTGGTGAAACTAAAAAAAATTAAAGTTTGGTGGAACTGAGGATTTATCTGGGTGGGGCAGATGGCCCATTTTCTAGGCTGACCTCATTAACTTAATGCAGGTTCTCTGAGCTCTCGCACTTCGCCTCCCCCTAACCTGCAGCTGTGTCCCTGCTCACACTCCCCAAAATCCTTTGGGTCTAGAGGCCCCTAACTAAATGCCCCTCTTGGCACCATAACCCCAGATTTGGCAGGAGGCCCTGGAGTGAAGGCTGCAGCCCAGGCTTACCAGAATGGGTCAGAGCATCTCAAGATCGAGAAGGAGCCCTCAGTTACTGTAAAAGTGGTTGTGGGAGGAAAAGCTGGAAGCCCGAAAGCCTGCAGTGTGGCTGTGCAGTGCTGTCCCTAACTTCTCCAGGTGTAGGAAAAACCCGCCCCAGTTGATTCTGAGGAAGGGAGGACTCGGCATTCTGCTTCTCTCCTGCCACCATTCTTTTGGGGAAGGGGGACTTGTGTCTCACTTTGCTGCCAGACTGGTCTTCAACTCCTGGCCTCAAGTAATCCTCCCTCCTCAGCCTCTCTAGTAGCTAGGATCTTGGGTGTGAACCACCGCACATGGCTGCTCCTTGTCTCTGATGGGCTCTCGTCTACAAGCCACCAACCAGGGAAGAAAAAAAAAATGGGTAGAAAGACAGAAAATAAAATTGGTAAGAAGTAGCATTTAATAATAGAGACACTGGTTTCTGAGACCCGCCTGGCCGGGAGTAGGACTGAGGCAAAAGTGCCAGGCCTACAGTCCTGGGCTCCTGCTGGCCACAGCCACTAGGGCCACCAGGTCAGGGCAAATGTAGGGTCTTCTCACTCCAGAGCTCATTTGAGGTGGTAAAAAAAAAACAAATTAGAGAGCTCAGGACAAGGGGGTGCTGCAAAGGACACAGAGCAGGTGGCCGGGGAGCAGGAGGCCAGCTCTGGCCTTGGTGGCTCCAGCACCCATGCAGCCACAGCCGGGTCAGTGCCCTGGCAGCCGCATCTCATTATGCACCCCAGAGCCTTCAAACACCCACCCTACTGACCCCCAGTTACTGGAAGGATGGCACTGGGTGGGTACATGGAGCACCCTGAGAAACAAACCTGCGTGCACATACGCGCACCATCATCCCTCCAACGACAACGCCAGACACGGTAGAAGATAGAAAACCCAGCGCTGTCTGTCACAAGCAAGCTCCCTGCACAGAAGGGACAACCCCACACTCCAACCCGAGCTCAGATCCAAGTGCTCCTGGGAACACCACTGGCCACAAGGCCAACACACTTGTCGGTTCCAGATCCCTGTCTGAGGATCCGGACGGATTCTGTCTCTGAAGGGTGACTCACCATTTGCCATCCAGTGTTAACACCAGACTGTCCGAAGCTTTTTAGCAAGAGCTGCTCCCCAAGCATGTTTACTGTAGATGGGTGGTCAGAAGCTGAAGACCCCACGCCTGCAACACCGGACCCAGGGGGTGAGGAGCTGAGTTTGCTTTCTGGATTAAAGCTAAAAGTGATGGTTTTGCTTTTGTTTTTGTTTTAGTCAGTCTCTGGAGAGACTGTCAAAAATTGCCATTGCTGACTATATTGCAAGTCGCCACAGGGCAGGGAGGAAAGGTTTCAATCAGCAATAGTCAATCACGCCTCAAATAAACCTCATTGGCTACAATACTGCCCCTGTGCAAAGTGACAGTTCGGAGAAGATGATACCTCTAATTAGACATTCTTAACTTTGCCCACTTTTACTTTTTAGATCAATTTCAAGTACAACTCCATTAAGCTTAATTCTCAATTTTTTAAAAAAGAGGAGCTACTGCCCTACAGGGGGTCAGGCGACCAGAAGCACGGCCTTGGAGGTGGTTGACTACAGAATGTCCTAGTGAGACTACGTGATCCAGAAATAACACCTCTTAAAAGTCTATCATTCTATGACAATCACAGAATAGAATTTTAACATTAGAATAAACGTTTATCCCAATGTCATTTCTCTATATAGTGGCAAAACTAGTTCAGAAATCTGATGATACAGTTTTCCTTTAGAAGGAGAACTACATTTCTGTTTCCAGGAAGAATGCCTTGTGAGGAAGCCACTACCTTTTTTTTTTTTTTTTTTTTTTTGAGAGGAGTCTCACTTTGTTGCCCCAGGATAGAGTGCTGTCGTGTCATAGCTCACAGCAACCTCAAACTCCTGGGCTCAAGTGATCCTCCTGCCTCAACCTCTGGAGTAGCTGGGACAACAGGTGCCCACCACCAGGCTGGTCTCGAACTCCTGAGCTCAAGCAATCCACCCACCTCGGCCTCCCAGGGTGCTAGGATTACAGGTATGAGCCACCATGCCCAGCCCGAGCTACTACCTCTTTAAATACACAGATACCCTCCCAACACAAAGCAATTTGGAGAACTGATCTATATAGAGATGCAAATATTTGTTCCTTAAACCAATGCGTGGTGAGAGGGTTTGTTATATGTATTAATGCCTAGCTCCATTCTTAGTACTAGGGATGTTAACTGTAAATAAAATCAGAAAATACTTTATTTTATATAATAAATAATAAAATGAAGTAGAAATGACAAAATTTTTAAAAGTGATATTAGTGGGCAAAGAGAAAATAAACATGGAAATAAGTAAAACAGGTGGTGGCACCTTGGGAAACCAGGCAAGAGACAGGTGGGTGGTCACGGGAAGACCCTGGAAGGGAGTGTTTGGGTGGAACCGGGAAGGACGGCAGCATGGAGGCAAACAGCTGGCCCAGGCTTGAAGGCCCATATCGGATCCAGAAAATGCCCGATGTCCTCAGGTAAAAAGCAAGGCTGATTTAATAACAAGACAGATGTCTGAATCACTACGGTGTCAGGAAAGAAGAAATCGCTATTCTAGACTCACTCCAATCTTAGTTATAAAAAATAATTTTAAAATGTGTTAGTATTGGTTGGTAAAAATATTGATATTTATCCAGTGGAATTAAAAGGTGACTATCTTTCCAGTAACTTCTTAATTATCGGTCTTGGTCAGTTGAGGTTAAGAAGACCAGCCTTCCCTAGGACTGCTGGCCTGTTGTTGGGCAAAGCATGGGGCTCACAGCCTCCTCACGCAGGGCTTAACAGCAGGATGACATTCTTCTTCACTTCTGCCAGGTCAGCATCATAATAACCTCCAAATAATCAGTAAGACTTTCAAGTGCATCTTCTTTCATTTAGCACAGTCTAAAGTTTCTTTTCTTGGACTCCTTACAATCCATGCATTTTAAAGAAGTCTATTGCCTTTTATGAATTTTAGAGAAGTAATTGGCTTTGTTAAATTGTATTAAATAATAATTTTGTTACTACATCATATGAACACTGAATAATTTCTCTTCATAACCCCAATTGATCAAGAGAGATAATTAGGAAGTTACTAGGAACATATTCACTTTTTAAATCAACTGGATAAATACCAATATTTTTACCAACTGAGACCAGTACATTTTAAAAGTATTTTCTATAACTAAAATAAAATTATCTGCTTTGGGATTTAAATTTCCTTCCAAAACTAAAGATCTATATCTTAAGAAAAGCAAATATTTACTTTTCAATTATTTTGTATACATGAGAGACTTTTTAAATGTTAGAATATGAAATGGACAAAGACTATATATGTTTAAGGTATACAATGCGATGATACGATACATATATTATGAAATAATAACCAGTGAGAGGCATTTTAAAGAACAAAAATAGAGTTGTACTTTATAAAGTGATTTAAAATACAGATGGATAAATAAACATCATTTTTCAGAGTAAATGCAAATTTCTAAGACTTTTTATGCATTGTCTCATAAAGAAACGGTAACATTTTTTTTCGATTTGCAAGTAATTCCCTAATTTCAATGAATTTCAGGTAGGAAACAAACCTACTTGAGTTCACAGAAGCTTGTGCAGTTATCACTATAACATCAGCAGCTCAGGCAGTTCTTACTATATCTTCATATTTCAAAGCTTATTTTGTATGGCAACTTACAGAAGTCAGACATACTGATCTTTGGGAACCATCCTGTGTGGCTGAATTGGCAGGACAGCCACAAGACCCCTCCCAATGCACAGGACAACACAAGTAGCCCCAGAAGCATGGGCACAAAACAATACCTTTGGAACCCCAGTCTGGGCTTCTATTTTCTGCACCAATAGGACGGGACTCTGGGAACCTCAGGTGGCAGGCAGAACAGGGAGACAGAAGTGGAGTAACGGTTATTGCATGTCACAAACACGTTACATACCAGTGCGCCAATGTTAGAAAAAGGTTCGCCAAAATACTAAATGGTTAAATATATGCCTACAGTTTTATGTATACCTAGGTATAGTTTGGATTGTTTTTCAGTGAGCATTTTGTCTGTTGGTTTGTTTGTTTGGCTTTTTGGATACAAGGTCTTGCTCTGTTGCCTGGGCTGGAAGATAGTGTCATTATAGCTCACTGCAACCATAACCTCTTGGGCTCAATCGGTCCTCCTATCTCAGGCTCCTGAGTACTTGGAAGTCCAGGTGCATGCCACCATGCTTGGCTAAGTTTTCTATTTTTTTGTAGACACGGGGTCTAACTATGTTGCTCAGGCTGGTCTCAAACTCCTGGCCTCAATAGATCCTTCCGCCTCAGCCTCTCAAAGTTCTGAGATTACAGGGGTGAGCCACCACCCCTGGCCATGTATTATATTTATGTATGATTAAGTCCAGAGAGGGGATACCATTTAGACTAGAGAAAGATGAGCACGCCTCCAACTGTGGTCTCTAGGGTTGGCGTCCCTGAGGCCATGGGGCCCGGGCTATGGAGCTCTTTTGCAGATAGGGGTCTATATTTTGTTTGGTTGACTTTAAGTAAAGGAGATTACTCTTGAGTGACACTGCTAATTCTCACCTAAAAACTGCTCCACGTGTAAGATCCCCTGTGTCCTACCTTGCTTAGATTTGGTTCTCCACTAACAAGACATTAAGACAGTCAAAGGCCATGCAACAAATTACATTGTTGAATGTAATTATCAATACAAGAACATGCTAAAATAGATCGCATGATAATCTCTTTGTAATTTTTTAATATAAAGACATTCTTATAGATTAAACTTTATAAGTAGTGCAAAACCTCAATCATACAATCACAAATATTTCCTTGGAAAAATTACTACAGTTATGTCACCCAAAATATGCGATTCACACAAGTCTTCCTAATACTTTGTAGCACACAGACAATAACCTAGAGGGACCTGATGATGAGCGTCAAAATGCAAATTGTTTTGCATTTTTAAATGTGTTACTGAAATTGCTATTAATTTTAAGGTAAGTACATGGGACTTATTTTCTATGAAATCTTTACACTTGAGATATAAACCCACCTCTTGGGAAGAAAATATGAAGCTGCTAAATACATTAATCCTAACATTTATAGCAATAGCGGATGTACCCATTGGCTACAACTAATCTTAATTAAAAAAAAAAACCAACTATATTCAGCCACTGAGGTTTGTAGTTAATAGAAATAAAAATTGATTATTCTCTGCTATCTCATATTAGATAAAACTGTATTCCCAGTAGCAGCAATAACAGTAAAACACATGCTCCCCAAACACATCATGCTGCTAAAGAAGGCTCAACCAGTGAAAAATGAAAACTATAAAACCAAATACGATGATTTGACTTCATTTAGCAAAACTTCCTAGAGCCAGGCTTTACAAACGCAACCTAAGTTCCAGGACATCCCTAAGAGCGGTCCTATTACCACCACCACTTCTCAAAATGCCCTAGTGACCTCAACTCTCCTAACCCTGTGGTTGTGTGCTTGTCACCCACAGAGCAAGGGCAAAATCCTAAGCAGGACAAAGGGGGCTCCAGAGGAGGTGCCACCACACGCGCCCCGCCTCACACCACTTTCCTCCCAGCCCTGACAGCCCAAGCCTCACCCCCTCAGGCCTCAGGCCCCTGGAGCCTCCTGTGGGGACCCATAAGCTGGGAAGACCAAGGCGTGCACTGATCGTCTCTGGGAAGGTGAAGGAGGTGCGGAAACCATCCATCTTCACCCAGCAAGTCCCCTCGAGGAAGGAATAGGGGGTCAGCAAGCAAGTGGAACAGCACGGGCTGAGCACAAACCAGAAGAACCTCAGTGAGGCTCTTGGCCGTCTTTCCTTTTTCCCAGCTGCTACCACCATGAAGGTCCAGCTGTGCAGTTTCAGCCGGTACAAGATCTAGCACGGACACATGACATGCTAAGCCAGGATCCATGGCTAGGTTTCCCAGTTTGTGAATGCAAAGTGAGAGTTGGTGTTCCTTTCTGAAGGAAATCCTCAAGAGATAAACTGGACTGTACTCTACAGAAGAAAGCACAAGGGACAGTGGGGAAGGGACAGTGGGGGAAAATTCAAAAGGAAAGAACCGGGCATGCAGTAGAATTCCAGAGGGCCATCACTGGCGCATCTCTTGCTGATATGATGGCCAAACGAAATCAGAAACCTGACATTAGAAAGGTTCAATGAGAGCAAGCCAACAGGGCTGCAAAGGAAGCAAAGAAGGCTAAGCTAGCACCAAAGAAGACTGCAATGGCTGCTGCCAAGGTGCCCATGCAGGAGCAGAAGACTGTGAAGCCTGCGAGGGTTTCTGCTCCCGAGTTGGTAGAAAATGCTAAGTTGGCAGATCGGATTTTTAAATAAAGGTCCAATTCCCCGACCCCCCAAAGAATCTCCGTGAGCCTACACCACCCTCATTCCTCCTTGCTTGACTCGTTCTTTTGCACTTTCTTTTTTTTTTTTTTTTTTACATTTTGAAATATTTCTTTTCTTTTTGCACTTTGTAATTTACTATACCATTTACTAATTTATTTTCTATCACCTAGCTCTCTCCACAAGAATACTCTGGAAGGGCATGAGTTTTGCCTGGTGAGAAAACTGCTGAAGCAAGGACCTGCAGTGGAGACTGAACAGGTTCATAGGCCAGGCCCAGAGCAGGCGTGGGAAGGAGCATACAGGGGCCACCCAGTAAATAATTCAGGCTGGAGGATCATCCAGCCTCTGTCTGCTACTCAACTCTGCTATTGTGGTGAGAAAGCAGCCTGAGATGGTCTATAAACGATCATGGCTTTGTTCCAATAAAACTTTATTTACAAAAACAGGTAGTGGGCCAGGGTTGGCCTACAGACTGTTGTTTGCCACCTGAAATGCAGGTGATATTCAAGTACAGAAGTAAAAAAATCACTGAAATAGAGGACCAAATAAAAGGATGAAAGAGGTCTTAAAAAGTATACACAAAAACCTGAAGACAATGCCACACAATAAGAAAACTGCCATCAGTCTTACTCATAGATCTTTACCAGGCAGAAGGAGTCCACAATAGCCAACTGGAGACGAGGCCACAAATACAAACAATGGGAATCTGCACATATTATTGACCTCACTGCCTCAGGAACCCATATCATAAGGTCAACGTCCACTCCAGCTGAGCAAGAGTCATGCACTTCTCAAGTCCATGAGCAGCATGTTGATTACAGTTAGAGGTCAGAAGCCCTCTGTGGACCAGACAGGAGTGCTGAAGAGCCATGATGCTGCCTGATGGTGCCTGGGCCAATTAGACAAGGTAACAAAAAGATGAATTCATCATTATTGAATTCATGATTTTCTCATGAAAATCGTTAGAAAAACTATTATGATAACACTAGCTTCCCTTTACATCAATAACCTGGTAGGAAAGATAAAAATTAAGTCCCTTTCACAATAGCCATAGAAACATAAAATATACAGGAACAGTCTTAATGTAAAAAGTTATGTAGATTCGAGAATAAAGCTGCCCAACTTCACCAAAGGACACATGTGATGACAGGCATAAACTCATACCATGTCATAGATGGAAAACACTAATATTGCAAGTTAAACTGCATAATAAACACAATTTTTTTTTTTTTTTTGAGACAGAGTCTCACTTCGTTGCCCTTGATAGAGTGCCATGGCATCACAGCTCACAGCAACCTCAAACTCTTGGGCTTAAGCTATTCTCTTGCCTCAGCCTCCCAAGTAGCTGGGCCTAACAGCCTGCCACAACACCCAGCTATTTTTTAGAGACGAGGTCTCCCTCTGGCTCAGGCTGGTCTGGAGCCCATGTGCTCAGGCACAATTTTAACCAACATCACAAATTTTGGGTATGATCTTAAGGAGTTGAAAAGCAAGAAGTTTTTGAAAAGTCTTGTGGGGGAGGCCAACCCTACAAACCACCGCCTCCATCACAGGAGCTGGTGGGAACACCTTGGTGGTTTCTACCTGCCTGGAACCTCTGACCCTCCTGAGCCCTCCTGAGCCAGAGGAGAATCAGCACTCAGATTCTCCTTCTGAGAATTTTCTTTCTTTCTTTCTTTCTTTTTTTTTTTTTTTTCGAGATAGAGTCTCAAGGTATGGCCCTGGGTAGAGTGCTGTGGTATCACAGCTCACAGCAACCTCAAACTCTTGGGCGTAAGTGATTCTCTTGCCTCAGCCTCCCAAGTAGCTGGGACTACAGGCATCTGCCACAACGCCCAGCTATTTTTAAGTTGTAGTTGTCATTGTTGTTTGGCAGGCCTGGGCTGGATTCGAACCTGCCAGCTCCAGTGTATGTGGCTGGCACCCTAGCCGCTTGAGCTACAGGTGCCGAGCCTCTGAGAACTGTCTTTACTCACACCACGTGGCTCCTGGACAGTCCTCCCTCAGACTCTAGAATGGACAAGGATCATGGCTACTTGTGCCTTCCCTTTTTTTTTTTTTTTGTAGAGACAGAGTCTCACTTTATCACCCTTGGTAGAATGCCATGGCGTCACACAGCTCACAGCAACCTCCAACTCCTGGGCTTAAGTGCTTCTCTTGCCTCAGACTCCCGAGTAGCTGTGACCACAGGCACCTGCCACATGCCCAGCTATTTTTTGTTGCAGTTTGGCTGGGGCCTTGTGCCTTCCTTCTACATGGCCATGGGATGAGCCCTGGATCCAGCAGTTCCAATGAGATGCACTTTTGGGGCACGAGCTTGTTCTCAGTGCTGGGCTGTGGGTCCCCAACTTGGAGTTGCCAGTAGCCTTCATGCCTGGAAATGAATCCAACCCCCACAAGTAAGGTGGGCCAGGCTCCAGGGTGGCCTCAACCATCTTACCTTTGGGAGTTCATGGTCTTGTCTGATCACCCGGATAGTATCTTTGAAATAAAAAAATAATCAAAGTACTATTTTGAAATTAAGCCTTAAAGAATCTTGATGACTACACTAAATAATGAGGAAAAAATATCTACTAACTAACCAAGTGAAAGAAGAAATATCTAAACTATCTAAAAATTATCTGTATTTAAGGTTGGGTGTAGTCTCCATAGGCTTATATTCCAATAAATTTATATTTTCAACTCTTGCTGAATTACAGAAGCAAACACAGTGTTAACATTTAGCTACAAATGATGGGCAATCTCAGCCAATCAGCAGGTATTTACTAAAGGCTGACTCTTTGCCAGACCCTGTTATGTGCAAAGATACAGAATTAGTAGTAGCTTATGGTCAATGCCCTAATAACTATGATCATTTCAGTTAGAAGGTGCCTGGAGTGTGAAGGGTCACTTAATCCTACCTCTAATTCAGCTAGTGCTAACACCTCCACCCTGCCCTGAGCAATCCACGTACAGTCTAAGCCAGTGTTGCCAGTTGCCCTCTGAGCAAAACTTAGAAATCCAGCCTTTTATAGGCATAAAACTACACTGCAAGTCAAGCGAAGTATCAATTCCAAATGAGAATTTTTGAATTATTCTATGGTGAAAATAATATAGTTTCTTTCAATGCCACGAAGGCTACGTTGAACAGTTTGATGAGAATATTTCAGATTGTATATGAAACCAGCACATTGTACCCCTTGATTGCACTAATGCACACAGCTATGAGTTAAAAATAAAAATAAATAAATAAATAAATAGTTTCTTTCTTTCTTCTTCTTCTTCTTTTTTTTTTTTTTTTTTTGTAGAGACAGACTCTTACTCTATCGCCCTTGGTAGAGTGCCATGGCGTCACAGCAACTTCCAACTCTTGGGCTCAAGCGTGTCTCCTGTATCAATCTCCCCAAGCAAGTGGGACTACAGGCACCTGCCACAGTGCCTACCTGTTTTTAGAGACAAGGTCTTGCTCTTGCTCAGGCTGGTTTCGAACCTGTGAGCCCAGGGCAATCTATCCAGAAGGCTAGGGTTACAGGCATGAGCCACCATTGTTTTCATTTCTAAGGTAAAGTTCAAGTTGTAGTTGAGCCCTTCACCCAGGGGGTCTGCTGAACACCTTCACATTGTGTGCAATAGGTGAGATCCTGCCAATCACCCTCCCTCCTCCCTTTCCCCTTACTAGACTATATCTCTGTTTTTTCTTTCATGTGGGCGTGTGTTTGTTTATATATTGGTTTCATATTAGTATTGAATACATTGGATACATTTTTTTTTTCCATTCTTGAGATAATTTGCTAAGAAGAATGTGTTTCAACTCCATCCAGGTAAACACAGTTTTCTGGTTTTTAATGTCATCTAACAGTTTCTCTAATTTCATCCCATGTAGAATAAAATTAATTGTGAAACATAAAAAACCTGTAGTAAAACCAAACGTACCATGAAAGATTTCGTCAATATTTAAATCTGAGTGGACTGAATTTACCACCCTTTTAATCACAAGTGTAAAGCTGTTTCTTTATGAGGGCAGGCCAAGAAAAAGGCTGCCCTGAGCCACTGAATTAGCATTTGTTCCCAGAACTCAGCTCTTCAAAGACCGAGAGAAACTACAGCTTATTGCTGTGCTGGGTTCATTTCTTCAGCCCTGAGTTTCATCATCTAGGTCTGTAAAATGATATTCGGTGCATGTATTTTTAGATAAGCTCATTAGTCTCCTACTGGTATTAAACTAGGGCTCATTACAGTATCACTCAGAAGCCGAGACGTTGGGACGCACTTCTCTTTAGTTTCCAGCTCCTAGTAACACAATTTACGATTTTTTCCATAAACTCACAGGACACAAACTGGCACCACAGAACAGCTTTCGACACCAAGAGCCTGAATGATGAACAGTAACTCACACAGCCACATTCTCTGCAGGTTGGCTGGTCAAATCCCATGACCTGCACGGACCCAGGGCCTGTTCGGATTCACTGTGTCTGGCTCCCTGCAGACAGCACACAGAGCTTGGAGTGGTGGGGCAGGAATAGCCCCCCGCAGCAGGCTACCCCCCAGCATCTCTCACAAAAGCATCCTTGTAACGTCTTATGAATTAACTATCTGGAGAGTTCTAGGGATGGAGAGTGGGTCTTCCTTTCCACTTACAAAACTTTGATACTGGACAAAAACAAGAACAGCATCTTCCAAGGGGGACAGAGGGGAAAGATGCTTCCTTGCTTGACCATAGAAAGATCACTTCTTCCTGGAGAGTGTAGAACTCTGGTGGAGCTGGAGACCTTGGTGCCTAGCCACATTCCCTCACTCAAAGTCCCTTGAGCCCCACCCACCACAGACAGAGTGACCCCAGGCTGTAGACTTTTTCTATAGCAATTGTTGAAAAACCATTTTGAGGCTCAGCGCCTGTAGCACAGTGGTTACAGCACCAGTCACATATACCGAGGGTGGCGGATTCAAACCTGGCCCAGGCCAACTAAAACAACAAAAAATAGCCGGGCATTGCGGCTCATGCTCCAAGTAGTCCCAGCTACTTGGGAGGGCTCTTCAGCCCAAGAGTTTGAGGTTGCTGTGAGTTGTGACACCACGGTGCTCTACACAGGGCAACATAGTGAGACTCTGTCTCAAAAAAAAGAAAAGAAAAACACTTTGAGATGTACACCTCAGGATGGTCCCTGAGCACCAGCTGTATCAGGGAGCTGAGGACAGTCTATAAGTCACAGCCACACTGTCAGTGAACATAGGTGAAGGGCCTCCTCCGTGGGCTGACAGGAAGACACCTATAAAGCTTCAGCGACAGTTTAGAAACTCTACCAGGCTGCACAGACCCCCCACCACCTTGATTGCCATAAGGAGGGGTCTATACCCAGATGCCACAGACTGGGGAAGGGGCACTGCTGTCAGCGTGTCAGGGTGGGCTGGGCATCAGGACAGACAGTCGCCACAGAAAGGAAATCCTTGCCCAAGATGCCAATAGCAGGGGATAATTTCTGGAAGTAACCCCCAAACCGTTGCTGGTCACCACGGGTGTAAGCAGGTGCGGATCTTGCCAGCCGTGCCGTGAGGGCTTCTGTGCTGGTGTCTCTCCCTTTCATCTCCTCCACGTGGTGTATGAATAAATACATTCCACTGGAATTGTACTTTGCTTTTTTACCAATTTCATTCAAATAAACTTCCTCTAATGCAAAATTTGGGATTCTTTCCACTCTTCTGCAGTTGCTATTGAGGGAGGATGTGGAAAAATTGGAACTCTTGTGCCATGCTGGTGGGAATGTAAAATGGTACAGCTGCTATGGAAAACGATTTGGCAGTTTCCTAAGAATCTAAACATAGAATTACCATACGAGCCAACAATTCCACTCCTAGACATATACTCAGAGGACTCCGAGGCAGGGACTTGAAGAGACTCGTAGGTCAGTGTTTCCAATTGCAGCATTATTCTTAACAGCAAGAGGTGGAAACAACCCAAGTGTCCGCCAGCAGATGAAAGGATAGAGAAGAGCTGATAGAGGTATACCATGGAGCATTTAACTTGAAAAAGGAATAAAATTCTGGCACATACTACAACACAGATGAACCTTAAATATACGATGCTATATGAAATAAGCCGTGCGCAAAAGGATAAATAATGGTTTGGTTCCACTTATTCGAGGAATAGGCGGATTCATAGAGACAGAAAGAAGTAGTTTAGACATAAGTAGGGTGTGAAGGGAGAGGTGAGTCTTTGCTTAATGCGTACAGAGTTTCAGGTTGGGGTGATGAGAAACTGTCAACTCTTTGGCAAGGGTGGCACGGCATTGTGAATGTATGTATTGCCACTGAGTTATACCCATACAAATGGTTAAAGTGGGCTGGGTGCAGTGGCTCCTGCCTGTAATCCCAGAGTCTTGGGGATTATAGCACTTTGAAGATCACTGAGGCCAGGAGTTAAGAGACCATCATGGGCAACAAAGCCAGATCCTGTCTCAAAAAAAAAAAAAAAAGAGAGAGAGAGAAAGGTTAAAATGGTAAATTTTACATTATATGTATTTTACACAATAAAAAGTTTTCTATCTGTTTAATTACAAACTGCTCCTTTCTTATTTTTGAAAATGATCCTTGGGTGAGAATTGGTTCAAAATGGGGTGCTGAGAGAGAGCTAATTTCCACTTAGAGGAGAGTGATCATCTCTTTCCAAACATCCTGAAGGGAGTCTAGCTTCCTCCTCAACCCAGACTCATTTTCCCTTGGGAAAGTCAGCGTGGAAGGGCAAAACTGGCAGATTGTTCTGCTTCAGACTTAGAGCCACTCTCAGGCAAGTGGCCCATCAACCACCCCGGGGCCTCCAAGGAGAGGAGAGGAGAGGAGGCAGAGTGAGGGGCCTCCTGGCTCTCCCCTAAATCTTTTTCCCCCTTCTAGCAGCTGGTGAAGCCTCTGCTAAGTGAGTCTGAATTACTTTGTGTATTTTTTGTTAGCCAGAAAAATAAGCTTCTTGAATAATCTTTATTTTCTGAACATCAATCCAATGTAGTGTTTTTTTTGAGACAGAGCCTCAAGCTGTCGCCCTGAGTAGAGTGCTGTGGCATCACAGCTCACAGCAACCTACAACTCCTGGGCTCAAGCGATTCTCCTGCCTCCGCCTCCCAAGTAGCTGGGACTACAGGCGCCTGCCATAATGCCTGACTATTTTTTGGTTGCAGCTGTCATTGTTGTTTAGCGGCCAGGCTGGATTCGAACCCGCCAGCTCAGTTGTATGTGGCTGGCACCTTAGCCGCTTGAGCCACAGGCATCGAACCCAATGTAGTGTTTTTAAACCTGTGTTTTTATTCTCCTTGCCATATACCACTTACCACTTCATGGTGATTTCCTTCTTTCTTCTTTTTTTTTTTTTTTTTGAGACAGAGTGTAACTCTGGTGTGCAGGCTAGCGTGCCATGACATCAGTACAGATGGGGTCTCTCGCTCTTGCTCAAGTTGGTCTGGAACTGCTGAGCTCAAGCAATCCTCCCACCTGGGTTTACCAGCGTGCTGGGATTACCGTTGTGAGCCACTGCGCCCACCTATGGTGCTTTCTTATCTAACTCATTTTAGCTCCTATCTTGGAATCTTCCCCGAAGGACAAAGAATGCATTTTATTTATATTCTCAGGTATTAGTCAGGTAGATACTAAAAAAAAACACTGTTGAATAAATGGAGATAGAAGTGACTGGATGACTAAGCAACCTAAATTGTCTTTAGATTGCTCGCATTCTCTCATTAGCAGCCTACTTTGATATAATTAGTCAAAACAAATGCCTGTGGCTTCAGCTATGTCGATATGAATTTCTAATACGAATATGAAATTCACATATGCCCAAGTTTGTTAATAGGATCAGCCTGAGGGTTTTCAACCTGAGAACAGGCACCACTTTAGGAAAAGCAGTTATGTGAACACTTATCTATCTTTAAAGATATTTGTTGTCACTGCAACAGACCTGCAGATCTAAAACCTAATCCACCAGCAAAGGCTCCTCCCAAAGGCCTTCCCTCCAGAAAACCTTCCCCAACCCTCAGCTGCTCACAGGCTGCACTGTTTTTGATCTTCCTTACCAAACATACTGACCCAAGGGTCTCCTGAGGAGTGTACTTTATAAATCACTTTATGTATGTAAATCCCCTATCCCTAACAACACTGTCCCGACCTGAAGAAGGCACAGTAGTTTGGTAGAACTAGCCAGCATGTTCCTGATAACCACACTTCCTGTAGGATCTTGGGCAAGTTATACAAGGCTTGGAGTAAAAAATGGAGACGGTAAAGTCTTCTTCAGTGAGCTGAGAAAAGTGACTAACAATCTCCTTTGCAGATGCTCCTTCAATAATAACCTTCAGGCATGCACAGCATCCTAAACTTCTTTTATATCCTGCATTGAACTCAGGAGAGGATTGAGTACCTATTATGCGTCCACAATTATTTGTTGAATTGAATTTTTCTCCATTACATTTTTTATTGCAATATAATTCATATGCCATAAAATTCGCCATTTAAAAATGTACAATTCAGTGGTTTTTAGTATAGTCACAAGGCTGTGCAACCATCACCACTTTGTAATTCCAGAACATTTCCATCATCCCATCTCCATTACGTTATTTTTTTAATTTTTTTTTTGAGACAGAGTTTCACTTATTAACCCTCGGTAGAGTGCCATGGTGTCAAAGCTCACAGCAACCTCCAAATCCTTGGGCTTAGGCGATTCTCTTGCCTCAGCCTCCCAAATAGCTGGGATTACAGGCGCCCGCCACGACGCCCAGCTATTTTTTTGTTGCAATTTGGCGGGGGCTGGGTTTGAACCCACCACCCTCGGTATATGGGGCCAGCACCTTACCCACTGAGCCACAGGTGCCACCCCTCCATTATATTTTTAAGGCTTTGTTTGGCTTTTAGTGAATTAAAGTACACTTTGACTACATCTCACTAAGTATAATTATTCTATTTCATAAATACTATGAGTATTAATTTTGTTAGGCACTGTTTTGAGTACTTTGGAAATGAAAACCCCTGTATGATTGTAAGTCTTAATATCATCATCATCTTCATGTTAACTAATGAAAAAACTGAGATATCCAAAAGACAGTCTTACAAGACCTTTTAAGGGGCAGAGCTGAGATTTGAACCCAGGACATCTGAGTCAAAGCACTTCACCACTCCTCTCTGCTACCTCTTGACCAAAACACACAACCTGTAAGTATGAAAAGTCTCATTTTCTTTCCCTTTACTTTTCAGTCCCCTTGGCTGTGATTTTTTTTCTAAACACAAATGAAGAGCCCACTTCTGGCCCTGGGCTAGGCTCTGTTGGTGACACAGAAGTCAAGAAGCATAGTTCTGGCTCGGTGCCCGGTAGTACAGTGGTTAGGGTGCTGGCCTCATGCACCAATGTTGGCAGGTTCGAGCCCGGTTTGGGCCTGCGAAACAGCAATGACAACTGCAACAAGAAAATAGTCTGGCATTGTGGCGGGCGCCTGTAGTCCCAGCTACTCGGGAGGCTGAGGCAAGAGAATCGCCTAAGCCCAGGAGTTGGAGGTTGCTGTGAGCTGTGTGATGCCATGGCTGAGGGTGACATAGTGAGACTCTGCCTCCACAAACAAAAAAAAGAAGTGTAGTTCTTGCCCTCAGGAAATGAGCAGTATGAGACAACAATACAAAGAAGGTGTGCCCAAATGTGGACTTTCAGACAAGGGAGAGTCTGTGTGGCCCTTGAATATAACAGAAAGCTGTGACTTATTCCAAAAAGAATCCTTAATAATGAAGTTGTACGGGAAACAAAAGGATTTTTCTTTTTGAGACACAGTCTCACCTGTCATCCTGGGTAAAGTGCTATGGGGTTATCATAGCTCACAGCAACCTCCAGCTCCTGAGCTCCAGCAATCCTCTTGCCTCAGTCTCTCAAGCTGGGACTACAGGTGTGCACTATAATGCCTAGCTATTTTTTCTATTTTGGGTAGAGCTGGGGTCTCATTTTTGTTCCAGCTGGTCTCAAACTCCTGAGCTCAAGCAATCCTCCTGCCTTGACCTCCCAGAGTGCTAGGATGACAGGTATGAGCCACCACACTCTGCCTGATTTCTTTTTTTGAAGATGAAAAAGATTTCTTTTCTTTTTCTTTTGTGAGACAGAGTCTCATTTTGATGCCCTCTAGAGTGCTGTGGCATCATACCTCACAGCAACCTCAAACTCTTGGGCTCAAGTGATCCTCTTGCCTCAGCCTCCCGAGTAGCTGGGACTACAGGAGCCTGACACAATGCTGGGCTATTTTAGAGCCAGGGGAGGGGGGACCTTGCTAAAAATTTCACCGGTGAAATAAAGATTTCTTAACAAAGATTGAATTTGGTTGTGAATTGGGAAAATGTTCATTCACTTTCAGCTTTATTACATTCACAGGTGGCTGAAATCACACTGATCTCCATTTACCTTAGTAGCACTGCCCCACATTTAAGGAAACTCCATTTACAGGGGGCTAGTTTCAGATGATAATAGCACACTCTTTATTTGCTAGATCATGTCTCTGAAAAATAGTGCACTCTAAGTTTTTTTTGTGTGTGTGTGTGTGGTTTTTGGCCAGGGCTGGGTTTGAACCCGCCACCTCCGGCATAAGGGGCCGGCACCCTACTCCTTTGAGCCACAGCTGTCACCCCCCCAAGGCTTTTTTATCCACAGCTGCCACCCCCCCCCCAAGGCTTTTTTATAAGCAAAGCTTCCATTTACTGGGAAAACCTTGGGTTATTTGAGGCTCTTAACAACGGTGCAGCTGGCATTGGGTATGTGTTCATAAAACATTTATAATGTTTTCCGTTTATTCCTATTAATCACATAATTTAAGAGAGACCCATTAGAAAATAATGACCTA
This sequence comes from Nycticebus coucang, assembly GCF_027406575.1. Taxonomy (NCBI): domain Eukaryota; kingdom Metazoa; phylum Chordata; class Mammalia; order Primates; family Lorisidae; genus Nycticebus; species Nycticebus coucang. The sequence goes on along the minus strand of NC_069786.1, from coordinate 71,045,739 downwards.
CTGATAATACTTTTATTGGATTATGATAGCATGTTTTTGGTATATGGGCTATTTTAGGGGAGGGTGGTTCAATGGCACAATATCCCATATGACTATACTATTTTAGTTAAATAAACGAGGCAGCGGCTCCCTCTTGTGCTGAAAAGCAAGGACTACAGCCACTGAATTAAAATGTGGGCAGGCATCCATTAATGCACATAAAACCTGCAGACTGAGAGTTTTCCCAAATAGCTTTAAGTCCAAAAAAGGGAGAGTCTGTGTGGCCCTTGAGTATAACAGAAACCTATGATTTATTCCAAAAAGAATCCTTAATAATGAAGTTGTTGTAAAAATAGTGCTAGGAACTCTTGTTTTAATTAGCGCATCCACTAACCTTTATTTAATCAATTCTTTTAAGATCTATTAGCACTTACTGGGTGCCAGAAATTAGGGATTCTAGAGTGATTACACATTGCAGTTCTCAAATTGCTCCCACAGTGTTGTCCATCCACCCTCTCTCATAACGTCGCCCCCGTGCCTCCTCTGAACTGTCCCCCTTACTCTTCCCAGCACTGCCTCCCTTCCCTGCCAGTTGCCTTCCATCTTGTTGCCCTCCTGGACTGTGGCTCCTTTGAAGGCAGGAGCCAGGTCTCATCCACTCTGGTTTCCTGAAGCCCCTTTTTTGATATTAGTCCAGTTCATATTCAAATGCATATTTGAGGCTGACATGGGAGGATGGCTTGAGGCCTAGGGGTCTAGACCAGCCTGGGCAACATAATAAGACCTCATGTCCGCAAAAAATTCCAAAATTAGCTGGATATCTCAGCTACTCAGGAGGCTGAAGTGAGGATCACTTGAGCCCAGGAGCCGGAGGCTTAAGTGAGGTATGATTAAGCCACTTCACTCTAGCCTGGGTGACAGAGTGAGATTCCATCTCTAAAAAAAAAGCAAAAAACAACAACAGAAGAAAACAGATGAGTATTTGTTCAGTTTAATTTAACCCAAACAAATGAAAAGCAAAAGAGCTGGTTCAGCACCTGTAGCTCAACAGCTAGGGCACCATCCACATATACCAGAGTTGGCAGGTTCGAACCTAGCCCGGGCCTGCCAAACAACAGTGACAACTATAACCAAAAAATAGCCGGATGTTGTGGCGGGTGCCTGTAGTCCCAGCTACGTGGGAGGCTGAGGCAAGAGAATCGCTTAAGCCCAAGAGTTTGAGGTTGCTGTGAGCTGTGATGTCACAGCACTCTACCGAGGGTGACATAATGAGAGTCTGTCTCAAAAAAAAACAAAATAATGGGGGAGGATGGGCGGCACCTGTGGCTCAGTTGGTAAGGCGCCGGCCCCATATACCGAGGGTGACGGGTTCAAACCCGGCCCCGGCCAAAACTGCAACCAAAAAATAGCCGGGCGTTGTGGTGGGCGCCTGTAGTCCCAGCTACTTGGGAGGCTGAGGCAAGAGAATCGCTTAAGCCCAGGAGTTGGAGGTTGCTGTGAGCTGTGTGAGGCCACAGCACTCTACCGAGGGCCATAAAGTGAGACTCTGTCTCTACAAAAAATAATAATAATAATAATGGGGCAGGATGGGTGGAGGGAGAGTAATTGGTGGGACCACACCTACAGTGCATCTTACAAGGGTACATGTGAAATTTATGAGGTGTCGAATATAAATGTCTTAACACAATAACTAAGAAAATGCCATGAAGGCTAAGTTAACCCATGTGATGAAAACATTTCAAATTGTATGTAAAACCAGCACATTGTACCCCATGATTGCATTAATGTACAAACAGCTATGATTTAATTTTAAAAAATAAAAATAAAATTTTACCAAAATGTAGGAAGATTCTAATCTCAAATAAAAAAACAGCTCTTTTAATTGAATACATTTGACTATTCTAACCATCGACCCACTGTGGAGTCTGGATCACTCATGGAACCTCAGAGATTTTTCCAATACAAGCCCTTCATTTTACAGAAGACAAAGACAAGCTACATATCACCGCAGGTAAGTAGCTTGTCCCGAGTCGTTGTAACAGCCAACTGGGGCATTGGTAACCTAGCACCCACGACCATAGCAAGTGCCTTTCTTTTTCCCATTTGCCCCTGCTTGCTCTCAGCCCCATGCAGGGTCTCCTTTTAGGACCTGGCCGTGGTAATGCACCTCCTTCCCTTGGGAGGAATAAATAGCTGGCTTTACCTGCCTCTCCGAGGGGAACCTTTACTTTTACAGAATTCCATGTGGGTTCTAGCTCAGCAAAGCTGACAGATATGCAAAGTGCTGACCTTGGCTCAGCACTTACAGCTAAATGGTTAGGGCACCGGCCACATACACCCGGGCTGGTGGGTTTGAACCCAGCCTGGGCCTGCTAAACAACAATGACAACTACAACAAAAAAATAGCGGGGCATTGTGGCAGGCGCCTATAGTCCCAGCTACTTGGGAAGCTAAGGCAAGAGAATCACTTAAGCCCAAGAGTTTGAGGTTCTTGTGAGCCGTGATGCCACAGCACTCTACCAAGGGTGATATAGTGAGACTCTGTCTCAAAAAATAATAATAATAATAATAATAATAATAAAGCTGCTTGTAGATTAACTGTGAGATGTTGCAGCCTCCTGGAGCCATCACTGAGCTCCGAAATCCACTGCAACCAACCCCAGTGGTCCTCAGCGGGGAATGATTTGGTTATCACACCTGGTGGGGGCGGGTGGGGGCTCCTGACATCTAGTGAGTAGAGGCCAGGGACACTGCCAAACATTCTACAGGGCACAGGACAGCTCCACACAAATAGTTGTCCTGTTCAAAATAATGAAACTGTCCTAGAATAAGTAACCCCTTTGTTGCCTTGTGGTATGTAAGAATGATCAAGAAATCAGATCTCCAGGGACAGAGACCAGAGTGGAAGCCCAATGATGCCCAAATGTGAGTGAGGGAATTATAGAAAGAAAAGGAACTCTCATCTCCAGTAGCAGGCAAAGAAGGGCAGAAGAGAGGGTGGTGTCAGGTACGTGCCTTCTCTCTCTCTGTAATTTTGGCATCTAGCTGTGGTTCCCTTGGCTGGGCAGTAGGAGGTGTGTGGCATTGGCCTTGTACATGTTAGAAAGAGGAAGGAGAAAGGAGAAAGGGATCAGGGAACTGACCCTCCTTACTGGAAGCAGCATTTCTCTTCCCTCCTGACTACAAGGCCAGCAGCACAGAACAAGAGTTTGCAGCTGTCTCCTGCTTTTTCAGAAGGATTTCCAGTTGTCTTTCCCATCTGATCATCTCCATACAAACCAGAGGCCTGAATTCAGCCTGGCTAAGGCTGGAATTCTCTCCCTCTCCCTCCAGGGCACCGATTACAAAGGATGCCTTCAGGGCTGGGTGTGTGTTTATGTATCTGTTTATAGGAGTTTGACCACTTGTATGTCTTTGGGCAATAATGGCAAGGAGACCTATTGACACAGCCAAGGGACCTTAAAACACTTGCATCCCTGACTTCACTCCTTAACCCACCCTAAATACACCACCTGTCCCCTTCTGGGGCTGCTGTCCCACCAAGGCTCGGCTGAGAGGATGATCCTCCCAGGACGTTCTCCTCAGACAATGACTGCGCTGTGCTCACATTTCTCCAGTTCTGCAGAGTCCCAGGGGAGTCCCACCACTAACGGGCAGGTGTCCCTTTGACTGAGAAGGCAGACATCCCCTCTGCTGGCTGGGAGCCACCGCCTCTCCCAAGCCTCCCTCCTCCCTGCAGTTTCCGCACGTTCCCAGGTGAGCAGGGCCGAGTGTGCAGAGTTCACCTCTCTCCTTTTCTCGCTCTTTTCTCACACCGACAAGAGAGAGAAAGCTCTTAATCACCTTTGGTCTTAAAAACAGAGCAGATGAAGAAGAGGCCTTTTTCCTCTGCTAAAACTTTGCCCAGCAGGTCTTTGAGAATATTCTGGGTGAAAAACATAAGCCGTGGATGTCACATTCGAGACAGCACCTAAGCCTATAGGTCAGTTACTAGTAAATCTCCAACCTTCAGGACACTGAGATGTAACTCAACCCCCTGACCCTTAGCTTTCCAATGTCCACTTTTCCTTCCCGCAAAGGAATCATCTGTCCTTAATCTCTTAAGTAAACTTCCAGGCCCTGAAGTGTCTAATGGTATCTTCACAGGTTCCTGAAGGTCTCTTGATCCCTTAGTCACTTTCCCTTCAGTTTCCCCATCCTTCCTCACCCTCATCTGGTTCCTCATCCCCTTCTTGTCCTAAGGCCAGCTTAAGAAGAAACCCAGTGACTCTTGGGAGAAAAAACCCCAAAGCAATAGCTTGTTTTCTAGAAGTTTCTGAAATCCTTTTCATAGCATTAGTTTTATCAGAGTTTTATCCTTATAACCTCTCGTCACCCAGTGCTTTTATGCAGGGTTGCAGGATGAATTTCAGAATATCCAGTTAAATCTGAATTTTGGATGAACAATGAATAATATTCGTGTTAGTATGTTCTATGCAATCTCTTGGACAGTCTTTATTTGCTAAATATGGCAATGCTATCTTAAGCCAATATAATGATAAAAACGACACTACCACTCACAAGGCACCTGGCATGTGCCCTTAATTTGGAATTAGGTAGACTGTGGGGGCCAGACTGTCAGTGTCAGTTGTGGTCACACCAGCGGTCCTGCTATAGTTACTAAGAGTGACCCATTCCCTCTCCTAAGTGTCCCGCCTTGGATGCTTCCAATGCATGTTCCATTTTAATCCCCATAACAACCTATGTAAGGCAGTTTCTATTATTCTCATTTCATAGACAGGAAAGTCAACTTTGGGGAGAAATATGTGATTTGCCTAATGATATTATAGAAGGGAAGAGAGTAGTGATGCCCAGTTCAGGCACAGGCCTGCCCGACCCCAAAGCCCTCTCATTGTAGACACCACTCCTTGACGTAGGGAAACAGTGGAGCTGGAAGTTGGGGACCTACAGAGTCTTCTGCAATGGCCCGTCCCCCTTGACTAGTCACGGTCCCTTCTGGGTTTGGAATCAGAACTGCACCCTATATTCCATGCACAAGATTCTTCTCCAAGAGATGGATTTTTCTCCCCTAATTAAGCTGAAATAAGTGGGAGTTCTTGACTAGCATCACAGGGAGAACCCAGCTGGAGTATGGAGAGACTGTTCTCACCTTACAAGGACATGCTGCTTGTGGTGATGCCAGGTGCTCCAGGAGGAACCACAAGACTAGAGTGTTAGGGACGAACCCTAACGGTGCAGGTTAGCAACTGTAAAGTCCAGGAAAGACAAAGGATGGGGAAGGGTCTTCCCTTCAGTAATCATGTTTATAACCACAGTATTCCTCCACCATTTATTTGTTTATTTATTTATTTATTAGTTTTTGAGACAGTCTCTCCCTGTCACCCAGGCTGGAGTGCAGTGGTATCATCATAGCTCATTGTAACCTCCAATTCCTGGGCTCAAGTGATCCTCTTGCCTCAGCCTCATGGGGCTACAGGTGCATGCAACAACGAAGGGCTAATTTTTTTAAATTCACTCACTGTTTAATTCTCACTGTTCTACCCAGGCTGATCTCAAACTCCTGGCTCAAGCACTCTTGCCTCAGCCTCCCAAAGTGCAAGGATTACAGATGTGAGCCACCAACCCGGCCTCCGTTAGCCTTTATCTATTCATACGATATACCTAGAAATATTCCTACATCACGTGCTGGGCAAAATGCTAGACACTACACAAACTTGATGGTGAGTTAAAAAGATGAGGCCCTCCCCTTGTGGGCCTTAGGGACCAGATGAGTCAGCTCCCAGGCCCAGTCGGCCTCCTCTTCTTTCTTGGTCTATGAGGGTTTGGCACTGACCATTCTGGACCCAAACTGTAGCCGCAGGGAGCTCCTGCAACTGTTGGTCAGGCGACAGGAAGCATGGGGTCTGTGTGGAGCAGGACGTCCCGAGCTCACAGCATGGACTCTGACCAACGCAGCCCACTGACGAAGCTAAAATGTACTTTCAGCAGTAGCCCTGCCCTGGCCCTTTGCTGCTCATCTCACTCAGTGCTTCAGCACCCGAAAGAGTCAGGCACAGCCATGCCTCCAATTTTAATGACAGGAAACTACAACTTGGAACAGTTAGGCAACTGCCCAGGTGCAATAGCCACTCCAGGGCAGGGAGCCAGGGACGTGAACCTGGCAGTGTGGCTCCTGCTAAGCTACGGCCCCAGGGTGCAAGGCTGGGGCTGGAGAGCACAGATGCCAGGCACTGAACAGCACTTCCCCTCCAGGCACACCAAGAACCCCTGAGGTAAGGGTTAGCTGTGACAAAATAAGCATGGGAAGTTAGGTAACTTCCCACACTGACACAGCTGCTCACTGGTAGATCTGTCAGTGCTTCTTTGCTGGCATTTCTTGAGCTATAATGCACACATGACCACCTAGGGACCTTGCTAAGTCCCAAGTTCAGACTCAGTTGGTCTGGGACACAGCCTAAGATTGCATTTCTCATCAGCTCCCATGGAAGCTGCTGCTGCAGGCTGTCTTGCTCTGGGGAGTTTGGCTGCCTTTTATTCTCCACTCAGCCTTCCCAAATGGCTCCACGTGTTAGCACTAAGAATTTGAGCTGATATTTATTGAGTGTTTTTCTTCTCTCTGTGTGTGTGTACACACAATCACCCATACACAACACATACGACGTAAGTATACACCTTGGGCCCTGCATTAAGTGCTTTACATGGATTATCTCACTGATAAAAGGAAGTAGAACACAATTATTGTCCCCATTTTACACACGAGCAATTGGCTCAGAGAGTTTTAAGAATTAGCTCCGTGGGCGGCGCCTGTGGCTCAGCGAGTAGGGCGCCAGCCCTATATGCCGAGGGTGGCGGGTTCAAACCCAGCCCCGGCCAAACTGCAACCAAAAAATAGCCGGGCGTTGTGGCGGGCGCCTGTAGTCCCAGCTGCTCGGGAGGCTGAGGCAAGAGAATCGCGTAAGCCCAAGAGTTAGAGGTTGCTGTGAGCGGTGTGACGCCACGGCACTCTACCCGAGGGCGGTACAGTGAGACTCTGTCTCTACAAAAAAAAAAAAAAGAATTAGCTCCAGGTCACAGAGCCAGCAAGGGGGGCAGAGTGTCTGTTTGTTCTTGCCACATGCTGCGAAGCAGGGCTTGCTCTTTTTGCATGTGGGGAATAGAAAGGGACCAGTTGATGTTTTAAAGCCAGGCCTGGAGTCCATCTGGCTCTCATAATACAAGCCCTCTTCCATCTTCCACTCCCTAATCATGAATGAATGATTCCAGTACGAGATTTTTTCCCATGCCGGTAGTCTCAGACAGACCTGATGGAGTCCTTAACCAAGCCATCATCGTCCCCAGGGACTTGAACTAACTTTCTTAGTGCAGCCGTCTCCCTTCTCAAAGTCCATTATGCTGTGAGACTCCCTGGAGGCCTGTGCATCTCGGAAGCCTGCTCTGCTCCTGGAAAGGCACCTCTGTGCACACCAGAGTTACTTATTACTAACTCGGTCAGGGCATTGGTGCCAGCTACATCAAATCCAAGACCTGATCTGACCTATCAGTAACACTCAGGTCTCAGCTCGTCCTTTGCCCCCACTCTTCTGGGGCTTGTGCCACTCCGTCCCTGTGTGCTTCTCTCTTTACTCCTCAGTCTTGCTTTCCAGAAAGGATCCCCGGTATGCTGACCCCAAGGCTGATGATTCTTAAGCAATGGCATCAGTTAAGCCAGGTATTGTGAATGGGAATGGATGACTCAGATTAAAAAATTCCTGCCCTTGGGGAATTTATAGTTTAGTGGGTAGGGGTTGACAGATATGGAAAGAACTCCGGTAGTGAGTGGTAAACTCGCAGATATATGCACATCAAGGGCACTATAGGAGCCCAGAGAGCTTAGCAGAGGAGACGACATCACAGGTGAATTCTGCAGATGGGTCAGAGGCAGCTGGTGGGAAAGGCATTCAAACAAAAGGAACGGGATAAGCAAAAGCACAGAGGCACGAGACCGCTTCCGATGTGGGGACTCCCACATCCCTTGCATTCTATCTTACACGACCTGAGACAGAATGCAAGGGATGGCCAAGGGCAAGGGCGGAAGGAAACAGGGTGATGCAAGGGATGCCCCAAAACCAATCAAGAGCTTGGACCAGCCTCCCCAGGAAGTGGTTCTCCACCCATGCCTCAGGGTCCACCTTGGACGGTCAGGCATTTGAGCGCCACCCTCCAGCCCTCCCTGCTTCCTCTGCTTCATGTATGTGGTGCTGTCTGCAGGGCGGCAGGAAAAGTTTTCTGTCACCAAAAGACGTGTGGAATCACTGCTGAACCTCATGGGACACCACCTCAAAGGAACTTGAGGTTTCAGGGATCAGGGGTTTTCTCCATCTCGGTGGCTGTCCTGGGGAGCACTGTCTTTCCACAGGTCAGGAACAGCCACTTTATTTCTCAGTTCCATCTGTGCTGAGCGAGCAGGTGAGAGCTGCTTCCTTCCTCCCTGCCGGCGCTGGCCCTGCTGGCCCACCAGTCCCTCCGAGTCCATCCATTCCAGTCTATTCCCCAGGGTCTCACTTGTCTGTGCTCCTCAGTAAGAAGCTGAGGATTACAGGCATTGCCAGGCCCCCCGTGCTGCTGAGATTGACCTTGCTGATGAAAGCTTTGCTGGGCTTCTGCATTTGCTGTGCCCCCCAGTCCTCACCTCACTTATTGCCCACTGAGCCAGTCTGTTCCTCCCCTCCCACGCAGCTGGTTCCCAGCGCTCCACACTTGCCTCCCTGGCCTGTCACCTGATCAGGCCATGGGAGGTCGAGTTCTTGTATGCTCTCCATCATGGCTGCTGCTCCCTGGAAGGTGGCCACAGTGGCACCCTCCAGCACCTCCGACCAGTGCCAGGATGGCTGAGGCATGGGGGGTCTACTTTCTCCATATGTGTGAGGAAATGTGTGAGCCACACATTGGAATGTGCATAGATAATCGAAAAAAGTGCTTGAGGCTGCCCGTCTTATAGACTGATACCGAGTTACTTGTAAACTGTAATCATGTATTACTATAATAATCCATTTTGCTCATTGTTAAACATACATGAAAGTATGAAGTAAAGCAAAAGAATTAAAGATAAACAATATTGGCCGGGCGTGGTGGCTCATGCTTGTAATCCCAGCACTCTGGGAGGCCGAGGCTGGTGGATTGCCTGAGCTCACATGTTTGAGACCAGCCTGAGCAAGAGTGAGACCCTGTCTCTAAAAACTAGCCAGACATTGGGGCTGGTGCCTGTAGTCCCAGCTACTTGGGAGGCTGAGGCAAGAGAATCACTTAAGCCCAAGAGTTGGAGGATGCTGTGAGCTATGATGCCATGCCACTCTACCCAGGGTGACAAAAAACTCTGTCTCAAAAAAAAAAAGATAAACAATATTTTTAAAATGTTTTACTAATGGTACAAAAATGTTTGCTCTCACTTAAAAACTGCAATGAAAATATTCTAAAAGGACTATAATTGAATATGCTTTATTTTTAAAAATTTAATAGACTTTATTTTGGGAGGTAGAAAATGAACAGAAAGTACAAAGAGTTTCCAAATACCTCCTTATCACTCCTGCCCTCATTTCCCCTATTAATAACCTCTCCACTGGGCATGGTGGCTCGGCCCTGTGATCCTCACACTTTGGGAGGCTGAGGCGGGTGGATTGCCTGAGCTAGGGAGTTAGAGACCAGCCTGAGCAAGAGTGAGACCATGTCTCTGCTAAAAATACAAAAATTTGTCAGGCATTGTGACAGGTGCCTGTGATCACAGCTACTCAAGAGATAGATGCAGGAGAATCGCTTAAAATCAGGAGTTTGAGGCTGCTGTGAGCTAGGCAGATACCACAGCACTCTAGCCAGAGTAACAGAGTAAGATTCTGCCTTAATTTTTCTATTTTTTCGTAAAGATGGGGTATTGCTCTTGCTCAAGCTGTTCTCCAACTCTTAAACTCAAGGGATCCTTCTGCCTCAGCCTTTCCCAGTGCTGGGAGTGCAGGCGTGAGCCACACCACGCCCAGCCTCAGTTGCCCACACTTTAAGTGAGGTGACAGCCCTACCTCTAGTGGGCACATGATGGGTCCTGGCCTGTCAGCATATTCTCTTCCTCCAGGCTAGGGATCGGTTCTGGAATGGACACCTGGTCCAGTGTGACTCAGTCCAGGCCTGGGGCCAGGAAAGAGAAGCTCTTTCTACTGAGATTTCTAATGGGATAATGTCAGCCTGAGTTGCTGGGGTCACCCCAAGGAGAGGGCTGCCTGACAGCAGAGCCCATTCAGGGATAGCAGAAAGGAGAGCCTGGACCAGAGAGCCGGAGTGACCGAGTCCTGATGATGTCACAAAAACCCTGAATCCAGCTCCATTTGACCTAAGCCTTTGAAGACTCTCCATCTACCTGAGCCAACACATTCCATCTTGGCGTAAGCCAGTTGGAAGTAGATAGTTCATTTCCCGTGGGCCTCAGTTTCTTCACCTGGATAGTGAGAGGAGTGAAGCACATAGCCCTGAGAAGTTTTTCCAAGTCCCTTCATTTTGAGTCTAAAAAGATTATTTGAGGCCCAAGCACATACTTTCTTCCTTCCTAGTTGCTCTCTGAGGACAATCTTCTGCATTCTTTCCATCTCTGCAGTGTTTATATTTTTAATTTTCTGTATAGTATGATGTCTTGACCTCTTAAAAACCTTTCTGGCTGGGGATAGACTGTCCTCTTGGGACTCACCAATTCTTAGAGATAGCAAAGTGGCCCAGCCAGGAGCATGCCTTTGATATGCAAACCAACAAATCCAGAGCCTATCTGGCCATACCCCCAGGGCCAATATTCCTCTGCCTCAATGATCCCATGGCCAGGAACCAGGTAACTAGGAACAGTCCCGAGAGCCCAGCAAAATTGTTCCCACAAGCCAATCCTGAACTGCTTCCCCAGCCCTGCCTTGCCTCCCAAAGAAGCACCAACAAAGGTCATGCCTAGGTCCCCCCGGCTCCTGCACCTTCAGCCCCTGACCCATGCTGGTGCCGCCCAGGTGGCCCCACTGTGCCTCTTGTGCCCAGGACTTGAAATTATGCTAAACTTTTTCTCCTGCGTGTCTTCTTGTGGCCACACCTGACTGACCTTCACATAAAAGAACACAGAACAATCTCCTTATGCATTTCCTGAGCTGGTCCAGCTGATAATTGTTCTGAAAATGAGAAAAGAAAGTTACCAAGAAGAAGCAGCAGCACAAGGAACATTCTGTACTTGGCCTGTTAAGAGTTAACTCCATCAAAAATAAACCTAAGTGTAGTCTATGCATGGATTTGCATTACAATATGTAACTTTTCCAAGAGGATTTGTCTGTTTCTTTACTTATGGGATTTAATATTTTTGTCTTTTAAACATCTAAAATGAGGGATCTGGTAATATTTATGTCATGAGCCTTCCTGAGGATGACTTCAACTAAGCCAGTGTTAACTGATAGTCTTCCTTTTATGTCTCTTTATCCTATTACTTTCCCCATCCACCTCCAATTTCCTATAATCCTTGACTCTCTGGAATACTCTTGGGATATTTTAGGAAGTGGCCTCATCACCTTTTAAAGGGTTGTTTACAGATCATTCCTATTTTAATAACATCTTCATGCAGCATTTTAAAAAATAAATATCATTGTCGGGATAAATAAATTAAGTAAATGCAACCTTCCCTGACCTCACCCACGCGTCCCCTCCAGCAGGCTTAAAGCATGGAAGCAACTGATCAAAAACACTCATGTTTCCTTGGGACTGGCTACCTGTGAATGCAGACGCCAGTGGGGAAAGCCCACCCCAAGGCCACTGGGTTCTTCCAGGCCTTGCTTATTGCCTTATTTCTCCTTTGCCTCGGCTCTCTAGCTGCACCACCTTCTCTCACTGAAGGGGGGCTCCTGGATCTTTATTGTGGGTGGAGAAGGATGTTTGGAAACCCCTAAGGGCATCCCTAGGCATCTCTTAAGGCTTAAGGCTGGTCTCGAACTCCTGAGCTCAGGCAATCCACCCACCTCCACCCCCAGAAGGCTAGGATTATAGGTGTGAGCCACCTTGCCTATCTTGGTTAACCTTTCTTGAGTGCTTACTAAGATCTGACACATTTGTATTAGTTCATATGCATTAACTCACTTTAACCCCACATCCCCTGTATGAGGAGGAAGGAAGCCCCCCAATCACCTGAGCCTGCTGACAGTCATAGCCTTGTGTAAAACTCTTACCTTAATTATAGTCTGTCTTTAGTGACATGCTTCTGAAAAGGACAATACAGTATGGGACAGTGATGTGATGTCACTTTCGAGATTAGTTACAGAAAGAGTGTGGCTTCCATCTTGGTGTCCCTCTCACTCACGCTAAGGGAAAACAGCGGTAATGTTGTGAGCTGCTCTGTGGAGACATCCAGATGGCAAGGGACTGATGTCTCCAGCCAGCAGTCAGTGAAGACCTGCATCCTGCAGCAGCTACATGAATGAACTTGAATGTAGATCCTGGCCCAGCCAAGTCTTGGGATGACTGTAGCCCTGCCTGGCAACCTGATTGCAGTCTTCTGAGAGACCCTGGACCAATAGCACCCAGCAGAGCTATACCCAGATTCCTAACCCACAGGAACTATGGGACATTAAATGTATGTCCTTTTTTTTTTTTTGAGACAGAGTCTGACTATGTCACCCTTGGTAGAGTGCTATGGCATCACAGCTCACACCTCCAACTCCTGGGCTTAGGCGATTCTCTTGCCTCAGCCTCCCAAGTAGCTGGGACTACAGGCGCCCGCCACAACATTTGGTTATTATTATTATTTTTTTGGTTGTAGTTGGCCCCGGCTGGATTCAAACCTGCCAGCTTCTGTGTATGTGGCTGGCGCCCTAGCCACTGAGCTATAGGTGCCGAGCCTAACTGAATGTTCTTTTAAGGCACTATGGGACAATAATTGTGTGTTCTTTTAAGGCACAGGTATCAGCGTAATTTTTCACACAGCAACAGATAACTAATATCAACAAAAGGAGTGCCATTATTATCATTCTCATTTTAGAGATACAGAAACTGAGGGTTGGTCATGCTCTCTGGGTCACACAGTTAAGGAATCAAAGAGGAGCTGAGATTTAGTAGCAGACTACCTGAAAGCTGACACGCTTACCCATTACACACATGGCTTCCTGATAAAACTGGCCACGGAGCGAATTTGTTATTCATGAATAGCTAAATAGAATTAGCTATTTTGCTTTTACATACTGTCATTGGAGGTATAAACTGCTATTAATATTCTGGAGAAAAATTTAGCAATTATCTATGAAAAGGTGTAAGCCCTTCCACCTTGTAATTCCATTTAACTAGTAGAAGTTAGTTCTATAAATTAGGATACTAACTTCTGTGAATTAGGATACTTATTACAGAAGTACATAGATGCCTGAGCACTTAAGAGCATGCATGTTTATTGTGCATTTTTAAAAAGCAGAGAACTGGGAATAACATGAATATCCACTAGTAAGGGCTTTGGTGGCATTATTATACATCATATAGTGAAACTCTATGTAGCTCTTTATTTATTTATTTTTTTGTTTGTTTTTTTTGTGGTTTTTGGCCAGGGCTAGGTTTGAACCTGCCACCTCGGGCATATGGGACCGGCGCCCTACTCCTTGAGCCACAGGCGCCACCCACTATGTAGCTCTTTAAAAAGAGCTTATTCTGGGCAGCACCTGTGGCTCAAAGGTCCATCTGCCGGAGGTGGTGGGTTCAAACCCAGCCCCGGCCAAAAGTTGCAAAAAAAAAAAAAAAAAGAGTTTATTCTGGCTTGGCACCTGTGGCTCAAGCGGCTAAGGCGCCAGCCACATACACCTGAGCTGGCAGGTTCGAATCCAGCCCGGGCCCGCCAAACAATGATGGCTGCAACCAAAAAATAGCCGGGCGTTGTGGTGGGCACTTGTAGTCCCAGCTACTTGGGAGGCGGAGACAGGAGACTCGCTTGAGCCCAGGAGTTGGAGGGTGCTGTGAGCTGTGACACCATAGCACTCTACCCAGGGTGACAGCTTGAGGCTCTGTCTCAAAAAAAAAAAGAGCTTATTCTTTTGAATGAGGGAGACTTACACATACGTATTTACAGAAATGGAAAGATATATTTGATATCTGCGGTAGGTAGAATTCTAAGATTTCTACACACACTTTCTCCCAGTTGTTCAATCAAGAACTAGGTGCAGTTGTAAAGGGATTTTGCAAATGTCATTAAAGTTGAGTTTAAGATAGGGAAATGATCCTGAATAAGCCTAATCAGCGGACCTCTTTTTTTTTTTTTTTTTTTGAGACAGAGTCTCACTTTATCAACCTCGGTAGAGTGCCAGGGCGTCACAAGTAGCTGGGACTACAGACGCCCGCCACAACGTCCAGCTATTTTTTGTTGCAGTTTGACTGGGGCCAGGTTTGAACCTGCCACCCTCGGTATATGGGGCTGGCGCCCTACCCACTGAGCCACAGGCGCTGCTCTTTTTCTTTTTTTTTTTTCTTTGAGACAGAGTCTTACTTTGTTGCCCTCAGTAGAGTGCTGTGGCGTCCTATCTCACAATCCCCAACTCTTGGGCTCAAGATTTTCTTGCCTCAGCCTCCTGAATAGCTGGGACTATAGCACCTACCACAATGCCCGGCTATTTTTAGAGACAGGTCTCACTCTGGCTCAGGCTGGTCTAGAACCAGTGAGCTCAAGCAATCCACCCTCTTCAGCCTCCCAGAGTGTTAGGATTACAGGCTTGAGCCACCTAGCCCTGCCCAGCTGACCTCTTTTAATGAGAATAGGCTCTTCTTGGAGAAAGATACTGGAAGCATGAGAGAAATTCAATGTGAGGGAGATTCTCCATCTCTGTCTTTGAAGATGAAGGCCATATGGCAAGGAAGACACTTGGCCTCTAGGAGCTGAGAGCAGACACCCAGCTGACAACCATCATGGAAAAGGGACCTCAGTGCTACTACCATAAGGAATTTAATTCTGCCAATGACCTGAATGAACTCAGAAGTGAATTTTTTCACCAGCACCTCCACATAAGAACTCAGTCTGGCTTGTGATGTCTTGAACAGAGAAACCAATCACACTACGTCCAGACTTGTGCAGAATCATGAAATAATAAATGTATGTTGTTTTGAGCTGCTAAATTTATGGTATTTTGTAACACTGCAATAGGAAATGAATGCAATCAATTATTTAGTGGGAAAATAAAATTACAGAGGAAGAAGTATAGTATGATCCCATTCATCTAGCTTTCAATAAATATTTGTTGATTAAAAAATAAGGTTATAGGGCAGCGCCTGTGGCTCAGTCGGTAAGGCGCCGGCCCCATATACCGAGGGTGGCGGGTTCAAACCCGGCCCCGGCCAAACTGCAACCAAAAAATAGCCAGGCGTTGTGGCGGGCGCCTGTAGTCCCAGCTACTCGGGAGGCTGAGGCAAGAGAATCGCTTAAGCCCAGGAGTTGGAGGTTGCTGTGAGCTGTGTGAGGCCACGGCACTCTACCGAGGGCCATAAAGTGAGACTCTGTCTCTAGAAAAAAAATAAAAAAATAAAAAAATAATAAGGTTATATAAAAAAACATGGGGAAGAATATATAGTGTACTATTGATAAGAGGTTATCTCTGGAGAATGGGATTGCAGACTTTTACTTACTATTTTTTATGCTTATGGAATTTTTTTTGAGACAAAGTCTTGCTCTGTCACTTGGGCTAGAGTGCAGTGGTGTCATTTTAGCTCATTACATCCTCAGACTCTTGGGCTCAAGTGATCCTCCCAACTCAGTCTCCTGAATACCTGGGCCTATAGGTGAACACCACAATGTCCAGCTAATTTTTATTTTTTTTGTAGAGACAGGATCTTGAACTCCTCGCCTCATATGATCTTTTCACCTCAGCCTCCCAAAGTGCTAGGATTACAGGTTTGAGCCACTGCTCCTAGCCTGTTTATGGCATATTTGAATTGTTTAGAATTCAAACATATTTTTAGTAAGGAAAGAAAATGATAAAGTGACTATATTTACCAAATTTGCTGTCCCAGTTAAGGTTTAGATTTTATCATGTTCAACTCTTATTGTCTCAATTCTGTTTTGGAATAGGTGTGGTATAAATAAGCAAAATAAAGCTGGGTGTGGTGGCTCATGCCTGTAATCCTAGCAGTCTGGGAGGCCGAGGTGAGTAGATTGCTTGAGCTCAGGAGTTCAAAACTAGCCTGAGTGGGCGGCACCTGTGGCTCAGTGAGTAGGGCGCCGGCCCCATATACCGAGGGTGGCGGGTTCAAGCCCAGCCCCGGCCAAACTGCAACAAAAAAAATAGCCGGGCGTTGTGGCAGGTGCCTGTAGTCCCAGCTACTCGAGAGGCTGAGGCAAGAGAATCGCGTAAGCCCCAGAGCCAGAGGTTGCTGTGAGCCGTGTGACGCCACGGCACTCTACCCGAGGGCGGTACAGTGAGACTCTGTCTCTACAAAAACAAACAAACAAAAAAAAAACTAGCTTGAGCAAGAGCCTGACCCCATCTTTACTAAAAATAGAAAAACTAGCTGGGTGAAGTGGCGAGTGTCTGTAGCTCCAGCTACTTGGGAGGCTAAGGCAAGCTATGCTTGAGCCCGGGAGTCTGAGATTGCTGTGAGCTATGATGCCACAGCACTCTACCCAAGGTGACAGAGTCACTAAATAAATAAATAAATAAATAAATAAAATATTCAGCTCTCAGGTTCTTTCTGGATGTGTCTTTTCTATATATGTGGAGGACCCATTAGGTGCCAGGAAGCCTGCAGCCTCCTTCCTCTGCAGCACCTCTGGCCTCCCCTAGTGCTTTTCTCCTAGGTGGTGTTCAATTCCTCCATGCAGAGATTCAGAAGAGAGAACCCATGCTAACACAGGGCCTTTAACCAGAGCTCCCTGAACCCCAACAGTTCTTTTCAAATATGCCATTTTCTTCTTTTGGTATGTGGTACCAAGGAATATGGGTGCTGGTCGGTTCAGGTCATTCACACCAGCAGAAGCTCAAAGGTGCAAGAGACACAGAAGGAATACAAGAGACAGTGCACACAGTGGTTAGAGCAAGTGTGATTCTGAAGGTCACAAGTTGAGTGATGTTGGGCAGGTTACCTAAGCTTTCTGAGTCACAGTTCACTCATCTGTAAAGTGGGGACAAATATCTATTTCACAAAGTTGCTGTGAGAATTGCATGAGGTACTATATGTAAATGGGTCTAAACGAGTCCTTTGCATTTATTCATCAAGTGATAAAGTGCACTAAGAATGTGCAGGTTTGGGTGGCGCCTGTGACTCAAAGGAGTAGGACACCGGCCCCAAACCTAGCCCCGGCCAAAAACTGAAAAAAAAAAAAAAAGTGCAGGTTCTAGAAGGACTGTGGTGAATTGGGCAGGCCAGGCCCTTCACCTGCCCCAAAGTTGGGGTTGCTGTCTACTGGGGAACAAACAATACAAGTAATTAGTAGAAGAGGGGAAGTTCTAAGGCAACTTCGAGCTAGTTTTATTTTATTTCATTTTATTTTTTTGAGACAGAGTCTCTCTCTCTCTCTCTCTTTTTTTTTTTTTTTTTGCAGTTTTTAGCCAAGGCTGGGTTTGAACCCGCCACCTCCGGCATATGGGGCCAGTGCCCTACTCCTTTGAGCTACAGGTGCTATCCCTGGGACAGAATCTCAAGCTGTTGCCTTGGGTAGAGTGTCACGGTGTCACAGCTCACAGCAACCTCAAACTCTTGGGCTTAAGCAATTCTCTTGCCTCAGCCTCCCAAGTAGCTGGGACTGCAGGTGCCCACCACAACACCCAGCTATTTTTTGGTTGTAGTTGACATTATTGTTTGGCAGGCCTGGGCTGGATTCGAACCCACCGGCTCAGGTGTATGTGGCTGGCGCCCTAGCTGCTGAGCTACAGACACCAAGCCTTTGAGCTAGTTTTAGAGATCAGGATGCATCCCCAAATGATAGCTGTGTATTTCTTTATTTATTTTAGTCTTGCCACTCTGAACATCCTATCTTCCTCTCCTCTCCCTCTTTCCCAAGATCATTTTAACATTTCTGGCCTAGCTTTGTCTTCTAGCAGCATTCAAGAAGCCATTTTTTAAAATTAACTCATTCATATCAAAGCATACATGACCACTAAGGTTTAGTATAATACCTTTGCCTGCTACTAACTTCATTATCTTCATTTTAATCTACAATTTGGCATCACTCAAGGGAACAAGGTATTTGCTGTAGAGTTTTAGGCTTTGATATGGTTTATGTTTAATTTTTTAAACTTTTCATCTTAAATAATTTTATAATTACAATTAAGTTGCAAAAATAGTAAAAATGTTTCCATGTATGTTTCACCCAGTTTCCCCAAATGTTCACATTTACCTAACCTTAGGCAACTTACTGAAACCAGAAAATTAGCACTGATAAAATTCTGTTCAGGTTTTGACCTTATTGAGAGAAGCTTTGGGGTTTGAAGGAAGAGAACCAGGGAGTATTCTAGAAAACTGATCACTGGCCTTATGAGTGATTAAAACAGTGTACAGTTTAGAACATCATTTATTTTGGACTTCCAATGATGAAATGAAGTATATTCTACCTTCCTGATTTTCTTTTGTATATATTAATGGTAAAATTCCCAAAGATGCCTAACAGAAATCAATACAAGAGAGTCCTTATCTCAACAAATATTTAAACTGGGAGTTCTGCTGAACATTGTGGGAATTAAAGATTCCTATTCCACTTGTGTGCCATTACCGTGCTCATCTTTAGAGAGATCATCCCATTTAATCCTTACAACAATCCTATAAAGTAGCAAATGTTGTTATTCCTATTTTACTGGTATAAAAGTTGAGGCTTAGAGAACCAGTAAGGAAATAAGGTAGCTCCTGGGCCTAACTTCTTTGCTATACTGTGGTAAGTCCTATTTATATGTTTCCAAATCTGAAATAATGTATTTATATATGAAATCACTTGTCTTCATTTTATATAGAACATACATGTGCACATAACCATAGAAATAGTTTAAAAGAAAGGCAAATGTATAATAGGCCTTACAAAGATGAGTACATTGAGGGAAAAAAATTTGCCAATGGGAAGAATTTGCCCATGGTACTGAATGGCTTTCTCAGAAGGGTTATTTTATCTGTTCAAAGCATGTCAAGATACAAAAGGGCATAGGGGAAAGTTCAAGAGCAGGCAAAGGCTGGAGCCAGGGCCTCCTCAGCCTAGTACACCCATCCTGAAGTGCGTCTACTCTCACCTTTTCTGTTTATTCAAAGGGATACACAGCCTTTATATTTTAACAATATAGCTGTCCCCCCACCCTCAAGGCACATTTTCTAATATCTATGTCGCCTTGGCGTTGTCTTGGTGAGTGTTTACTTTTCTTTGGGGCATAGAAGTGAAGGTTCTCAGAGCTGGTCAGATTATCCCCAAACAGCAAGAGTTAGCTCTGGCAATGGAGCAGAGCCGCAGTTTCCTCCAGATGTTTACTGTTGAGCCTCCTGTGTTTAAGGATGTGGTGGCTGATGATAAATCCATCCCTACTAGCAGCAAAACCACCCCAGAATCCCAGCTGATTGGCGAAGGAGAACTGGCATCTTTCCACAGGAAGAGCAGCACGTTGTCCCACACGGTGGATGAGGAATCAGATGCGTGTGGACCTTGGGCCTCTGTGGGTTCCGCTCCAATTTTAAATCCATTTAAAAAATAAATTTGAATTTAAGATAGCTCAGAGCTGGACTCTGAAGGAATGGATGGGAAAAGGCGGTCACTCCGGGTGAGGGAGAGGGTGACCCCAGCAACCGCGAGAAGCTGGAGAGAACGCAAGGCTTGGGGGGGAAAGCCTCCGGTTCGGCACCCTTTCCACTTTCCGATCCTCTGCAAACGCTTGTCCTGGGCCCCCTGGCCTTGTCCCCTTACCGAGCAGGGAAGGGACCGAGGAGAACGTGAACTCCGGCCTCTGTCCCATCCCATCTCCGCCGCAGGCCCGGGGTTGTGGGCACGGAGCCCGCGACCGGCGGGGAGGGCGCGGCGCAGGGAGGGCGGGCGAAGGGCCGGCGGCGGCCTCGCGGCGCGTCCACATGTGGCCGGGCCGCAGGGCGGGGGGGCCGGGGAGCCGAGGGGGAGGGTTTACTCTCGGCTAAGTTCCCGGATGGTTGCAGCCTCCCGGCTCTGAGCGCTTTTCCTGGCTGCCCGGCTCAGCACTTCGGACCCAGGGAGAAGTTTCCCAGAAAAAATGCCCAGCGCGCCGCGGGGCCGTGGAGCCTCCCGGAGCCGTTGCGCGGTAAGAGACACGTTTCCGCCGCCGCCTCGGGCGCGATCGGGTTCCGGGGTCTCCGGGACCACGGGAGGGACTGCGCTCGACGGCGGGGCTCAAGAGCACCGCTTGGCACGCGGGACGCGGGCGGGGCAGCCGGGGACGTCGAGGCCACCTCCCCGGGGAGCCGTGGCGCGGGCGCGCGGCTGGGTGGGGCGCGATTCCCGGCCCCGCAGCCGCGGGTCCTGCCCGGCCGGTGGCCCGGGGGGAAGGGCCGCGACGGCCCGGGCTCCGGCGTTCCAGGCTGGGCGCTCCGTAGGGCGCCGCCACTCCGGCCGCCCTGGGTAGCTCCGGCCCCGCTCTCGCCGCGGTCGCGGGAGCTGGAGCTTCACGGCAGTGCCCTGGGGCCGCATCTGCACCTTCCGCGCGGGCGGAGGGGACTTTTGGGCACCCCAGGGACCAGCTCTCCGCCCCGGCACCTCCTCGCGTGCCTCGCTGTGGGAACCGTGCCCCTCCCGCAACTGGCTTCCCAAACTATCCCCCTTCCCGGTGCTTCCAGATCTCTGCTGGCTCGCCGGTCCGCGGAGACGCGCTGGTTAGATGGCTGCGTTAACCGTGGGGATACTTCCAGCCGCCGCCAGTGCTTTCCTCGGGCGGGGGGAGGTGGGGAGCTTTTTCCATCTCCCCGATAGCTGCGCTTCAGTCTCGCTGCCTCTACTTTCTTCTGTTGGCGTACTTTTCTTTTAAAGAAAACTGTTGAAGAGCGTTGCGACTGTGAGGGAAACCAGCTGACCCAGTAGGAGAGATCCAAGCCCTTAACTGGTGGCAGGATAGACTTTTGAGCTCTGTGAGATTAACAAAGGGTGTGTCTATGTCAGGAACCGAGCCTGGCTCAATCTTCTGGAATATTGAGTGGAATAGCCCTTCCCGGGATACCTGGGGTTATCTGAGCTCCCTGGGAAGCCTCATCAAGGTGTCAGCAGTGACTTAGTGGACTTGGTCCCTTTTTTGGAAAGCATGTAGCATTTGGGCCCCTAGATCGTCACTGGACACCCGCCTCCCGCCCTCCCATCCTCAGACTGCAGGCGGCGGCGGCTGCAGAGCCAGTGAACCGACTCTACCCAGGGTGGGTTTTCTTTTCCCACTTTCCCGAAGCAATTTCAAAACAATAGTGTAGCTTCATTTTGAGTTGTTGGTAGATTTTTTTTTCAAACTCAAAAACGTCTATTTCTGTAATGGACAGAATAACTCCAAGACATTTTCTATTTCAGTTTGTAAATTAACTTTTAACTTCTTGAGCTGAGAAAACCTAGATAAGCTCCTGTGTCTCAGCACTCTGCGTCTTAATCCCTCGTACCGTGCTGTCAGTGCTGCCCCCTCCTGTCCCTGTGTGTTTGCCTGCCCGTCCTCACAAGGTTCAGTTTCCCAGGGACCTGGGGCTGTTACATTCTCCACATCCCCAGCTACCTGGGAGGACTGGTTACCTGTTGAATGCAAGTGGGCAGACTAGACTGCAGATGTCATTAAAACAGTTAAATAGCATCATCTTCCTCCTGAAAACCTATCCAACTCCTGCCATAATTTTGGCCCCTGAAAACACATGACCTTTTTTTAGGTTGTGTGACTAGAGCTAAGAGGTTAAGCAAGATAAGATCACATTCTGGGACATTTAGAGAGGAGGCTATTTCCAGCTCCTTCTCATTCATGCCTCCCCTCATTTGTTCTTTTTACAAATGAAGTGTCTACTGTGTGTTCAGCCACTTTCTGGAGCCCTTAGAGGTAACATGCAACCTGAGATGCACATACCTCTTTCCAGAGATGGGGTTGATAACCTTTGCTCTTTGTCCATTACAGGGTGTGAGACTCAAGTGAGATAAAAGGGTGTGAAGCAGCAAAAGCATCATGACACGGTCACCCAGATAGCCTGGGCTGTGTAGCACCAAGACAGAAAAGTGGTAATGAAGAGAAAAGCAGTGGAGAAGAGAGAGTGGTTTGCCCTGGGAGCTCTAGCTAGGCATGAGCCCTTTTTTGTGGTCAGTATTCATTACTGGGTCTGAGTCACTGTCTTCCGTATTACAAGGTGTTCCTAAGTATGGTTGTAATTTTAGAAACATATGTGGTTTCCAACATATACCAGGAGAATAAAATGAAACAAAAGTGCCTTTTATTTGTTGCTTTAACCCTTCAGTTTTAAGCATCTTGTATTTGGAATTCTGCTTTCTAGAGCCGTGGTCTTCCTGAAGCCTTCCTTTCGATGTGGTCCACAGAGTTCCTGATGATTTCCACACAGAGCTCTCTCTGCTGCTGTTTCCTAGCAATCCACAGTTATGCCCTGGTTCTTGAAGGGTTGATAGGCTTATTTATGCCTTGTGACTAGCCAGGACCCACGTATTGATTCAGTTGAAACCAAGCCATAGAGCACGCCAGGTCCCTGCTGGAGGACCTAGTGAGGCTCTGTGCTATGGGTAAAAAGGGAGACAGAGCCCAGAAAGACAGAGCCCAAAGCCCCAGAGCGCTTACCTCCTGGTAGGGAGGAGATATGGTTTCAAACACCAGGAATGCAAGGCAGAATGTTATAAATAAGGTGGGAAAGGTACAGAGCAAATTCAGGGAGTTTAGCAGAGAGGGAAATTTCTTCTAACTGGAGGAAGACAGTTTTTCATTTGTCCATTTAACAAATATTTATTAAGTGCATACTGTAAGCCCAGACATAGGAGGATTAACAGGTACATTCGTATTGTGTTTTATGGTCACTGCTCCAACTGAGGGACAGTTCAGGTTTCATCTCCTGTGACAAATGAGTACTTCCTCACTCCGCCCCATCGTATTGCCCAGCCCTAACATTTGTCACTTATGCCTCATGCTGTAGGTATCATGGTCAGGTCAAAATAATTTAACTATGTTTTACTATGTCTCTCAGCAAAGCCCCCAGAGTATATATTTTTTTTTTGTGTGTGGAGACAGAGTCTCACTTTATTGCCCTTGGTAGAGTGCCGTGACACCACACAGCTCACAGCAACCTCCAACTTCTGGGCTTAGGCGATTCTCTTGCCTCAGCCTCTCGAGTAGCTGGGACTACAGGGGCCCGCCACAATGCCTAGCTATTTTTTTGTTGCAGTTTGGCCGGGGCTGGGTTTGAACCCACCACCCTCGGTATATGGGGCCAGTGCCCTACCCACTCAACCACAGGTGCCACGCCCCCCAGAGTACTTTTGTTTGGTTTAGTGCTATTTTGCTTAACATGCTTCAATATTGAAGGATGCTGGTCCTTAGCCATGGGTATGACTAGAAGCTTATAAAGCAGTGGTTCTCAACCTTCCTAATGCCAAAATGTATTTTCATTGTTAAAAAGGGGTCGTGACCCACAGGTTGAGAACCGCTGTAAAGGCTTGATTCTGTAAGTCTAAAGGGAAGCCCAGGAATCTTTTTTGAAAGCCCCCCAGGTGATAACCAATACTGACCAGCTGGCCGAGTGCAGCCTCCCACTGGTTAAGAAAGTTAGAAGCATGGCCAGGAAGTAAGACAGGTCTTGCTTCCAGGGTCAACACTGTCTCTTACAAGTTCATTGCTTTTTTACCTGTAAAATGAGAGTAACAATCCCTGCGTTAAAGGGTTGTTGTAGGGGCAGGTGAAGTCAGATGTGTGGCTCCCTTCGCAGGATGTCTAGGACTGCGCTGCTTCCTGGTATCTGTAGGTTATTATTAGCATTAGCAATGTTAGCCTGCACAAAATGCTGTTATTATTCCTCTCTCCATGTGTAAGTTCAAAAGAGCCTAAACATAGGAACTGCCTTTTTTTTTTTTTTAGACATGGTCTTTTTCTGTCTCTGGGGCTGGAGTGCGGTGGCCTCATCATGGGTCACTGCAAACTCAAACTCTTGGCCTCAAGTGATCCTCCTACCCTGGCCTTCCAATGAACTGATTTTTATATAATTTTTTTTCTTGAGATAGGATCCCATTCTTTTCCTGGACTAGAGTGCAGTGGCATCATCATAGCTCTCAGTAACCTCAGATTCCTGTGCTCAAGTGATCCTCCTGCCTTGGCCTCCCAAGTAACTGGCACTATAGGCACATAGTGCCTTGCTGTAGTGCCAGGGTAGTGTCAAACTCCTGGCTTCAAGTGATCCTTCCACCTCAGCCTCCCAAAGTGCTAGGATTACAGTGTGAACCACCACGCCTGGCCTCTATAAATTAATATGTAATAATCCCTTGGCTGTCTGTTGTTTATTGAGTGTTTCACATCAATCATGTCTTCTATTCTCTTAACAGCTCTGAAAAAGAAATCTCACTGAGAAGAATCTTAGTACTGAGGGTCTACTAGTCTGCAGTATCTATTTATCCAGTAAAATGTGTGCTGAGGTTATGAGGACAGATAAAGGGAGAAGCAAAGCTGTATTACTTTCCTGGCCCTTTGATACCAGGAAATAGCAGGTTCATCTGTTGTGGCAGTCACATGGTGCCCCTCATCGCTGTGGAGGTAGTCTCTGGAATAGACCACCTGCCCCAGGCCAAGCTGCTTTGGTCACTGGTGTAGGGTGTACCACTGGGGGTACCACTGCTTCTTGTGGCCAAGGCTCAGGGAACTTTGAGTACTGGGAAATATGCTCAGCATTGCAGAGCCTGTAGAATGATTACAAATACTTGTTAAGATGTCAAAAATAATAGACTTTGCTAACATGCAAAGAAGAATGTAGGCTGGGTGAGGTGTCTCATGCCTATAATCCTAGGACATTGAGAAGCCAAGGCAGGAGGCTGTCTGGAGCTCAAGAGTTCGAGACTAGCCTGAGCAAGAGCAAGTCCTGGTCTCTACTAAAAATAGAGAAACAAGCTAGGTGTGGTGGTGTGCATGCCTGTGGTCTCAGCTGCTTGGGAAGCTAAAGCTGGAGGATTGTCTGAGTTTGAGGAGTTTGAGGTTGCAGTGAGCTATGATGATACCTCTGCATGGTAGCCAGGGTGATACAGTGAGACTGTCTCAGAAAAAAGAAGAATGTAGCTAAAATTCACAGGAGATACAATTACCTACAATTTTTGTTAGCTTTGATAAAAATAGTTCACATCATAAAACTATGTTGCTATTAACATTTTGCATTGCTTACTATGAATATGTCTTCTCTCTTCTAATAAGCCATTTTCCAGTATAACTGAATTTCTTCTTTTAATTTCCTTTTATCTCTCAATTATGTTAATTTAAATGAATGAAATTCTTCAAAGCTTGCTATGATCTGGCCTAAGCTTTTAAAAATCTCTCTTTCCTTTCTTCTTACCTTCTATTCTTCTTCCCTTCCCTCCCTCTCTCCCTCTTTTCCTTCCTTCCTTTTTTTAATTTTCTTTTGAAGACAGTCTCACTCTGTCACCAGGGCTAGAATGCCTTAGCATCAGCCTAGCTCACAGCAACCTTAAGTTTCTGGGTTTGAGCCATCCTCCTCAGCTACTCAGGAGGCTCACGCCCAGAGCCTCCTGAGTAGCTGAGACTATAGGTGCCCATCACAATGCCTGCTATTTTTTTTCTATTTTTAGTAGAGACAAGGTCTCATTCTTGCTTGGGTTGGTCTTGAGCTCAAGCAATGCACCTGCCTTGGCCTTCCAGAGTGCTAGGATTACAGGTGTGAGCCACTCACCTGGCCTATAGTTTTTTATATCTTCCAAATTGAAAAATAACAATGCTTCTAGTAATAAAGGAATAAGATTTTGTGTTCTTGGTGGGGGGGAATGGGAATTATTATTGTAGAAACTAAGATGTGGTATTTCCCAGTCTAATACCTGTATCTGGTTCACTTCCACATAAATGACAATAGGGACTCTTCTGCCCATGGGTTTTGTACCCTTTACTCTGGCTGAGAAGAGATGCATAGTCTGAGCATAACTGAAGGATGCCAGCTTCCCCCAGACCACGCAGACTCCTTTGTATTAGGGGAAAAAACAGTTCCCTCAGACAAGGGGTGTTTGCAGCAAGAAGGAAATGGTCAATAAAATGAAAAATTCAGAGCCAAGTAGTTTTCTGGGCCAGTGTTAGCAATTACAATTTAAAGTAAAGCCTTGTTCTTATATATGTTAAATTTTTCTTACGTAGGCAATACATGCTTCCTTTAAATATACGTCTATGTATGTTTACATTTAGTATACACCTTTTCTCATTTGTAACAGCTAAACACAGTTTGATTACATTTCTCCTGTTCTCTCTCCTCCACCCACCCCATCTACTCATACTTTTTTTGTTTGTTTGTTTTTTGAGACAGAGTGTCAGTATGTCACCCTCGGAAGCGTGCCATGGTGTCACAGCTCATAGCAACCTCAAACTCTTGGCAAGTCCACTCTTGGTGGACTACAGGCACCCGCCACAATGTCCGACTATTTTGGTGCAGTTGTCATTGTTGTTTAGCAGGCCTGGACCAGGCTCAAACCCACCAGCCTTGGTCTATGTGGCCAGCGCCCTACTCACTGAGCTACGGGCACCGAACCTACTCTTATGTTTGAGAGTGTGTTACATGGGTCCTGTTTGCATTTTGCTTGCTTTACTTTTTAGCATTTCTTGGACATACTGCTGCCATGTTGTTTTTAACAGCTGCGTAGTGTTCTGCTGCAGGATGTATTGAACAGGTCCACTGTTGATTGTGCACAGTCACCCGCATCAGCATTTACACTGCCGGTTCCGTGACCATCAGCTCACCTGTAACTCTTGCTAATGATGCCCAAGCAACCAACAAATTCACTGACAAATACCTATGATCACTTAGGTATGCAGAGGACATAGGCAGTTGGTTGAATTTCTTGTTTTGCAGCCTCTTGTGTGTCACCCCAGCCCATATCTGAAACAAGCAGCTTTTATAGATGTATGCGAGAGATTGTGTATACTGACTGAAGAATTAAGGCCTGGAAGGGCCCAAGAGAGAAATCTGAGCGTCTCTTGGAGCATGCAGTGTTGAACTATTGAGTGTGCTGTCACCTCAGGTTCAGGAAACCCTGACACTCCTCCTCCCCATCCTTGCTGCAGAATAGGTTTTGAAAGTAGAGCCCTTCAGACTTTGAAGAAGATCTTGAGCAAACATGTACTCTAGCTATTTATTTTCTAAGAATGTAAACAGTGAGATCAGTGTCTTAACCACAATAGTCTTGTGTTATGAGGATGGAGAATTAAATACTGGAGACAGATCGGCCCTGAGATATATGAGAATAAAAATGGACTTCCCTTAACCAGGCCTATTAAATTAAATAGCACATATGTGTGTGCACCACTGGGAATGCCAATGTGGGGCTTCCACGAAGGACCACAGTGATGGGGACAGAGGAGAGGTCAGGGAGGAGCAGACAAAAGGCCGAGCCAGTTTTCTTTCCCAGGTATCAGGAGGCCCTGAAGGCTGAGGGCCACTAAGACAGGTTTTCAGATGGTACAGAAACTTGTGATTAGAGTTTTGAGGGCCTAGGAAAAACTCAAAGTGGTTGAAGGCCTTTTAAAACCTTTTTATTTTTTGTTTTTTTTAAAGTAAATTTATTTGAGGTTAATGTGAGGGTACAAACAACCAAGTCAAAAAACTGATTTTGTTAGGTAGAGTCCCTTTTGCAGTTATGTCTCACACACTCAAAAAACCTTTTTAAAATGTAGTAAAGCAGTTTAGTTTAAGCAGGGCTTATTCTTATCTATTAGAGTCAGAGTTTGATTGTCATCCATGGTTTAAGAATGAACCCAGAGTTTCAGTTTAAGTAATCTCAGGTTTTGTGAGTAAAATTTCACACTGTTCTTTTCCCTAGCTTTACCACTGCTAACGTCTCTTTGCTGTTTATTTTTGTTTTTTATAGAAAGAGGGTCTCAAAAAAAAAAAAAATTAAAAAAAAAAAAAAGGGCAGCGCCTGTGGCTCAGTGAGTAGGGCACCGGTCTCATATGCCAGAGGTGGCGGGTTCAAACCCAGCCCTGGCCAAAAACCACACAAAAAAAAAAAAAGAAAGAAAGAGGGTCTCACTCTGTTGCCCAGGCTGGAACCACCTCAGCCTCCTAAGTAGCTGGGACTATAGGTCATGCCCCCACATCCAGCTAATTTTTTTCCTTTTTTTTTTTTGAGACAGAGCCTCAAGCTGTTGCCCTGGGTACAGTGCCGTGGCATCACAGCTCACAGCAACCTCCAACTCCTGGACTCAAGTGATTCTCCTGCCTCCGCCTCCCAAGTAGCTGGGACTACAGGCGCCCACCACAATGCCCAGCTATATTTTGGTTGCAGCCGACATTGTTGTTTGGCAGATCCGGGCTGGATTCAAACCTGCCAGCTCAGGTGTATGTGGCTGGCACCTTAGCCACTTGAGCCACAGGCGCTGAGCCTTTCCTTTTTTTTTTTTTTTTGTAGAGACGATCTTGCTATGTTGCTCAGATTGGTTTTGAGCTCCTGTCCTCAAGTGATCTTCCTGGTTTAGCCTCCAGGAGTACAGATGCGAGCCATTGCAACCAGATATACCTTTTCTTTTTTTTTTTTGTTTTTTTGAGACAGAGTCTCACTATGTCACCCTTGTTAGAGTGCCTGGTGTTGCAGCTCACAGCAATCTCAAACTCTTGGGCTTAAGTGATTCTCTTGCCTCAGCCTCCCAAATAGCGGGGACTATAGGCATCTACCACAATGCCCAGCTATTTATTTGTTGCAGTTGTCATTGTTGTTTAGCTGGCCCAAGCCAGGTTCAAACCTACCAGTGAAACGGGCGCTGAGCCTTTGTTTTTTTTTTTTAAGGCTCACATTTTGTTTGAGAAAAATCTAAAAATTAAACTATTGCTTTAAACCAGGCGTCCTTAAACTTTTTAAACAGGGGGCCAATTCACTGTCCCTTAGACCGTTGGAGGGCAGGGCTATCATTTAAAAAAAAAAACAACTATGAACACATTCCTATGCACACTGCACATATCTTGTTTTGAAGTAAAAAAGCAAAGCAGGAACAAATACAATCACACCACCTCATGTGGCCCGTGGGTCGCAGTTTGAGGACCCCTGCTTTAAACTATTGTTAAAATTAGGGCTTTGAGTAATATTTTATAAGATTTCAGAGCTAGAACCTCATTATTTAGACATAATGCTTCCTTCATTTTCCCAGACAGAGTTTTGCTCTGTGTCTCCTGGGCTAAAGTGCCATGGCTTCAGTCTAGTTCACAGCAACCTCAAACTCCTGGGCTAAGTAATCCCACCACAGCCTCCTCAGTAGCTGGTTATCTATTGCTGTACCTGGATAATTTATCTACTTTTAGGAGAGATGGGATCTCACTTTGCTCAGGCTGGTCTTGAACTCATGACCTCAAGTGATTGTCTTCCCTTGATGCCCCAGACTGCTAGGATTAGAGGTGTGAGCTGCCGAACCTGGTCAATTTCTCCTTTTTTTAACCATCTCTTTTTGGTGAGGAAATGGGAGACGTGGAAGAGACAAGCATCTCATTTTGTTAGACAACGGTGAGGGTGGAATTATGGCATTATTTTAACCATAAAATTCTTCTCTGTGCAGAATTCATATATACATGATCTCTACTTTGCTATAGTAAAACATGCTGTAAATAGTCTAGATACAGAAACAACCTAAGTACCTATCAACAGATGAATGGATAAAGAAAATGTGACATATGCTGAGTGGAATACTATTTAGCCATAAAAAGACTGTAAGTCTGTCATTTGCAGTGACGTGTATGAACTTGGAGGACATTGTGTTAAGTGAAAGAAACCAAGCACAGAAAGGTAAATACCACACGTTCTCACTCATATGTGGAAACTAAAAATGTTGATGTCATGGAAGTAGAGAGTAAGAATAATGGTTACTAGAGGTTGAGAAGGGCGGGGTGGGGAGTGATAGCCAAAGGTTGGTTAATGGATACAGATATTGAAATATCATATTATGGTCAGGTGTGGTTGCTCACACCTGTAAACCTAGAACTCTGAGAGGCCAAGGTGGGTGGATCTCTTGAGCTTAGGAATTCCAGACCATCCTGAACAAGAGCAAGACTCTGTCTCTACTAAAAAGTATAGAAAAATTAGCTGGGAATTGTGACAGGTGCCTATTGTCCCAGATACTCAGGAGGCTAAGGCAGGAAGATCACTTAAACACAGCAGTTTCAGGCTGTTGTAAGGTAGGCTGATGCCACTCAAACCTGGGCAACAGAGCGAGACTCTATCTCAGAAAAAAGGAAAAAAAATGCCCCATGTATCTTCAAACTTGAAATATTTCTGTACAGAGACCATATAGTTGCTTAATAAATATTATAAATGTTCAAAAAAAATATTACAGCAATGATGACTAAAATAAACTCAAATAGTATGTATGTTCAGATAAATTAAATAAATGCAGTTCATATGAAAAATAAATAAATAAATAAGACCTAGAAAAAAAGAAATATTACATTATGCCCCATAAATATGTACTGTTATTATGTGTCAATTAATAAGAACAAAACCCCCAAAAGAAAAGAGGTAACGTCTCTGCTCTACCTCTCCCTTTCCAGCCTCCCTCCACCCCTTTCTCTTCCTACACAGAGAAACCAACCAAACAAAATCAAGTTGTGTCTTGGACTTTGGAAAAGGTTTTTGTTAACCAGTAGGCCAAGCCCTCATCACTTGTTTTGTTTTGTTTTTTTTTTTTTTTTTGTAGAGACAGAGTCTCATTTTACCGCCTTCGGTAGAGTGCCATGATGTCACAGGACTCACAGCAACCTCTAGCTCTTGGGTTTCAGTGATTCTCCTGCCTCAGCCTCCCGAGCAGCTGGGACTACAGGCGCCCGCCACAACGCCCGGCTATTTTTTGGTTGCAGTTCAGCCGGGGCTGGGTTTGAACCCGCCACCCTTGGTATGTGGGGCCAGCGCCCTACTCACTGAGCCACAGGCGCCACCCCCTCATCACTTGTAATTCATACTCTTTGTCTCTTTATTTTTGCTGAAAATATGACTTAATCCCCTTTTAAAAATTATGTTATGCTTTTTAATTTGTTTAGATTAAAAGGCATTATGAATTTCCATTAAGGGTGACAGAAAAGACAGACGTATATAAAGATAAGTTAACAATTTTTCTCCTATCTTCCTCAAATTTTATCCTCTTGAGGTGATCATTATTTTCATTTCCTCAAGTTTCTCCTTGTTTACATCACTATCTATAAATATATATAGCATTTTTATTAAAAACAGAATCATACTATACACATTAGGTTACATTTTTGAAATACATCAAAAAATAAAGCATCATAGACGTTCTCTCCAGATTAAAAAACTCATTTATGCCAGGGCTGCTTAATAGTCCATGATTTATTTAACTGTTCATATTAAGTTTTCTTCTACCACCCTGGTTCTTGGAATATCCCTCTGTGTGTGTGTGTGTAGGTGTGTGTGTAGGTGTGTGTGTTTGGACATGCCAATATACAGAAGCTTTTATTTCTGTCTGTCAGAATCCCCAAAGTGGTATTACTTTCCAAAAGTTGTAGTAATTCACAGTCTCGCTGACACTATTTGAAAGTATCTGTTTCCCCATATCTTTGCCAGCATAATTCATTTTAGGAGTATAAACTTTTTAATCTCTTTCTCCTGGTTTGTTTCAAATGATTTCTTTAGGGAACTCTTGCCCCTGTCTCTGCCTTTTAAAAACCTTTCATTCATTTGAATTTTTCAAGCCCTCTGTTTTCCTTAATTTTCTGATGTGCATGTGATTTGTCTTCTAGAAAAACTGTGGCTAAATTCACAGAGCTTAATTGTTTTGTATTGAAATTAAACAAAACACTTAATTTCTATTTATAATAAAGTAAATGTAGACCTTTCAATCCCAGTTTTCCTCTTCTAAAAGTGTATTATTTAAGGAATTGTCTCAGGAAATATAAATGTTTTAATGGGAAAAACAGAACTTGCGAAGTACAAAGTTGGGAAATTTTAAAGGAGTCTTAAGCCTGCAAAGCTAACTGGGTTTCCATCTTGAAACTAAAAGTCTGAAGACAAAGGTCCTTTGAAAGTATTAGTTATAAATTATGCTGAATTACATAAAGTGGAAAAAGTGAATCATAGCAGATAGAAATTTAAACCTGGACTGTTATTGAAAGCCCCTGCCCAGCTTGTTTTTTGGGGTGGTGAGACCAGATTCTTCTCGTGTCCTCGTAGTTGGTGAGTTCATTATGAAATTATTTGTATATAACTTCAGCAGTACATTGGTTAATCAGAAACAGCTGCACAACTGGATTCATTTATATGAACAGAATAACTAAATCAATCAGCAAAATTTCTTGGATTTGGGTAGGTTGGGCCAACACTGTGTAGCCCAGAATAATAATAGTGCTTTGTAACTAACCTGACACAGATGGCGAAAAGATTGTGTTTGTGCAGCAGAAGTTGGAAGTGAAAGTTAAGAAACTCTTTGAGTCCTTGCTATCTGCCATAATAAAATGTTACTCTTTTTTGATGTTAGTGTTTTAAAGGCAAGAAAGATTCACAAAAGGAAGTCCTATTTTAAAAAGAACATATCATTTGTATCCTCTCAGGGCTGGGCACCCTGAATGAGGCTCAATTGTCGGTATCAGTGGCCCCTGAAAAATAAGTCCTTACTTTTTGCTAGACTGCCAGGATTGAAACAAGCCCAGGGCTTCATGCTGGGAAAACACCATGACTAGGCACTCACATGGACATGAGCCCTGCTAAACGGGGAGAAGACCGAGGCTCCCAGATGAGACTGAGGCTGAAGTCCTGATACAGCGTGGCCAGAGGAGTTCCTCAGAGTGCTGTGTCCTTGGGCTGAACTCCGCGGGTCCATGGGAGCCGAGTGGGGTCACAGAATGGTAACCTGTGCAGGTGGGCCTCAGCAGTCATTGTCAATGAACACTTCAGTACAGTAAAATGAGAGATCTGATGAATGCAGACAGGAATGTGTGGCCCAGGCTTGAGGGACTCTGATCTCTCAAACACTTAAAAGTATAGCTCACTTCAGCTCGGCACCTGTGGCTCAGCCGCTAGGGCATCAGCCACATACACCTGAGCTGGCGGATTTGAATCCAGCCCGGGCCTGCCAAACAACAATGAGAACTAGAACTGAAAAATAGCCAGGCATTGTGGCAGGTGCCTGTAGTCCCAGCTACTTGGCAGGCTGAGGCAAAAGAATCACTTAAGCACAAGAGTTTGAGGTTGCTGTGAGCTGTGACACCATTGCACTCTACAGAGGGTGACATAGTGAGACTCTGTCTCAAACAAACACACACACACACACACACACACACACACACACACACACACACACACACACACACATCACTTTCAAGGCCAGAAATCTGTCTGCCCCAACTAGCCAGAAGCAGGGACTGGATTCCAAGTGCTTGGCAGGCTCTGATGTGATGCTAACCTCGGTAGGGGGCTGTTAGCATGCTTTTTCTTGCTACATGCCATAGTTTGGACACTGGAATTTCTAAAAACTTGAGTCCCAGCTACTTAGGAGGCTGAGGCAAGAGAATCACCTAAGCCCAAGAGCTGGAGGTTGCTGTGAGCTATGACGCCACAGCACTCTACCAAGGGTGACAAAGTGAGACTCTGTCTCTAAAAAAAAAAAATAAAAACTTGAATTGTCTTGAGGCCCCCATTTGCTGATGCCTGAGGCATATGTCCCCTTCTGCACACTCACTCTGTCCCTGGTTTGGGGTATCCATCGATCTTGAGAGATAGTGTAGACTCTTGCAAGTTAAGTCACTTTCAGGTTAAGACCTGACATGCACTAGCTCATTTACTTGATTTCTTTTGCATGGCATTCTCTGCAAAAGGCAGAGTGGTAACGTGAAAAGGGCAGTAGAGGAGGAGTTAGCCAGTTGTGTTCTAATCCCAGTTTTGTTGCTTGGTAGGCAGGTTGTCTTGGCAACAATAGGGCTCTGTGCACAGGTAGAGTAGCTGAATCTGCATGAATAGGGAGGAGATAGAGGCTAGATCTAGGATGTCTGTGATACCTCGGATGGGACAGCCTGCTAACCTCTCCAAATAAGGAGCCAGCTAAACAATGCAGTGACACTTTAACTTGTCAGTCAGAGATCTGAGAAGTCTAAA